>NC_073627.1:90613587-90931503 GCF_029407905.1 Bubalus kerabau
CAGAAAAACAATCAGTGAAAGGACATAAGGATGAGATTGAGAGGAGGAAACAAGTCCAGAAGCCCGGGTGACAGGCAAACATAAGACCTCTGGCCCAGGTGGGCAAGGTCTGGGCTGAGGCATCTGCTGGGGTTTTGAGAGACAGTGTCATGAAGTGGGAAGAGGGCAGCGGGCCTTGGAAAGGAATGCATTTATGTTTCAAATGTACAACCATTTAACTTTGGGTAAATTTCTAACCTTCTAAGCCTCATATGTATGTTAAGAATAAAAATATTTTTTGAAGTTTAGAAATAATGTCTCTGGCACAGAATAAGGGCTCAGCAAGTGGTATAGGTTATGAAGAAGGGGGAGTGAAGAGGCAAAAAAAACCCCAAAAAACAAAAAACCAAGAGGGGAACTTCACTGGCAGTCTAGTGGTTAAGATTCCATGCTCCCAGTGCAAGGGGGACCTGTTTGCATCCCTGCTCTGGGAACTAGATCCCACACACCACAACGGAGATTCCACATGCCGCAACTAAGACCTGGCTCGGCCAAATAAATTTAGAAACAAACAAACAAAAACCCAGGAAAATGTAGTTCTTAGGATAAATGTCTTTTAATTGCTATTTTTTTTCCACCTGGAATTTATCCTGCACTTCACATCGGCCTTGCTTTTAACAATATTGGCCTGTGCATAGGAATCACCTGGGGACCCAGTAAAATGCAAGCTTTCATTCGCTGGGTCTGGGCAGGCCTGAGATGGGACATTTATGATGTCATGCTGCCGGTCTGTGAGGGTGGTACTGATGTTCCTAGTCCCTGAACCATGCTGTGAGTAGCAAGGTGGTTATCCAAGGCTATTTTGATAAAGAAGGATGAATGGGTCTGCTAGGCTGCCTGCTCAGCTTCCCTCACATGTCTAAAAAGTCCTGAACTTTTGAGAAGAATGAGGTCAGCTAAGGGAGGTTAAAGTCTGTTAGGGAAAGCAGCACCACATTGGATGAGAGGGCCAAAGGGGGTAGGGAGATTACAAGTGACAAAGAGGACGTCTATTCTCTGTGGCTTTTCTGCAGATCATATTCAGACACAAGAAATTGGATTTAAATTTTTTTTCAGGGAACTTGAATCTCTTTCAATCTTGCTTGAAATGCTGGAATAGAATAGAAGTGAATGAAGGGCAAGACAGCACATGGGGCCTTTGCAACAAACTATTAATACCTTTATCCCCTAGTGATATAGTGCAGGCGGCTTCGACGGGCGCGCCAAGCGCAGCTCAGAGGAGCCACCCCACGTCCGAGGTCAGGGGCAGAAGCCGGGAGGACCCCATGCCCGAAGGGCGGTGGCCAAGAGGAGTTACCCCACGTCCGAGGTCAGGGGGCACGGCCCAGAGGAGATACCCTGCGTCCGAGGTCAGGGGTGGCGACCAGAGGAGTTACCCTGCATCCGGGGTCAGGGGCGGTGGCCGGGAGGACCAACCCCACGTCCAAGGAGCCGTGGCTGCCCGGGCGCAGGAGGGCCTAGAGGAGCTATCCCACATTGAAGGTCAGAAAGGGTGTTGGTGAGGAGATACCCCTTGTCCAAGGTAAGGAGCAATGGCTGCGCTTTGCTGGAGCGGCCCCCAGGCCCAAGATAAGAGAAACCCAAGTAAGACGGTAGGTGTTGCAAGAGGGCATCAGAGGGCAAGCACACTGAAACCATACTCACAGAAAATTAGTCAATCTAATCACACTAGGACCACAGCCTTGTCTAACTCAATGAAACTAAGCCATGCCCATGGGGCAACCCAAGATGGGCTGGTCATGGTGGAGAGATTTGACAGAATGTGGTCCACTGGAGAAGGGAATGGCAAACCACTTCAGTATTCTTGCCTTGAGAACCCCATGAACAGTATGAAAAGGCAAAATGATAGGATACTGAAAGAGAAACTCCCCAGGTCAGTAGGTGCCCAATATGCAACTGGAGATCAGTGGAGAAATAACTCCAGAAAGAATGAAGGGATGGAGCCAAAGCAAAAACAATACCCAGCTGTGGATATGACTGGTGATAGAAGCAAAGTCTGATGTGGTAAAGAGCAATATTGCATAGGGACCTGGAATGTCAGGTCCATGAATCAAGGCAAATTGGAAGTGATCAAACAGGAGATGGCAAGAGTGAATGTCGACATTCTAGGAATCAGCGAACTGAAATAGACTGAAATGGGTGAATTTAAGTCAGATGACCATTATATCTACTACTGCGGGCAGGAATCCCTCAGAAGAAATGGAGTGGCCATCGTGGTCAACAAAAGAGTCCTAAATGCAGTACTTGGATGCAATCTCAAAAACGACAGAATGATCTCTGTTCGTTTCCAAGGCAAACCATTCAATATCACAGTAATCCAAGTCTATGCCCCAACCAGTAACGCTGAAGAAGCTGAAGTTGAACGGTTCTATGAAGACCTACAAGACCTTTTAGAACTAACACCCAAAAAAGATGTCCTTTTCATTATAGGGGACTGGACTGCAAAAGTAGGAAGTCAAGAAACACCTGGAGTAACAGGCAAATTTGGCCTTGGAATACAGAATGAAGCAGGGCAAAGACTAATAGAGTTTTGCCAAGAAAATGCACTGGTCATAACAAACCCCCTCTTCCAACAACACAAGAGAAGACTCTACACATGGACATCACCAGATGGTCAACACCGAAATCAGATTGATTATATTCTTTGCAGCCACAGATGGAGAAGCTCTATACAGTCAGCAAAAACAAGACCAGGAGCTGACTGTGGCTCAGACCATGAACTCCTTATTGCCAAATTCAGACTTAAATGGAAGAAAGTAGGGAAAACCACTAGACCATTCAGGTATGACCTAAATCAAATCCCTTATGATTATACAGTGGAAGTGAGAAATAGATTTAAGGGCCTAGATCTGATAGATAGAGTGCCTGATGAACTATGGAATGAGGCTCGTGACATTGTACAGGAGACAGGGATCAAGACCATTCCCATAGAAAAGAAATGCAAAAAAGCAAAATGGCTGTCTGGGGAGGCCTTACAAATACCTGTGAAAAGAGAGAAGCGAAAAGCAAAGGAGAAAAGGAAAGATATAAACATCTGAATGTAGAGTTCCAAAGAATAGCAAGAAGAGATAAGAAAGCCTTCTTCAGCGATCAGTGCAAAGAAATAGAGGAAAACAACAGAATGGGAAAGACTAGGGATCTCTTCAAGAAAATCAGAGATACCAAAGGAACATTTCATGCAAAGATGAGCTCGATAAAGGACAGAAATGGTATGGACCTAACAGAAGCAGAAGATATTAAGAAGAGATGGCAAGGATACACAGAAGAACTGTACAAAAAAGAGCTTCACGACCCAGATAATCACGATGGTGTGATCACTGACCTAGAGCCAGACATCCTGGAATGTGAAGTCAAGTGGGCCTTAGGAAGCATCACTACAAACAAAGCTAGTGGAGGTGATGGAATTCCAGTGGAGCTATTCCAAATCCTGAAAGATGATGCTGTGAAAGTGCTGCACTCAATATGCCAGCAAATTTGGAAAACTCAGCAGTGGCCACAGGCCTGGAAAAGGTCAGTTTTCATTCCAATCCCAAAGAAAGGCAATGCCAAAGAATGCTCAAACTACCACACAATTGCACTCATCTCACACGTTAGTAAAGTAATGCTCAAAATTCTCCAAGCCAGGCTTCAGCAATATGTGAACCATGAACTTCCTGATGTTCAAGCTGGTTTTAGAAAAGGCAGAGGAACCAGAGATCAAATTGTCAACATCCGCTGGATCATGGAAAAAGCAAGAGAGTTCCAGAAAAACATCTATTTCTGCTTTATTGTCTATGCCAAAACCTTTGACTGTGTGGATCACAATAAACTGTGGAAAATTCTGAAAGAGATGGGAATACCAGACCACCTGATCTGCCTCTTGAGAAATGTGTATGCAGGTCAGGAAGCAACAGTTAGAACTGGACATGGAACAACAGACTGGTTCCAAATAGGAAAAGGAGTACATCAAGGCTGTATATTGTCACCCTGCTTATTTAACTTATATGCAGAGTACATCATGAGAAACGCTGGACTGGAAGAAACGCAAGCTGGAATCAAGATTGCTGGGAGAAATATCAATAACCTCAGATATGCAGATGACACCACCCTTATGGCAGAAAGTGAAGAGGAACTAAAAAGCCTCTTGATGAAAGTGAAAGTGGAGAGTGAAAAAGTTGGCTTAAAGCTCAACGTTCAGAAAACGAAGGTCATGGCATCCGGTCCCACCACTTCATGGGAAATAGATGGGGAAACAGTGGAAACAGTGTCAGACTTTATTTTTTTTGGCTCCAAAATCACTACAGATGGTGACTGCAGCCATGAAATTAAAAGACGCTTAGTCCTTGGAAGGAAAGTTATGACCAACCTAGATAGCATATTGAAAAACAGAGACATTACTTTGCCAACAAAGGTTCGTCTAGTCAAGGCTATGGTTTTTCCTGTGGTCATGTATGGATGTGAGAGTTGGGCTGTGAAGAAGGCTGAGCGCCAAAGAATTGATGCTTTTGAACTGTGGTGTTGGAGAAGACTCTTGAAAGTCCCTTGGACTGCAAGGAGATCCAACCAGTCCATTCTGAAGGAAATCAGTCCTGGGATTTCTTTGGAAGGAATGATGCTAAAGCTGAAACTCCAGTACTTTGGCCACCTCATGTGAAGAGTTGACTCATTGGAAAAGACTCTGATGCTGGGAGGGATTGGGGGCAGGAGGAGAAGGGGACGACAGAGGATGAGATGTCTGGATGGCATCACTGACTCGATGGACATGAGTCTGGGTGAACTCCGGGAGTTGGTGATGGACAGGGAGGCCTGGAGTGCTGTGTTTCATGGGGTCGCAAAGAGTCGGACACAACTGAGCGACTGATCTGATCTGATCTGATGTAGTGTGATGAGTTGGAAAAAGCACCAATACACAGTGTCACCTGAGTGACTAAAGTACCTATACCATCTGACACAGTTTCCTGGCAATATAATGGGAATAATAACTACAGCAAATATAGCAAATTATTCATGGTAGAATTTAGGTGGTGGGTATTCACTGAACAACTCTTTCAACTTCCTGATCTGTTTGAAAATCTTCCTAATAAAATGTTGAAAATGTTGGTGGGCCACTGGTTAGGATTCTAGGCTTTCCCTGTATGGCCCAGATTCATCCCTAGTCAGAGAACTGAGATTCCACAAGCCACTATGACACAGCCAAAAAAAAAAGTTGAAAAGCCTTTTGCTTCCTACCTCTCAGAGTTTCCAAAATGTAGAAATGGGACAATTAGAATACAGTAGATATAGCTAAATAACATTAGCCTAGTCTGAACCATCCCTCTCTGAGAGAGTTTCTCTTAACAGAGTTGGAAATTATTTTATAAGCATAACTATTCATAAAATATCTCTGGAAGCATACACCAGGAAATAATAGCATTTCCTCCAAAGAGGGGAAACTTTGTGGCTAGAGGACAAGAAGAATAGAAGGGAGACTTTCTTAAATTCTCTTTTTTAAGTTTTGAATATCAGATTGAATGTATGTAATACCTATACTTTGGCCACCTGATGCAAAGAGCTGACTCATTGGAAAAGACTCCGATGCTGGGAAAGATTGAGGGCAGGAGAAGAGGATGACAGAGGATAAGATGGTTAGATGGCATCACTGACTCAATGGACATGAGTTTGAGCAAGCTCTGGGAGATGGTGAAGGACAGGGAAGCCTGGCATGCTGCAGTCCATGGGGTCACGGACACAACTGAGAGACTGAACAACGAAAACAATACCTATTCAAAGATAAATTAAAAATATAAAGCTCTCAGAGTCTAATAGTTTGCCTTTTTTCAAAGTAATAGAATAAATGTAAAATAAACACAACTTGCTGTGTATGGCTCTTGGTTAGCAAATCAATGTCCAGCTTCATGAAGTGGGCTAGACCAGTCCAACAGCAACCAGAGGGCTCTGTCTGAGGACATTTTTAGCTTTGAGTCAAAGGACTGCCTTTTCCATTCCTCCTTCCCAGATGGGTCTGAGCTGAGGAAGTAACTTGGTTAGGTAGCTCAGAAGAAGGAGGGATTCAGAGGCAGACTGGAGGGTCGGTGGACCCCACTGCTGCAGGAGTGAAGAATTACAACTGATGACGGGGCATAGTCCTGTGTAAATAACTGTTTGCATATTCCATACTTTACAAAGTGTTCATGAACATCACTTCCTCTGAGCTACACAACTCCCCTACAGGATGAGTAGGCATGGATTTTAGCCTATTTTAACTGAAGAGGAAACTAAGTACAGCGGCCATAAGATTCACCTCTCAGGTATCTTTCCAACTGCAAGAAGTAACGGACCAAGGGCCCCCTCTTGGGTTCTGAAATTTATCCGCATGTTTGAGTTGAGCCCATGCTTTCCATGGGCTGCTCCCAGCCAGTAGTAAGTGCAGCAGTGATATCAAGGCAGGCTCATTCTTTGGGACTCTGATGGCTTGAGTGGACCCAGCAGCCTTACCGAACTTTCCTTTTAGGACATGGCAATCGAACATGTTTTGGGGCAGCCTTTCTTCCCCCTCTTCTTCACTCCTGGGCAGGCCTGCATGGCTGGCAGGCCTGAGGCCTGGCAGGCTCATGGCTCTCCCAGCGTCTCTTAGCTCCCTCCCATTTTCTCTTAGAGGCATTTCCTGAAAGTTTAGTGCTGTTTTGGCATCAAACATGGATCTGGGTGATTCCAGGCTGTGCCTCTAATCAGTGCACTACGTTGTCTTTCTTTTCATGAAATTTATTTCAATTTGAGCCACTAAATGGGCACATCATTCTTCCTATCAATTTGCTGTCATATTTCATACTTTTATTATTAAAATATTTATATATGTGTGATTATCTGGCATATTACATAGGCTGTAAATGAACAAAACTTTCTGATTGGTTTATATGCAGATTTTGAGGTTTCTTTGGGGTTCCCCAGCGGCTCAGCAGTAAAGAATCTGCTTGCTCTGCAGGAGATGCAGGAGTCTCAGATTTGATCCCTAGGTGGGGAAGGTCCCCTAAAGGAGGGCACAGCAACCCACTTCAGTATTCTTGTCTGGAGAATCCCATGGACAGAATAGGATGGTGGGCTATGGTCCATAGGGTCACAAAGGGTCAGACACAACTGAAGTGACATCACACATGCACGCATGAGGTTTCTTTAGTTGTTGTTCTTTTTGAAATGATTTGTCTTCTACCATTCTCTATCTCCACTTCTTGTTGCCCTTTATTAACACTCTGAGGTTTGTTTATGATGGCCAGCTTAGAAATTCTCAGAATTTCTGCAGGCCTGAAGAACTACCTACAATTTGTTGGCTGCCCTTATGGCTTGGCAGGGAATATAATAAACACATAGATGCTAGTCTAAGGAGGAAGCTGTTTAAGTCTCTTGAAATGGTGTCACCAGGAGAATGGGGACATTGTAAGGTGTGGACGGGAGGTCATTTAACATGGAAGGGGAAGGAATGAGGAGGCAGAGGAACTGGCAGACTCTTTCTTGGTTCTTCCTGGAATTGACTGGCAGGAGTCTGGCTAGCTGTTTGCACAAGTTTCCAGGACTTCATCAAGAGTTTATTCTGAATGCACAGAATCTTTTGTTAGAATAATTAGGGCCTCCTTTTGTGTGTGCTTGACTAGGAAAGAAAGAAGGAACACCTCAGGGGCCAATATTCTTGGAGTGGTTGACCCTGGCATGATGCACAGAAGGGCTACAGAGTAAGGATGATGGAGAGGATTCTGAAGAAGCTGGGAAAAACTGAGTTTGATGGAAGCAACCCCAGGAGGCAGAAGACTGGAGCATTGTTAATGCTCACCTCCTGCTCACGTGCCCCTGTGGAGACAGGAAGTGTGGCTGGAGAGGAGGAGGATGCCAAACTCAGAAAGGCAAAAAGAGAGAGTTTGAGCATCAGTACTTGATTTGGTGAAGAAATGAAGAATGTTGTTAAGGAACTGTGTGTGTTTGTAAGCAGACTGGTGGCCAACAGGAATCGGTACCCTATGTGTACGAGTGCTCAGAGGGAGAGAGAATGAAAGAAACAGAAGGAATGACATTACCTTGCCCCTTTCCAACAGTCAGAATCCTCAGACATGAACTATTTAGGTTTCTTCAAGAACAGGAGGCATGAATTTTCCCTCTGTTATGTCTGTTGCATGGCAGGGCCTCCTTGAATACAGTGTATTGTACTTTGGGCATCATGGGAAATGGATTCTTGGCTTCCTGGCAGCGTGCACGGGGCTAAATGATTTGCATATCTAAAAGCACAAAAGTTCCTCACCTCACTTCCGGCATTCTTCATCCACACATTTTGAGAGGGCCAGGAAGATCCCCTGGAAAAGGAAACGGCAACCCACTCCAGTATTTTTGCCTGAGAAATCCCATAGACAGAGGAGCCTGGTGGGCTATAGTCCATGTGGTTGCAAAGAGTCAGACATGACTGAGCATGAACACACTATACCACTTATACTTAAAATATTTACTGTATTTCCTGTGTTGTACAATAATATATCCTTGTGGTTTATTTTATACATAATAGTTTGTAGCTTTTAATCCCCTATCCCAATATTACATCTCCCCTCTTCGCTGTGGTAACCACCAATTTGTTCTCTGTATCTTTGAGTCTGTTTCATTTTTCTAACATTCACTAGTTTCTTGTATTTTTTAGGTTTCACATGTATGTGATATCATACAGAATTTATCTTTCCCTGACAGATTGTGTCTTAATACACAATGTCTCTGACCATCACCCCCGCCCCCCCCACCAAATTGCACCCACTATAAACTGAGATTCCTGGGGTATATGTAACCAGACTGTGTATGTTTGTATGTGAAAGAGAGAGACAGCCAACCAGAATAAATGTGATGAAATCGGCCCTGCTCCATTTCTGGGAAATGCTCTTTAGTTATTGATTTTTATCTTTCATAGGAAACTGTGTTATGAATTAGGACTTTCCAGGTGGCACTTGTGAAGAACCCACCTGGACAGGGACAGGGACAGGGGAACCTGGCATGCTGCAGGCCATGGTGTTGAAAACTTAGCAACTGAACAACAATCATTTATTTAACATGAATATGCTAAAATTTAGTTCAGTCACAGAATGCTTCAATCAGAATTATCTCCAAAATATGAAGGAATGAATGGAATAGTTATGAGCTATGATAAGTGCTTACCTGTTGGAGAGCTATCAAGAACATGGTGGCTTAGATGTGATTTTTACCCAAGGACACCTGAAGTTCTTAGGAGCACATAAAGGAAGGGGCTGTATCCTAGATGCTTAGCAAATACATCCTGGAATGATGGCTTGAGAAGAAGTCCTTTTGTAAATGATTGTTTAGGAACCTGCAGTTTTAACTTGGATGCCTTCATGGACATGAAACCATGGGCCTTTAGGAATGCACCATCCACCAAGAAGTTCCAGAAACTGATGCTGGGTAACTGGGGATACATGTTGCTTGGAAAAGGTAGGTTTAAAGGCCTAAGGCTCCTCTAGGAAGGGGTCCTGTGATCCTGTGGCTGTGTTCCCACATCCACACCCGTGCTTTTCCAGAACATTTCAGAGAATATGTTGTAATTTTGAAACTCCTTAACTGGCCATCTCCAAGGAGCTGTGGGAGTTTCTGACTCATCTATGAGTATAAAAGCTCACAGCTGGATTTTCTGGAACAAGTAAGTTGTACTCAATTATTAGGTTTCTGTAATCCAGTTGCTAGGTAAAGTTTAGCCATCATTAATGACTCTTCTGGCTAATTGTTTTGTTTTTGATCATTAAGTATAGCCTGATGAAAAACTTAATACAAAAAGCTTTTTCTGCCACAAGTAATATTCATTTGAGAGAATACAGAGCAATACAAGAAAAGATGAGCTATAATCCTCCTATAAATGATACACATAATTAACATTTTGGCGTGTGTTTGTGTGCCCAGGTTGCTCAGTAGTGTCTGACTCTTTCCAACCCCATGGACTGTAGCCTGCCAGTCTCCTCTGTCCATGGGATTTCCCAGGCAAGAATACTGGAGCAGGTTGCCATTTCCTTTTCCAGGGCATCTTCCCCACCCAGGGATCAAACCCAAGTCTCCTGCAAAGCCTGCATTGGCAGGCAGGCATATTTTCCTCTTAAATCCTCTTACTTTAATAAACTTTCATTACATACATATCATATAGTTGTATGAGAAAGGTTTCCTTTCTCCTTTTATTTCAACTTAGCGCTAGCTATGATGTTTTTCTTTTTTCTTCACAGAAATACTCTATCATCTGTGTTTTTCAAAAACATTTGACTATGAATTATTTTTATTCAGTCTTGTTGGCAAGCTTGAGGGTTTTAGATATCTGTAGTCCTTATCTTCTGTATAAATAGACATAGAGCTATGAGGTTTCTTTATGAAAATATATTCTGTTAACTACAGATTGAGGAGATAATAAATTAGTTTGCTTTGCTTATTTAAATGCACATTCTGTCAAATGGTATTCTTTTTTACTTACATTTTTTGAGGTAATTTGAGTGGGAAGAGGAATAAAAAAAGCCAACATGTCTTATATGTATGACATTCAGTTTATTTAAAAAAATAGCTCTGTATTACCTATGTACATATATTTCCAAGATTATATATTATGACCTGTAAAGCCAGCCTGAAGCTCCTTAACCTAGGGAGTTGGGACAGTTTTTGAGTCCATATTCCATTACCTTCCTTTTAAAGCTAATCAAAATCTAAGAGATCAGTGTAAGAGTTTAGGGTGGGTGGTGGTAGCTAGCTGATCTGTATTTCAGTTTCAGAAAAATGGCCTTCCGTTTCTTCTCTTGGTCTTCCCTGGTAGCTCAGCTGGTGAAGAATCTGCCTGCAATGTGGGAGACCTGGGTTTGATCCCTAGGTTTGGAAGATCCCCTGGAGAAGGGAATGGCTACCCACTCAAGTATTCTGGCCTGGAGAATTCCACAGACTATTCTATGGGATTGAAAAGAGTTGGACACGACTGAGCAACTTTCACTTTGACTTCTCCTTGGACTAGAGTGATTTCAGTTTGCTAAAAGCCAGAAATGAAAATTGCTAGAGTATTGGAAAAGTGATGTTGCTACCACAGATGCGATTCTCATCAGCATAACTTTGGGTCACATGTCTATTTTCCTTTTCTTTTTTTTTAATTTCAGTATTCTAACATATAAAGACCATCAAAGACAGATTGCTTTATTATTTTGTTTTTACAAATCTGTTAAAATAATATCAGGACTATTCCTATCAGTGTGGTTTTAAATTTTCGAAGATCATTTCTGAATCCTTGATGGACTTTGTAACATTTATAGTAATGTAGCTGTGCATGTCGTCTGAACTGTGGATCATGATATATCCTGTCTTTACTCAGTGAAGTTTTTTGAGTTTTTCTGTAAAGAAATATTAAATGAAATGCAGAACTTTGATTAACTGGCTCAGCTAAAAGAAATGACTCGTACTTGGCTGACAAAATGGATCCTGATCTTAAGGGTTTCATTCTGCAGCTCAGAGAGTGTCAGGATTCTGGAAATGGCAGTGGCCCTGGCTGGTAAAGCCATGTTTCCCACAATTTCTTCAGTTGTTTGTTGAGTCATTAAGGACTGCTCATGTTGGCTCTGTCAAAAGCCAACCTAGGAAAAACATCTTTGCCAAATCTAATTCTAGAACTGAAATTCGGAGGTTGACCCTAAATATAATAGCTGTCGCTCCCAAACTTTTGGCTCAGTCATCTTTCCAAAATTAGCATATGTAAACAAAACACAAAACCATTCCTTTCCTGCCCTTACTTCCCTCCTTGCTCTCAACCAATAGAGAACTCAAAGAAATGGAAGGATCAGGCATCTTTACAAAGATGAATCCAGGCCCAAAGCACCACTTTCAAGGGGAACTGGCCCCATACCTTTTGCCTCCAACAAAACTGATGAAGGAGCCACCCCAGGGGAAGTTGCTTGGTTGAAGACCTGTACCCCAAGCTATTACACATAGACCCACTGGATTAGATAATCAGTAGAATCTCTTCCTACACTAAAGTTCTAGGGTTGGGACTTCCCTGGTGGTCCAGTGGTTAAGACTCTGGGCTTCCACTGCAGGGAGTGCAGGTTCAGTCCCTGGTTAGGGAACTAAGATCCTACCTCTAGTGCAGTGAAGCCAAACAATATAAATGAATAAATAAAAAACATTCTAAAGTTATTTTAAAAATTAAAAAAAATAAAATTCTAGGTTTATCATCTGGACTTGATGATCCAAAGTTAAAATGGCCTATGATTCTTAATTCCTGAGAAAGAGCAAAAGAGAAATAAACATTTTATCCACAGGCTTGATGTTCTTTGGGAACTGCTCAAGCCTGAGGACTGACACATAGATAGTATATGGAAGTGTGTGTATGTGTATTGGGGGCAGACTTTCATAATTTCACATAGCCTGCTCCCCCATTTACCAAGAGCAATTCCTTTCTAGTCCCTTAAAGAAATGCCCCTGATCTCTCTTTCATTTTTCTTTTCCTTCTTTCTTTCTTACTATCTCATTCCCTCTTGTTCTTTATTTTAATATTCATTCAACAAACACTGGAGACCTTTACACATTTAACCTTCAGAGATAGCATGATATAGCCACAAGGTTGTAGACAGGATCTATGACTTAATTCTATTGCTTACAAACTGAGTAACCTTGGACAAGTGACTCTGAGTCAGAGCACAGAATAGGAACAGCATGACCTTCCTACTTTACATGAGAACAAATTTTGTAAATTGTTTAAAAAATAGATTTTTACTAACTTGTAAATGCCCCTAGGAGAGGGCACTAAATAAGTTAGTCTTTAGCATTTAGATTTGAATACATTTACAAAATGCATTTGAGGGAACTTCCCTGGTGGTCCAGTGGCTAAGACTCCACACTCCCAATGCAGTGGGCCTGGGTTTGATCCCGGGTCAGAACTAGATCTCATGTGCTGCAATTAAGATTTCATGTGCTGCAACTAAAGATCCTGCATGCTGCAATGAAGATCAAAGATCCCTTGGGTTGCAATGAAGACCCCAAGCAGCCAAATAAATAAATAATAAATAAATACAAACTTAAAAAAAAAAAATGTATTTGAATTTTAGTTGAGAGCATAGGCTTGTTAGGATTGGAGTGTATGTTGGGGAGGATACTACAGAAGGGTGACTCCAAGCACCCAAGGAAAGGAGGATTTTTTAAGGAAGAGAAAAGGGTTTCAAAGAGTAGGCAGGGGGGCCCACAGAAAATAATTCGTCTGCTTTTATTTTCCTGTGGTCAAGCTCTGACTATTCCTAACCTGAATACACTGCGGATCATGGCCTCCAAGCAGAGCTACTTAGGTTAACAAGGACAGAGGGCACTCATCCTGTAAAGCAAACTGCCATGCTTTTGAAACTCTCAAATTGTATGTTCTTGGGGTTATTAGGCCTTGAGCTTGGGAACTGATTTTCTTTGACTGAGAAAGTTGAGTGACTTTCTCAGTGACTTAGCATGTATACATATATATATATATTTGTTGTTGTTTAGCTGCTCAATCATGTCTGACTCTTTGTGACCCCTGGACTGTAGCCTGCCAGGCTTCTCTGTCCATCACCAATTCCCAGAGGTTACTCAAACTCATGTCCATTGAATCAGTGATGCCATCCAACCATCTCATCCTCTGTCATCCCCTTCTCCTCCCACCTTCAATCCTTCCCAGCATCAGGGTCTTTTCAGATGAGTCAGTTCTTTGCATCATGTGGCCAAAGTATTGGAGTTTCAGCTTCAGCATCAGTCCTACCAATGAATATTCAGGACTGATTTCCTTTAGGATTGACTAGTTTGATCTCCTCGCAGTCCAAGGGACTCTCAAGAGTCTTCTCCAACACCACAGTTCAAAAGCATCAATTCTTTAGTGCTCAGCTTTCCTTATAGGCAGCTAAGGGAGAAGTAAAACAAGAGTGAGTCTTCTGAGTATTCTGATTCTTAAAAATAATCAGGCCCCCCCCCAAAAAAAAATCAGCCTAAATCAGTCCTCATGCCAAATAAACACGTTTTGGTGTGGCAAATTTTGCTCTCCTACTATAGATTTTTTAAGTTCTTAGGACTTCCTGGTGGTCCAGTGGTTAAGATTCTGCACTTCTGCAGAGTGCAGGGGTTCCATCACTGGTCTGATCAGGCAACTCAGATCCCACATGCTGTGAGGTGAAACAAACAAAAAAAATTCTCAATGCAGAAATTCTAACTGCATGAGGTGAGGGATATATTAACTAACCTTACTGTGGTAATTCTTTTTCAGTATATACATATATAAAATTGCTACATTGTATACTTTAAGCTTAAACAATGTTATATGTTTATAGTATCTCAGTAAAGCTGAAAACAAAAAAGTTGGGATTCTGAATTCAATGTTTTTTCCCCAGGGTATCATGCTGTATACAAAAGAGCTTATTGTAACTGAGAAGCTCCAATCAGATCATATCAGTTGCTCAGTCGTGTCCGACTCATTTCGACCCCATGAATCGCAGCCCGTCGGGCCTCCCTGTCCATCACCAACTCCCAGAGTTCACTCAGACTCACGTCCATTGAGTCAGTGATGCCATCCAGCCATCTCATCCTCTGTCGTCCCCTTCTCCTCTTGCCTCCAATCCCTCCCAGCATCAGAGTCTTTTCCAATGAGTCAACTCTTCGCATGAGGTGGCCAAAGTACTGGAGTTTCAGCTTTAGCATCATTCCTTCCAAAGAAATCCCAGGGCTGATCTCCTTCAGAATGGACTGGTTGGATCTCCTTGCAGTCCAAGGGACTCTCAAGAGTCTTCTCCAACTCCACAGTTCAAAAGCATCAATTCTTCGGCGCTCAGCCTTCTTCACAGTCCAACTCTCACATCCATACATGACCACAGGAAAAATCATAGCCTTGACTAGACGAACCTTTGTTGGCAAAGTAATGTCTCTGCTTTTGAATATGCTATCTAGGTTGGTCATAACTTTCCTTCCAAGGAGTAAGCGCCTTTTAATTTCATGGCTGCTGTCACCATCTGCGGTGATTTTGGAACCCAGAAAAATAAAGTCTGACAGTTTCCACTGTTTCCCCATCTATTTCCCATGAAGTGGTGGGACTGTATGCCATGATCTTTGTTTTCTGAATGTTGAGCTTTAAGCAAACTTTTTCACTCTCCACTTTCACCTTCATCAAGAGGCTTTTTAGTTCCTCTTCACTTTCTGCCATAAGGGTGGTGTCATCTGCATATCTGAGGTTATTGATATTTCTCCTGGCAATCTTGATTCCAGCTTGTGTTTCTTCCAGTCCAGCGTTTCTCATGATGTACTCTGCATATAAGTTAAATGAACAGGGTGACAATATACAGCCTTGACATACTCCTTTTCCTATTTGAAACCAGTCTGTTGTTCCATGTCCAGTTCTAACTGTTGCTTCCTGACCTGCATACAAATTTCTCAAGAGGCAGATCAGGTGGTCTGGTATTCCCATCTCTTTCAGAATTTTCCACAGTTTATTGTGATCCACACAAAGGCTTTGGCATAGTCAATAAAGCAGAAATAGATGTTTTTCTGGAACTCTCTTGCTTTTTCCATGATCCAGCGGATGTTGGCAATTTGATCTCTGGTTCCTCTGCCTTTTCTAAAACTAGCTTGAACATCAGGAAGTTCACGGTTCACATATTGCTGAAGCCTGGCTTGGAGAATTTTGAGCATTACTTCACTAGCGTGTGAGATGAGTACAATTGTGCGGTAGTTTGAGCATTCTTTGGGATTGGAATGAAAACTGACCTTAAAGTCCTGTGGCCACTGCTGAGTTTTCCAAATTTGCTGGCATATCGAGGTCAGCACTTTCACAGCATCATCTTTCAGGATTTGGAATAGCTCAACTGGAATTCTATCACCTCCATAGCTTTGTTCGTAGTGATACTTTCTAAGGCCCACTTGACTTCACATTCCAGGATGTCTGGGTCTAGGTCAGTGATCACACCATTGTGATTATCTGGGTCGTGAAGATCTTTTTTGTACAGTTCTTCTGTGTATTCTTGCCATCTCTTCTTAATATCTTCTGCTTCTGTTAGGTCCATACCATTTCTGGCACCTTATCCCCATACAACAGATTACTGTCTTAGAAACCATTTCTTCATTTGTGGGGAATCACTGAGTTTGTCCTAATATAAGCATTAATTACCTGATATAATGATAAAATAAAAGCAAGAAGCTTCATCGTAATTTATTTGCATTATTTTTTTTTACTTATTTAAAATGTATTCTTTCTGTATTTTATGCAATTTGTAAGGCAATTTATGTCCTTTGTGTGTGGTGGGGAGTAAACTGCATATAAATACAAAACAGAAAGTAAGCTATATTCTAAATTAACTTAATTAATTATATTCACTTAAAGAGAATAAGAATGCATGAAATTGTGACATCCCAGGATAATTTTCATTTATAAAATCTCAAACCTATAAGAAGATACAAGATGGAGGGGGAAATAAATAAGTTAGATGAGAAATAGACTTGAAATTTGATCAACCTTCTTGCTTCTTCTTGAGTTACCTATTTAAGAGAGAAAAGGGAAGGGACCCTGGCAGGCTAAAAGATGTGAAGTTCACTTGGGCAGGAGGAGGAGGGTAGTCTGTTTGGAAACCAACTGAAGATGAAGTCCATGTGAAAAAGGAATTGCGTTTTCCACCCAAAGGTACTTGGAGGAGAATAAAAGATGGTGGAGTATCAAGTTCAGGGGTGAGTAAGAAGGTAGATTAATTGGGTCATCCAAGTAACTCTTCCTGCTGGTGACCCAATTGCATGGAGTTTGAACTGTTCAAAATAGAAATCATCTGGCTTCATGACTCATTACTTGTGACCCACTATCTTTGTCTCTGGGCTATGAGAAAGGTTTGCTTAGTCGCTCAGTCATGTCTGACTCTTTGGGACCCCATGGACTATAGCCTGCCAGGCTCCTCTGTTCATGGGGATTCTCCAGGCAATAATACTGGAGTGGGTTTCCATTCCTTTCTCCAGGGGATCGTCCCAACCCAGGGATCTAACCCAGGTCTCCTGCATTGTAAGTGGCTGTCTGAGCCACCAGGGAAGCCACAATGAGAACGGTAGTTTTATCTAATTTCAAGCTCAAGTATAAAGAAGAAATGAACAGAGTAATATTTCCCTTGTGTTTGGATGAGGCTGCCTTGTGACAAGGGAATAGGAAAGAGCACCTGTCTGGGTTGAGATGTTTATTGAAGGACATTATAAAGCTATAAACGAGGTAAGGGACTGTTAGTTTTTGGACAGCTGAAAGGAACCCTAGATGTCATCTAACTCCTACATGTTACAGGCATTGAGGGTCAAGTGTATTTACTGCCTAAGCACACACATCAAGTAATGATAAAGTGTCAGTTCTACAGTCAGACATACCTGGTTTGAGACCCGTTCTACTGCTCACTAGTTAATAATCTTGGGGCTGAGGAGGGCCTCACAGTTGTAAAGAGCTGAGTGGTACAGAGAAGTAGAGCTTGCCAGACGGGCAACCACTCCAGGCAGAGGGAACAAGGGTTTGTCCAGAGAAAGAGGGGTGAGGGAGAGAGTGCAGCATGGAGTGGAGGATACAGGTGGCTGCAAGAGCATACAGTGCCTTTGAGGGAGGGAAGAAAAACCATAAGCGTGGGGAAGGAGGCAGTTGCCCCACTTCTGGAAAAGGAAACTTCAAGGCAGATTTCTTTTTTCTTCTTCTTCTTCTTTTTTTTTTTACTATTATTTTGTATCATTGATACACCCAGGTTGAGTTGCTACAAACTCTAAGAAATGTGTCTCCTTCAGCGAAGTCTCTCCTAGTCTAGGGAAAAAAAAAAGATTAGGTGGGACCTGGGATATTGCTGGTTTCCTAGAGCCCCTTCAGCCTCCTCTGTGAGCAAAGCTTTGTTGGGCAGAGAGGCTTTGGGTGGGTTAGAAAACAGTAATAACAACTGCCATTTCCATGTACCTGGCATTATTCTGTTGAATGCATCAATTCATGTAATACTCACAAAAATCTTATGAAGTAAGCACCACTACTTTTTTCTTTTCTCAACTTTTCAAAACTTTAAAAAATAGAAGTATAGCATTTTAAAAATAAAATATACAGTAAATGAATTTTCACAAGAAGAGCAGACACAAGTAACTAGTACCCAGAACAAGAAAATTACCTGCACATCAAAGGCCCCCCAAAGCCCCATCCAGTCACTAGCCCTCCCAACTCCCCAAAGCAACTACCAGCCTTACTGCTGACAACTTAATTTGTTTTGTATAGTATTATTTGTATGCAGCTTCTGTCACTCACATGGCATGTAGTTACAGGCCTGTTTATTTTCTCAAATTGCTGGATAATATTTATTTTATAAATGAAGGAACTAAGGCAAAGAGCAATTAGGTAACTAGCTCAGATTACGTCCCTGGGATCTAGTCTTACTTACCTTGCTACGTAGTCATGACTGTGGGCAAAATCAGGTAACTTTTCCGAGACTCTTCCTCATTATTAAAATGGAAGTAATTATCCCCATTGCACTGAGTTGCTGGATTGTTGTGAGGCTCAAGCAATAAGGAACATATGAAAGCACTTTGTGAAGTATAAAGTGGTGTTACTAAAAAAAAGTATTTTTAAAAATATAGACTCCTGGGCCTCCCCACTGTAGCTCCTAATTCAACAGGCCTTGTGTAGGTGATAGAACGTTTAACAAGCACCCTAGGTGATTCTGATGCATTAGTCTGAGACCAACTATGAAAACCACTTCTGTAAAACAAAGGTTCTCAAACTTCCAGAGACTATCAGAATTACCTGGAGGACCTGGGTGTTATTGCCCATAGCTCCATGTTCTCCCAGACTCATGAAGATGAAAGAGTAGCAGGTGCAGAATTTGGTGTGCTTTATCCTCTGGGAACTTGAAGAGTCTTGCCCCCAGGATTAGTCTCTCGAGCCCTCTCCATCTCAGGTACAGAAAAGCAGAGGGAAGCCTGCTTATCCTTAAAGAGGGCAAGTGACTCCCAGGTTTAAAACAGACAGACAGGGTGGGAAGTGGGAGGGAGGGGACATATGTATACCTATAGCTCATTCATGTTGATGTATGGCAGAAACCAACACAATATTGTAAAGCAATTATCCTTCAATTAAAAATAAAAAAAAGATGGAGGCAATGTAGGTGAAAGGGCGAAAGTCTTCTGTTGCAAAATAACAGCTCAGACTAGTAAGAAGTTAAAAAACAAACAGAAAAAAACACCTCACCATCATCACACAGATTTCTGCTGTTTTTACATTAGGATGGGGATAGATTAACAAGAGGAACACTAAACATCTGCTTAGCGCACCAACAAAAAAGGAACAGCAGAAAGAAAAGAAAAAGATAAGTCGAGTGCTTAGAGCAGTGACAGAGGAAAGTGAAAAAGTTGGCTTAAAACTCAATATTCAGAAAACTAAGATCATGGCATCCGGTCCCATCACTTCATAGCAAATAGATGGGGAAACAGTGGGAACAGTGAGAGACTTGATTTTTGGGGGCTCCAAAATCACTGCAGATGGTGATTGCAGCCATGAAATTGAAAGACGCTTGCTCCTTGGAAGAAAAGTTATGACCAACCTAGACAGCATATTAAAAAGCAGAGACATTACTTTGCCAACAAAGGCCCGTCAAGTCAAGGCTATGGTTTTTCCAGTGGTCATGTATGGATGTGACAGTTGGACTATAAAGAAAGTAGAGCACCAAAGAATTGATGCTGTGGTGTTGGAGAAGACTCTTGAGAGTCCCTTGGACTGCAAGGAGATCCAACCAGTGCATCCTAAAGGAAATCAGTCCTGAATATTCATTGGAAGGACTGATGCTAAAGCTGAAACTCCAATCCTTTGGCCACCTGATTCGAAGAACTGACTCACTGGAAAAGACCCTGATGCTGGGAAAGATTGAAGGCAGGAGGAGAAGGGCACAACAGAGGACGAGATGGTTGGATGGCATCACCGACTCAATGGACATGAGTTTAAGTAAACTCCAGGAGTTGGTGATGGACAGGGAGGCCTGGCGTGCTGCAGTCCATGAGGTCGCAAAGAGTCGGACAAGACTGAGTGACTGAACTGAACTGAACTGAACTGACTGAAGCATTGAAAATGTCAGTGGAGGGAGGCGGGGAGGAGGGGGACATAAAAATTTTGGACTTCCTAACAGTTATTTTATGGTAGTACTGTATTTTGTTTTGAATGATCTGGTGTGTGTAGGAGGGGAAAGAAGACAATATTCAGTTTTTCTAGCTGGGGGCCTCTAGATGTCTTCAGTCCTGTATGAGGGATACATTTTTTCCACGGGTCGGTTTGGAACTTTAAATATGCACAGTATCTCTGTACCTGCGACCTCAGTTAAGTAATTAAGGTAAATGCCTTTGAGTGTTTCCCACAGTTGAAACTCTGGAGCTTGACAAACACAGCCTGCCTCCAGGCTCCTGAGTACTCACCAGCTGCCTCCTCTTGCTCTAGATTCCAGAAGCCGAGGCCTGGCCCCAGCCCTCCCTCGAACCTCCCACCTCTCCTTTCTCCTTTATCTTCCCTGGGAAAGAGCTGGGAGGCTGAGGCCTCCGGCGATGTCATCAGATAACCAGCCCACCCACTCCGGGAAAGGTCCAGAGAACCCCCTACCGGGCTTGGGGCAGTTGCGCACTCACATCATGATTCAAGTCCTTCCCTTTTACACAAGAAAACACCAGGACTCAGACGCTGAAGATTTGTTTCTTAAAAAAAAAGGCAAAGTACTCCCCCAAACAAAAACAACAACAAAAACAAAAAAGAGCCCCTATCTCTCAACTTAAAAAAAAAGCCATTTCGGGGAGTGAGGTTCAAGAGGGAGAGGGCTTGTGTGTACCTATGGCTGATTCTGTGAGAGTTGGACTGTGAAGAAAGCTGAGTGCCGAAGAATTGATGCTTTTGAACTGTGGTGTTGGAGAAGACTCTTGAGAGTCCCTTGGACTGCAAGGAGATCCAACCAGTCCATTCTAAAGGAGATCACTCCTGGGTGTTCTTTGGAAGGAGTGATGCTAAAGCTGAAACTCCAGTACTTTGGCCACCTCATGCAAAGAGTTGACTCATTGGAAAAGACTCTGATGCTGGGAGTGATTGGGGGCAGGAGGAGAAGGGGACGACAGAGAGTGAGATGACTGGATGGCATCACCAACTCGATGGACATGAGTTTGAATAAACTCCAGGAGTTGGTGATGGACAGGGAGGCCTGGTGTGCTGCGATTCATGTGATCGCAAAGAGTTGGACACGACTGAGCGACTGAACTGAACTGAACTGATGGCCGATTCATGTTGATGTAGGGCAGAAACCAGCCCAATATTGTAAAGCAATTATCCTTTAATTAAAAACAAACAAAAAGCTATTTTGCATAGTAAACTTAGGCAGCTATCAGACCGCAGTGATTTGGGTTTTAGTCTTGCTGGAAGAGTATATTCTCAAGGCCTTTTTTGGAAATTCCAATTAAACTTTAAATTAGACAGATGTTGAAGAAACTGACTTTAAAGTAAAAAGAGCAACACAATAGCCCTCCCAACAGGTCCTTCATCCTTTAGAATTTCACAAAACTTTGGAAGTTATTTGTTTGCTATAAATAGCAGTCCAAACGCCATTGTTTCCATTTTTAAAGACAATTCTATTCCAAGAACTGGTGGAAAAGAACAGGTTAGTTAAGGCAACTCCTCCGCTGCCTTTTGGTGGCTGAGTCGTTCAGTTGTGTCCGACTCTTTGTGACACCATAGACTGTAGCCCGCCAGGCTTCTCTGTCCATGGGATTCTCCAGGCAAGAACACTGGAGTGGGTTGCCATTTCCTTCTCCAGGGCATCTTCCCGACCCAGGGATTGAACCCTCATCTTCTGAATTAGAGGCAGATTCTTTTTTTTTTTTTTAATTTTATTTTATTTTTAAACTTTACATAACTGTATTAGTTTTGCCAAATATCAAAATGAATCCGCCACAGGTATACATGTGTCCCCCATCCTGAACCCTCCTCCCTTCTCCCTCCCCATTCCATCCTTCTGGGTCGTCCCAGTGCACCAGCCCCAAGCATCCAGTATCGTGCATCGAACCTGGACTGGCAACTCGTTTCATACATGATATTTGAGCCACCGGGGCCCCACTTCCTTTTGCGAAACTACAAAGCCAGCGTGGGCACCCGCCGCATTTTTGCACTGGGATCCCCAGCACTCTTGATCCACGCAGAGCCGCTCCCTACGCCCGGGCAGAGGGCCGGGGGTCACGTGGCACGGGGGCGGGCGGGGGCGGGGCGGGTATATATTCCGGCGCGCCGGTCGGTGAGCTGTGAACGCCGCACAGACTCACTGAACCTTCGCGCTTGGGCGTCTGCTGGCTGGTGGGTGCGCGCCCCTCTGCGGTCCCTGTGGCTCGGCCAACGCGGGTTTCGGGCCGGACGCTCGCGGCCTCGCGGCGGTTTCGGGGTCCCGGCTGGGAAGGGGCGGTGTCTGGGGCCTGCGTTTCCACCCTCGCTTTTGTTCCTTGATCGAGGCTTGCTTTTCTGCTCGCTGCCTTGGTGCGTTTGCAGCTTCTTGGTTGGGTTGGGGCTAGCAGTTTCCAATCGACCCCAGAGGACATTAGTTAAAAGGAAACGCGTGAGAAAATCGTCTTAAAACTGAATTTTGTGGGGTACGCGGACGGGCTATTGATAACTGGCGCCTGATTTCCGCCTTCGGCGTGGTTCTCATTTCTTGTAAAATTGGGACCCTCGGCCGCAGAGTGGCTCCGAGGGGGTTGGTTCTTGCCTTCCCAGCCCTGCTGCTTCCCAGTGAGGCTGTTTTGTGTAGGTGTGGGCCGTTGGGGGCACTAAAGTGACATTTTAAAACTCCCTGAAAAGTTTCTCGATCCTCGGAGCACCTCCTTACCCCCTGTGCTTAATGTCCCTTGAACTAGTTTCGGTTCTTTGACAAGAAAAGTTTGACTCCCCCTGCCCCCACCCCAAAGTGCTCCATCTTGATCGGCCTGACTGCCCAAGATATCTTCTTGAAATATCTCTCTAGTTTTTACATGGATGTTACCTGGTTAGCATTTTTGTGGATAGATCTTTTTCTTCAAAAGATGTCTCTAATGTCCCGGTGGGGAAAGCATTGAATTGAACACTTCAAGTTGGTGTATTGTACCCGTGAGCTCTGAAGCCTTCTTTCAGGACCTGTTTGCCCAGGGGAGACCTCTGAGAGTCAGAGGGTGGGAGCAGTGCAGACTCCACTGACTGTATCTTGAATTTTGCTCACTTGAAACCTGGGGTTGGAGAATTAATCTGCGAATCTTGTCCCAGTGTTCTGAAATAAGCTTCTCTTCTGCAGATTTCTTCTTTCTCCAGCAAGAAGGATGGCATCTGTTACAGTTGAACCACAACTGGTATGATTTATAAATAGACGGATGATTCTTGATTCCTTTCCCCACCAGCCCTGTTTTGTAGACGTTAACTCCTCCCTCCCTCTTGGTTGCAGAGTGTGGTGACCAGGGTGGCCAACCTCCCCTTGGTGAGCTCCACGTATGATCTGGTCTCCTCGGCTTACATCAGTACAAAGGATCAGTATCCTTACTTGAAGTCTCTGTGTGAGATGGCAGAGAAGGGCATGAAGACCATCACTTCTGTGGCTGTGACCAGTGCGCTGCCAATCATCCAAAAGTTAGAGCCACAAAGTGAGTTTCCATTTTGGCCTCAAAATTTAGTCCCATATAGTCATTGAGAGTGAGCCCAAAGCTGGTTTGAATAATGAAGGCTAGCCTTACGCCCTGAGCTTTCATCAGTCAGGGAATCCTCAGCCTTTCCTGAGACACATACTGCCTTTTCTGAGAACTGCCAGGTGATGCTCATTGTTATAGAAGGCCTGCTTCAGAGCAATGGCAAATATGATATTAAAAAAAAGAAGAAATTCCCCAGACATGTTTCTGTGTTGGCAAGTGAGATCAAACGGGGAATCAGTGAGTAAACTGAAATAACTGACTTCCTTAGGACTACACAGTGTACATGAACTGCTTTAAAAAGAAATCAATATACAAATTGCCCACTTAAAGTGTACCATTCAGTGGCTTTTAGTATATTCACAGTGTTGTTCAGGCATCACCGTGATCAATTTTAGAACACTGTCATCTCTCCAGAAAGAAACCTCATACCACTTTCTGTTTGGGATGAGGAAGAAGTCCTGGAAATGAGAGCGGTAATGGTTGCACAATATTATGAATGAACAATATTGTGAGTCCCAGTGAATTGTACACCTAAAAATAGTTAAAATGGTGAAGTTTGTTTTGTATATTTTACCATATTTTTATAAAAAAGAAACCTTATACTCATTCTCAATCACTCCACCCCCCCACCCCCACCTCCCCAACCTTAGGCAACTACTAATCTATTTTCTCTATAGATTTGCATATCCTGGACATGTAATATAAATGGAATCATAAAACATGTGGTCTTTTGTGACTGGCTAGTTTTCACTTAGCATAATGTTTCCAAATTTCATTCAAATTGAGGTATCATCCCAGTATTTCATTTCTTTTTAATATGGAATAATTTAATATTCTGTTGTGTGGATATATCATTTTCATGTATCAGTTGATGTTCGGGTTGCTTCTAACTTTTGCCTATCATGAGCAATGAATGCTAATGCGAACACTTGAATCCAGGTTTTTGTGTGGACATATGTTCTTTCATATATATACTTAGGAGTGGAATTTTCAGTTTCTCCACATTTATTATCTGCTTTGGAATAAGGGATTAAATCATTCTGTCAAATTTTTACATCATGGACTTTTAGGATTATGGGAAGCCTTTTAGAAATAAGCTTTCCAGCTCTGCTACTCCCCAAATGTTGGGAGTTGGTGGGGGAGCTTGGACTAAAATCTGGGTCTTGTTAGGGAGATCCAGGGTGCTGTTAGCACACTGTTTCCTGGTGATAACCCCAAATATACTGCCACCTACTGAATCAAGTGTAGGTAGAGACTAGACTCTGGCAACCCACTCCAGCGTTCTTGCCTGGAGAATCCCAGGGACTGGGGAGCCTGGTGGGCTGCCATCTATGGGGTCGCACAGAGTTGGACATGACTGAAGTGACTTAGCAGCAGCAGCAATTAGACTAGCATGGAAATGCTAATTTTGAGGGTTTTCAGATACCTCATTCCCTGAATGAGGATTTGGGTGAAGCCTGGCTTCTCTTAACCTTAGGGGACAACTGATGAGGAAGAGGCTTCCTGGCCACCTTCCTTCTTGGCTTGTCACTGCCTCAGTTTGCTGCTCCCCCACCCCCACCACACACACACATCCTTATTTCCCTGTCAGTGGAAGGAAGCTGCTGGAAACCTGGCAAGGATCTCCTTTCTGAACTAGAGAAACCAGACAGAGCATTATGTGGTAAATTAAAATAAATATTTTTTGCTGTTTTTCCATAGTAAGAATAAAGTTTCAAGTTATGTGTTCACTCTTACCAGACTATTAACATTTTCACCATTTGTGATTCTTCTAGTTGCTGTTGCCAATACCTATGCCTGTAAGGGGCTAGACAGGATTGAGGAGAAGCTGCCTATTCTGAATCAGCCAACAAACCAGGTGAGCTTGGGACAAGAGTGCTGAGGCTTGCCACCTCACATTTTTTAAGTTTTATTTGTTTAATACAGACTGTTGCAGGGCACAAACAGGCAGTACTTATTTGTTCCAACCTTGAATATATTTTTGAAAGAGTAATGACCACTCTTTTACTTCCTGAACTGTTGTTAGGTTGTCTTAAGAAGCAGAGACGAGCTATCCACCTTTGGGCCAGACTTTAGTCTGATCTCTGTTAAATTTGTGGCTTCATCTCTGCAGGTGAAATTGCTTCCTTAAATCACTGAGTCCTGTGTGGTATTGGATAAATGCAGAGGTGGTGAATAGAACCTTTTCTTACTTGGTATCTGAGAGCACAGCCAGTAGAATGGAGAACTGGTACATCTGCCTGTGTGTCGGCCTGGGGTAGTGTGCCTGGTACCTGTGTCTCTGCTTACAGGCATGTATGAGGGGCTCAGTAGAAGCATGTCAATGGAAAATGCCATTTTTCTCTAGAGTCCCACTTGTGCCTCACTACAGGTTCATCTAGTTTAAAACAAAGAAAGAAAAAACCTCGACAAGTTTTTTAACCATTTCCCTCTTTTGGTCTTCCAACAACCTTTGAGTGGTGGCAGGTAGGGCATTTATACCTGTTAACGAAATTGAGGCTCATCCACTCTCAGTTACTTGTCCAAGACCCACAACTAGAAAGTAAAAGGGTCAGATTCATCCTTTAACTCTTCAGCTGTGCTGCCTTAGTGAAGACCTTTCTATAGGTATCTGTGCCCATGTTTCTCACCAGCCAGATGGCCTGCTTTTTTTCCCCATAGGTTGTGGCCAATGCCAAAGGGGCTATGACTGGGGCAAAAGATGCTGTGGCGACTACTGTGACCGGGGCCAAGGATTCTGTGGCCAGCACAATCACTGGGGTGGTGGACAGGACCAAGGGAGCTGTGACTGGTAGTGTGGAGAAGACCAAGTCCATGGTCAGTGGCAGCATTAACACAGTCCTAGGAAGTCGGGTGATGCAGCTGATGAGCAGTGGAGTAGAAAATGCACTCACCAAATCAGAGCTGCTGGTAGACCAGTACCTCCCTCTTACCAAGGATGAACTAGGTAATTGGATTTTTGCCTTGAAATAATGTTTTGTTTCTTTCCTTTGCCATGCCATGTAGCTTATGGGATTTCAGTTCCCTGACCAAGAATTGAACCCGGGCCATGGCAGTGTAAGTCCAGAACCCTGACTACTAGGCCACCAAGGAACTTCTTCCAGTGTTTTATATCTTAAAGCAATTTTTCTAAACAGCTTCACTGAGATATACTTTTATATACCAAAAAAATTCACCTGTTTTCCTCCTACATGTTTGGTTGCATGAGCCTCACCACAATCCAGTTGTAGAATATTTTTATCACCCCCAAAGATAAAAGTTCTGTCACCCCCAAAGAGTAAAGCTCATGATCTTTCACGCCTGTTGACAGTCAGTCTCCATTCACCCATCCCACCCCTGCTGTCCACATGTGTGGGTTCTCAGTTACTCAGTTGTGTCCAATGCTTTGTGACCCCATGGGCTGTAGCCCATTAGGCTCCTCTGTTGATGGGATTCTCCAGGCAAGAATACTGGAATGGGTTGCCCTTCCCTTCTCCAGGGGATCTTCCCAACCCAGGGATCAAACCCGGGTCTCTTGCATTGCAGGCGGATTCTTTTGTACATAGTAACTTTTGAAACTTCCAGAGAAATTAACCTAAAGAAATACTTTATACAAATGAATTGCCCTTTGTGGGCTACTATATGGGATTATTAAATATTCAGTGCTTACTGTGTGCCAGGGAAGACACTCTGGTGGGAAGAGACCTGTGTCGATGACGTGTCACAGTGATGTATTCTGGGTTGCCAAGCCCAACAGCAGATAGGAGCCATCTTGGGCAAAGGGGTGCATAATTACCAGATGGGTGGGTGGAATCAACAAAGACAAGATCCAAGTTAAGAGTTTAGGCCTTGTCACTTAGAGCACTTAGAGCTGTGATCCCTAAGGCTTCCTTTTTTTTTTCCCCCTTCTTTATAACTTCAGAAAAAGAAGCCAAAAAAGTGGAAGGATTCGATATGGTTCAGAAGCCGAGTTACTATGTTAGACTGGGATCTCTGTCCACCAAGCTGCGCTCACGGGCCTACCAGCAGGCCCTTTGCAGGGTTGAAGAAGCTAAGCAAAAAGGCCAGGAGACCATTTCTCAGCTCCATTCCGCCGTCAACCTGGTGAGTACAACTTCATTTAAAGGTAGTGGAAGTGAGTTCATTTATCTCCAGGATTAGGATAAATGTAATCGTAAAATCCAAGAATTTTAATCTTACCTTATGAACAATCCAGTAGAAAAATGGGCCAAGAGCACATAGAAAACTCATAGAAAAGGAAGTATATAATTAGCTGAATACATGAAGCGGTGTTAATCTTACTCTGAGTGGTCAGATTACTGATTTCCTTTCCTGTCTGGTGGCGTTTGCAAAGCTAGATTCTGTGGGCGATGGTGTAGAGGAGAGGTATACTTGTGTTTTTGCACTTCTGGAGGATTCAAGGGAAAGAGGAAAGTTAGAGACACACCTGTGCCTGGAGCAGCTTTTCTTCTAGAAATGTATATTCATTCAGAGTTGCAAAAGAGTATAAACAATGCATATTAACTAATAGACTGATTACATTGACACATCACAAAAGACTACTGAGTAGCCTTGAAGGATTGCCAAGTTACAGAACAGTATGCATTGTTCAGCCATTAGAAACCAGTTTACTCTTGGAAGGGGAAGTAGGTGGCTGGCAACAGGGAAGAGGAAGTTTAAGTTCCTTTCTCTTTCATAATTGTATATTATACACACGTTAAATTTCAGTTGCCGTACCTGTGTTAAACTGGAGGGAAATTGGAGATAGTGGTTTAATAAATAAGAGGCAGTCAAGTCCTATGGCTGCTTGGCTGACTTATACATATTTATAACAAGTAACAATGCTCTTGGGCTTCTCTGGTGGCTCAGATGGAAAAGAATCTGTTTGCAATGCAGGAAACCCAGGTTCAATCCCTGGGTTGGGAATATCCCCCGGAGTAGGGAATGGCAACCCACTCTAGTATTCTTGCCTGGAGAATCCCATGGACAGAGGAACCTAGTAGGCTACAGTCCACTGGGTCCAAATAATCCAACATGATTGAGCAACTTACACAGGGCAGAACAGAACAGTGCTATCTCTGATATGCTATCAGAGATAGCCACAATGCTATCAGAGATATCTCCTTAAATACCAAGAACTTCTGTAAGTATTGATGATGGCTGGTTTACATCATAGACCTGAGAACAGGCTAATATGAATATCTATTAATAGTTGGTTCTTTGTCTTCTTCCAACATGTTCTAGATTGAACTTGCCAGGAAGAATGTGCATAATGCCAACCAGAAAATTCAGGATGCTCAGGATAAGCTCTATCTGTCCTGGCTGGAGTGGAAGAGAAGCATTGGCTACGATGATACAGATGAATCCCACTGTGCTGAGGTGAGACATCTGGGACAGGGTCATCCACTACAGAGTGTGTCGAAATTCTTACCAGGCATCTCAGCGTTATTATTATTCCTCTTAGAATATTCTTCTCTACCAAAAGTTGAACAATACAGGATACATACATTGCTTGTTATGTGATAGAAGCAAAAATGTGCAGTAACTAACAACTTACAGATAGGTATATGGCCCCAATCAGGACACAACTACCTGAGAAACAGGCATTTCCCTCATAAAAGGTACAAGCTAAGTGAATACAGGTATCTTTACTGCCATAGTGTGTTGTTTTTTTGTTTTTTTTTTGAGAATGCTTTGTAGGAAGGGTACTGACTCAACCTTGGAGTGAGAATGG
The DNA here is from genome assembly GCF_029407905.1 of Bubalus kerabau. Taxonomy (NCBI): domain Eukaryota; kingdom Metazoa; phylum Chordata; class Mammalia; order Artiodactyla; family Bovidae; genus Bubalus; species Bubalus kerabau. The sequence goes on from NC_073627.1 coordinate 90,642,992, forward strand.
GTGAATCAGATGGTTTGCTGGAAGAGATGAGTGGTCAGTTGAGACCTAAGGGGTGAATAAACTAGGTGAAAGGGCATTAAAGGGGTGAATGTTCCAGACAGAAGAAATATCATATTGTATAGTCCTAGAAAGTGGTTCTTTATCTTCCAAAAGCTAATATACACTTGCCCTTGAAAGTAACATTAATCATTTGTTTATATCATATCTCACCAGAAGAAAGAACATTCCAGGTGCCCTACTAATGTGGAGGGTATTTTCCTTCTGTCTGGTCTCCCCTGTTACGTTTCTTCTGCTTAAGACCATGAACTTCGAAGACTCAGGCAGTAGTTCAAATCCCAACTCAGCCATTTCCCAGCTGTTATCTGGGGCATAGCTTTGTTCTACCTGTGCTGTACCTAGTCACTCAGTCGTGTCCAACTCTGCGACCCCATGGACTGTAGCCCACCAGGCTCCTCTGTCCATGGGCATTCTCCAGGCAAGAATACTGGAGTTGCCATGCCCTCCTCCAGGGGATCTTTCCAACCCAGGTCTCCCGCGTTGCCGGCGGATTCTTTACCGACTGAACCACAAGGGAAGCCCAAGAATACTAGAGTGGGTAGCCTATCCCTTCTCCAGGGGATCTTCCCCACCCAGGAATTGAACCAGATCTCCTGCATTGCAGGCAGATTCTTTACCAGCTGAGCTACCTGGGAAGCTCTATGTTCTGCCTATGAAATGTGAAATAATACTGCCACGCTCAGGGATGTTGTGAGAATTTTAAAAAGCTAAAGAATCCACATGTGTGGTGGACATATCCCAGCTGAATGTACGTGAACTAAGTCACACATACCACTGTTGAATCCACTGCTCATTCTTAAACTTGTCTTACTTTCAGCACATTGAGTCACGTACTCTTGCTATTGCCCGGAACCTGACTCAGCAGCTCCAGACCACGTGCCACACCCTCCTGTCCAGCATCCAGGGGTTACCACAGAACATTCAAGATCGGGCCAACCACTTGGGGGTGATGGCTGGTGACATCTACTCAGTGTTTCGCAATGCTGCCTCCTTTAAAGAAGTGTCTGATGGCCTCCTCGCTTCCAGCAAGGGGCAGCTGCAGAAAATGAAGGAGTCTTTAGATGATGTGATGGATTATCTTGTTAACAACACACCCCTCAACTGGCTGGTAGGTCCCTTTTATCCCCAGGTGACCGAGTCTGAGAGTGCTCAGGCCCCAGGTACAGCCAGGAGGCCTGGCAGGTGGAGTAGAAAACACCCTAAACCCGTCCCTGTCAGCAATGCAGAGGGCAGCCAGCCAGATGACAGGTCCTCTTGAGCTGACCACCTGCTAGACAGGTCTGAAGTAGGCAGGCAGCTAGTGAGGCAAAAAGGTCTCCACTTCAGTCATTTCCAACTGGCATAAGAGCTATAAGGTTTCTGCATTAGTGCATAAGTTCTGTTACTTACCTGGCTAGAAAGAAAAGAATAATAGAATGGTCAGAGCCTGTCCAGAACTTGCACATGTTTCAGGGCGTTTATGGCCTCATTCTTTTGCTACTTACTATTGCTGTCTGTTTGTACTGAATAAAAACACCTTCATGTAGGCTGTTGTATGAATTGGGGTCTGCTCTGAGCAGGCCTCAACTCTGGTTTGTCTCACAATGCATGCTTGTGTACCCTGGGTTTTTTATCTTTTCATAAAGAAGTGCCTCCTTTGAATTCAATAAAATTCACTGCAGAATAGATCTGTTTTATGCTATGTGTTACATGTGCTTTTTGTGTGGCTTTCTTGGAACTGCTTCGCCTCCTTGACAGGGTTTTTAATACATATGAATTCAAATGGCCTGAGGGCAGGGGGCAGTTGATAAAAACATTGGAATACTGATGTTAAAAATGGAATGTTTGATAACAAAAGCTAATGTTCCTTTAAGAATGGTATTAGGGGGTGGTGGTGGTTCCTTTCATTTAATGACTGTTTACTGGACCCCTGAAAGCATGTTTTTAAACCAGTAGAAGGAGGTACATAAGTACGTAAGTACCTGACTGCTTTGCTGAAAAGAAATCAGCCGAGAGGAAGCACATGAGTGACTGTTTGCATCAGTCTCATGTAAAAGTAGCATCATTTCTTGCTAAGGGGCCATCTCACATGTATGGAATGAGATTGTTCAGTGTCCAGTCCTAGCTGGACTTAATGTACCATGTTGTCACTTTGGTAGAACGGCACTAACCTCAGTGGTGGGTGAGGTACCTTTAGAAGACTACATGAAGATAATTAGAAAAAGGAAGACTTTGAACCCCCTGTAGAAAGGAGTTCCTATTACCTCCTGCCTAGGGTGTTCAGGCTCTGACCCTTAGTGTGGGTTGATTATGTAGGAAATATAGACCTCCTCATAACAAAGCTGCAGTATGCCAAACCTTTTCAAAAAAAGCCAATCTTAGAACTTGTGAAATAGAGCTAAATACTGAAGGCCTGACCTGCCCTTCAGCAGAACCAAAGTCTAAGTCAAAATTTGTCTTTTTTTACCCTGCTTCACCCTTGTCTCCCCATGAAGACAAGGAAGCAGCATACAGCTTTACGTGCACTTACATGAATGAGCTATTAAACCTTACTAAGTTAGAGAACTAATTTTTTTCCCCTGAGGTAACTCCAGGAGTCAGTAGACATGAGCTCAGTTGGAAGGACTCCCTGAGATACTTGAAGTGAAGGAGCTTCTGGTTTCTGGAAAAGTGGACTGTCATGATTGATGGGCTTCCAGGGTGGAGCCTATCCATGCTCTCGCCTGCCTGTCCCTAGTGAGTGGCTTTTCTAGAGACTCTTCCTCTTAAAATTTTTTTTCTTTTTTAGTACAAATTGTACAGGACCCTGCTATCATTTGCCTGGAACTTCAAGGGTGGTATTTTATGGCTGATTGTGATTGGTCGGAAAGTTCATATATTGGAAAGTTCATATACTACAGCTGTACACAGGCTTCCTTATACGGAACGTAAACTTTCTGGTTCCCCTTCCTTAAGAGTAATAGTACCTACTGAATTGCATGTGAAAAGGAGACAGATCTCAAAGCTGTTCTAAGTGAGCAAGACAGAATATAAAGCAGACTTCTCGTAGCTCCTGGAAGAACACCACTGACTTTGCTTTTACCACGAGTACACTATCATGGTTTTGTCTGTCTGACTTTGTGTCTCAAGTTTGTGCCTACATGCGTGTCATTTTGTTGTCTACATGTCTCAAAATGCATGGTGTCCTTGCTTTATTGTTGGATAAACTAACAGTTTTAGTTTAACAGACTTTTCCCCAAGGAGGACAATTATTTTGAGGGGAAAAAAACTGTCTAAGCCTAGATGGTAAAGAAAAACCCGAATGAACGTTTTGGCCAACACAGTATCTTCTCCCATTCAACAGGTTGCTTTTTAATTTTGTTGAAAGTTTCCTTCACTGTGCAAAAGCTTTTTAGTTTGATTTGGTCCCATTTGTTTACTTTTGCTTTTGTTGTCATTGCCTAAAGAGACAGATCAAAGAAAGTAATACTAAGACTGATGTCAAGGAAACACAGGCATGTGTGTGAGTCACGCAGTCGTGTCTGACTCCTTGTGACCCACGGAGGCTCCTCCATCCATGGAATTCTCCAGACAAGAATACTGGAGTGGGTTGCCATTTCCTTCTTCAGGGGACCTTCCCTACCCAGGGGTCGAACCTGGGTCTCCTGCATTGCAAGCAGACTCTTTACATCTGAGCCACAATTATTTTCTATTTTAAAATCAGTCTGTTTTCCTGACTCTGTGTCATGTTTATGAGCATTGCATGTACATACACATTTCCTGGCAAGTAAAATTCCCCCAGATGCTGTTTTTATTTCTGTAGTAGCCCCACCTACAGTGCCACCTTCTGGAAAATTATCTTAGTAAATATAGAAATCAAGGAGGTTTATGAGTGAGTGGTGCCTTCTTATGGTTGTATGGTGAACAACCTGCAAAAATGATATAAGTCCCAGGAACCCTGGCACAGGCACTTGGTTTTCTTGACTGTCTTTGCAGGGAGGGACTGTTATTATCTCATTTGTTTTATAGTAAGCATATTATTCTGAGTTTGGCCTCTGAATGCCAGATGGGCAAGAGTGTCCTCATACTCCTTCCAAACTATAGTTTTTTATGTCAGTGAAAAGCAATTTATTTTATAAATCTGCAAAGTAATTTCTCTTGTGCCACATTTCTGAAAACCCTATGAAGATGGTCAAGCACAATCACTACATTCTTTTTTTTCTTAATTAAAAAAAAAATTTTTGCGCGCTCCATGTGTCATGTGGGAACTTAGTTCCCTGACTAGGAATCAAACCTGAGCCCCCTGCATTGGAAGCAGTGTCTTAGCCACTGGACCACCAGGGCAGTCCCAACCACCACATTTTCAATTAAACTCACCAAATAAACTTGATAGACTATGGCTACCTCTTTACTGCCCCACCCTTTTCTTTCCCAAGCCCACCAAATAGGTTTTGGTGATGGTCAAAAATAATGAAAATTAGATTCTCTGACTCATTCTAGATATATGGAAGGTGAATTATTCATATGGTTCTCCCAAAACATCTCACGGACTACAGCCCCTGTTTTTGGTGGTGGTGGAGGCTTTTTTTCTAACCCAGAAGTGTGGAATCTCCAATCTTCTGCAAAGAACTCTACCTTAGGCCAGTAGTTCCTGATCTGTAGGTGACTTTGGAGGTTTATGTGTGTGACAGGGTGGTATTTAAGAAACTAAAGAGAATGAAAGCTACTCTTTATTGAGTATCTTTTACAAGCTAGGCCCATACAATCTTTACTTACTCCTCACTTGGCAACACAATCAATTAGGAATTTTCCTCACTTGACTGGTGAGAAAACTGAGGTTGAAAAGAGACAAGTGGCAGAGTAGGGATTTAGTCCAATGTGTTACTGATGTCAAAGTGCTTGTTTTTTCAATTCTAGCAGTCTAGCCTCTGATAGGAGAAAACTCCTGCTTGCTTAAGGACTCAAAAAATCCCTCTCTATTTTCTTGTGTTGTAGCTTCCTGTTCTATTCTACATTTATTAAAACTACTGATAGTGGGTATTAAAATATACATTTAATAGATTGGAAGAGAGAGCTGAGCAAGGTCCATCTTTTAACCTGAAAAGAATAAAATTGCAATTGCCGGCTTGCCTGGCTGATGCCCTGCATCAATTTATCAGTGTTGTCATTAGTGTATCAGTGTTGTTGGCTTTTGTGGGTGTCAGGCTGGGTATAATCTTTGCGAAGTGAAAATTCATGAAGATCTGGAGTGTAGTTTGATCTCCCCAAACAGCCTCAGGAATAAATAGTGGAAGTGTTTATACCTCAGTCTGGACTGTCCTCTGAGCACCTGGGTTTTTTGGGAAAAGTGCAGTAAGGGCCACAGACAGGCAGGTAAGAGACCCAATAAAAAGAAAGATTCTCTCTTCATGTATTTTTAAAAACTATTTAAAAAAATATTGTGGCAAAATATACATCACATAGGCCTTCCCAGGTGGTGCTAGTGGTAAAGAACCTGCCCGCCAACACACAAGACATAAGAGACTTGAGTTCAATTGATGGGTCAGGAAGATCCCCTGGAAGAGGGCACGACAACCCACTCCAGTATTCTTGCCTGCAGAATTCCATGGACAGAGGACCCTGGTGGGCTAAAGGGTCTATGGGGTTGCAGAGTCAGACACAACCGAAGTGACTTAGCACACATGCATACATACCATCAAGTTGACCATCTTAGCTATTCTAAAGTGTACAGTTCATTGGTATTGAGTACATTTGCAGTGTTCTGCAGCCATCACCACTGCGCATTTCCGGAGCTATATCATTATCCCAAGCATAAAGGTTGTGCCTATTAGGTGCTAACTCCTCATTCTCCCTTCCATCTGTTTTTTGATGGGTTTTTGTTGTTAGTTATTTTGTCTCCATTAGGTAATCAGCTAGTTTTTTTCCCTCTGCTATCAAGATTTAGCCTTTAGTAACTTATTATACACCCACTGCAGTGTTCTTGCCTGGAGAATCCCAGGGACAGGGGAGCCTGGTGGGCTGCCGTCTATGGGGTCGCACAGAGTCGGACACGACTGAAGCGACTTAGCAGCAGCAGCAGCAGCAGCAGCAGCAGCAACTTATACCTTTTCTGCTTCTAGTCATCTGTTAGTTAAGAAATACTACTTTGCTTATCATAATTGTATGTAAAGTAAGAGTTAATCAAACTTCTTATCCCTAAAAGCCTTCTCTATGCAGACAAGAGCTAGGGCTTTGTGATGGCTGTTTCAACTATTCAAAACCTTTTGCTTCTTCAGTTGCTAGACATTTTCCAAACTGTTTATAGTATTGGAAATCAGAACATGGAAAAGTGGAGTATTATTGTTTTTAAGAGAAAAATAGATGAATAACCAGAAATGCTTCATAGCTTGTAATTTCAAAAGCTTTCATTTCATATGTTCTACCATATGTTGGTTTCCTTTTAAAGAGACGTTTCTTAGTTATCAGATCAGATCAGATCAGTCGCTCAGTCGTGTCCGACTCTTGGCGACCCCATGAATCGCAGCACGCCAGGCCTCCTTGTCCATCACCAACTCCTGGAGTTCACTGAGACTCACGTCCATCGAGTCAGTGATGCCATCCAGCCATCTCATCCTCTGTCATCCCCTTCTCCTCCTGCCCCCAATCCCTCCCAGCATGAATTGTGGGGATAAGACTATAAACATCTTCAAGAAAGCATAGTTACCGAGAAAGTGAAGTTCATGTATTAATTTGTGTTTCTAAGAGCTCAGCTGGAATTGACCACTCATTTCTTTAGTGTTTGGTTTAATATCCAAGATTTTTTTTTTTACAGGCACTTGATTTCAGTATCATAGACTTCACATCTGAGACTGATGAAATTCCAGATATTATAGCTTTGGAAGAGGAGGATGGACCAAATCATTCTCATGCTAATGGCCCTGAGCCTTCTCAGGGCAAAATGTTGAATAACTAACAAGAAAAATCTCCATTTGCTGAATACACAGTTTGTGTCACATTAAACTTCATGTTTGCTTGTGTTCATTCCTGTGGCTTTAGGGATTAATTGTTAGGGGTTAATTTCTTTTTTTGACTACTTGGTCTTAATTGTAATGAAACCCTGATTGATCCAATCTTTTGTAACAGATTCTAGTTCTGCATTATATATTATTTTATATAATTCTTCAAAGTTTAATCATCAAAATGCCTATAATAAAAAATGGGCTCTTGAAACAGTGTTTTTTTTTTCAAACTGATATATTGAACTGTTTTCTTTTCCTTCTTGGATTCATTCCTGTTTCATCTGGTAACAGCACCTTTGTGTCTTTTGGTAGGGGGAGAAGGGGTTATCTCAGTGGGTCTGTTAGTCAAGGATTTTTTTGTTTTCCCCTGGCCTGGGGGTAGGCATATGACTAAAAACAGGTCAAATGATAGGAAGCATATCATGATGGGTAAAGGCTCAGACTCTGGGTTCTAATCTTGGCCCTGTCACTTATTAGCTATATGACCTTAAACTTAGTTTTTCTGTACCTCAAGTTCCTCATCTATAAGGATAATAGTAAGGATAATTGTAGGTTTATTATGAAGCATAAACATTTGGAAAATCTTAGAGCAATGTCTGGCACAGAACAGCATTACATAAGTATTATTTAAGAAAATTGTACAAACAATGGTTAGCCCATTGAGGAACATCCCTACTATCTAGATTGTAATTCTGAAATACCTTTTCCCATTAAGAGAAAGCAGTGTGTCTTGGAGAAATGGCTGATTCCAGGTCTGGGGCAGGAAATGTACAAAATGAGCCTTGAACTTCTTGCTATTTCAGGTAGAAAAGAAGCTGATTTGAAGAAGTTCCCATTGACTAAAGATGGAACAATCTGAACTTCAATAAGAATAATTGCAGTAGATTAAATATTTGATGGTGTTCACATTTGATGGGATTCAAAGATATCATTATATACACACACACACAACCTAATAACCTAATTGGTCACTTTCGGGGGATGATAGCAAACCAACTCATTATCTTGAAAACTGGTAAATAAAATGAAAGAATCAAGAATTTATCCTTCTTTATGTCTTCGCTCCTAGGTAAACAAATAGTAAATGAGGGAAAAATCTCTCATAAAAGTATTCCTATTCCCAGCAACCAAAGATGGAGAAGCTCTATACAGTCAGCAAAAACAAGACCAGGAGCTGACTATGGCTCAGACCATGAACTCCTTATTGCCAAATTCAGACTTAAATTGAAGGAAATAGGGAAAACCACTAGACCAGTCAGATATGACCTAAATCAAATCCCTTATGATTATACAGTGGAAGTGAGAAATAGATTTAAGGGACTAGATCTCATAGATAGAGTGCATGATGAACTATGGAATGAGGTTCGTGACATTGTACAGGAGACAGGGATCAAGACCATCCCCATGGAAAAGAAATGCAAAAAAGCAAAATGGCTGTCTGGAGAGGCCTTACAAATAGCTGTGAAAAGAAGAGAAGCGAAAAGCAAAGGAGAAAAGGAAAGATACAAGCATCTGAATGCAGAGTTCCAAAGAATAGCAAGAAGAGATAAGAAAGCCTTCTTCAGCGATGAATGCAAAGAAATAGAGGAAAACAACAGAATGGGAAAGACTAGGGATCTCTTCAAGAAAATCAGAGATACCAAAGGAACATTTCATGCAAAGATGGGCTTGATAAAGGACAGAAATGGTATGGACCTAACAGAAGCAGAAGATATTAAGAAGAGATGGCAAGAATACACAGAAGAACTGTACAAAAAAGATCTTTATGACCCAGATAATCACGATGATGTGATCACTGACCTAGACCCAGACATCCTGGAATGTGAAGTCAAGTGGGCCTTAGAAAGCATCACTACGAACAAAGCTAGTGGAGGTGATGGAAATCCAGTTGAGCTATTCCAAATGCTGAAAGATGATGCTGTTAAAGTGCTGACCTCAATACGCCAGCAAATTTGGAAAACTCAGCAGTGGCCACAGGCCTGGAAAAGGTCAGTTTTCATTCCAATCCCAAAGAAAGGCAATGCCAAAGAATGCTCAAACTACTGCACAATTGCACTCATCTCACACGCTAGTAGAGTAATGCTCAAAATTCTCCAAGCCAGGCTTCAACAGCATGTGAACCATGAACTTCCAGATGTCCAAGCTGGATTTAGAAAAGGCAGAGGAACCAGAGATCAAATTGCCAACATCCACTGGATCATGGAAAAAGCAAGAGAGTTCCAGAAAAGCATCTATTTCTGCTTTATTGACTATGCCAAAGCCTTTGACTGTGTGGGTCACAATAAACTGTGGAAAATTCTGAAAGAGATGGGCATACCAGACCACCTGACCTGCCTGTTGAGAAATTTGTATGCAGGTCAGGAAGCAACAGTTAGAACTGGACATGGAACAACAGACTGGTTCCAAATAGGAAAAGGCGTACATCAAGGCTGTATATTGTCACCCTGTTTATTTAACTTATATGCAGAGTACATCATGAGAAACGCTGTACTGGAAGAAACACAAGCTGGAATCAAGATTGCCGGGAGAAATATCAATAACCTCAGATATGCAGATGACACCACCCTTATGGCAGAAAGTGAAGAGGAACTAAAAAGCCTGTTGATGAAAGTGAAAGTGGAGAGTGAAAAAGTTGGCTTAAAGCTCAACATTCAGAAAATGAAGATCATGGCATCCGGTCCCATCATTTCATGGGAAATAGATGGGGAAACAGTGGAAACAGTGTCAGACTTTATTTTTCTGGGCTCCAAAATCACTACAGATGGTGACTGCAGCCATGAAATTAAAAGGCGCTTACTCCTTGGAAGGAAAGTTACGACCAACCTAGATAGCATATTGAAAAGCAGAGACATTACTTTGCCAACAAAGGTTCATCTAGTCAAGGCTATGGTTTTTCCAGTGGTCATGTATGGATGTGAGAGTTGGACCGTGAAGAAGGCTGAGCGCCGAAGAATTGATGCTTTTGAATTGTGGAGTTGGAGAAAACTCTTGAGAGTCCCTTGGACTGCAAGGAGATCCAACCAGTCCATTCTGAAGGAGATCAGCCCTGGGATTTCTTTGGAAGGAATGATGCTGAAGCTGAAACTCCAGTACTTTGGCCACCTCATGCGAAGAGTTGACTCATTGGAAAAGACTCCGATGCTGGGAGGGATTGGGAGCAAGAGGAGAAATGGACGACAGAGGATGAGATGGCTGGATGGCATCACTGACTCAATGGACGTGAGTCTGAGTGAACTCTGGGAGTTGGTGATGGACAGGGAGGCCTGGCATGCTGCGATTCATGGGGTCGCAAAGAGTCAGACACCACTGAGCGACTGATCTGATCTGATCTGATTCCCTCTGACAAATGAAAAAGAAATTGGTATCTTAGTTGGGAGTGTTATTACAAATAACCTTAGACTGAGTGGTTGAAACAACAAACATTTTATTTCCCACAGTTCTGGAGCCTGGAAGTCTGAGATCAGGGTGCAGCAGAGTCAGGTTTTGGTGAAGGCCCTTCTGGGTTGCAGAAAGTTGGCTTCTTGGTGTATCATCATGTAGTGGGAAGAGCAGAGACAGGAAGCAAACCCTCTTGTAGTTCCATTCATGAGGGCTTTACCCTTAAAACTGCATCTAATCCTAATTACATCCCAAAGACCCAACCTTCTAATACTATCACATTGAACAACAGGGTTTCAACATACAAATTTTTGGCAGGGGGACACAAACATTCAGCCCATAACGGTAAATTAGAATTTCAACATTTTGCAATCATCTGTGAATTATGGATCTAGGCACTTAGCATTAATGCCTGTCAATGGTATAAACAGATATTGCATACTTCCTGATGAAGAAGCCTACTCCAACCATCATCTAGTCTTACCAAAGGCATCATATATGAGTCTGGTCAATCCTCTGGAGCCAGGTGTCAATTTGAAGGAAATACAGAGGACAGGGACAGTGGGACATGCTGAACTGTATCATGAGGATGCAATCAGTGAAATCCAGACCAGGAAAAGTTATTCAGGTCAAGTAGCCCTGGTTCTTCAACAGATTACTTGTAAGAAAAAGGGGAGGGGAAATAAAAAACCCTGCAATTATATTATTAAAAACAGGGATTTTCCTGGATGTTCAGTGGCTAGGACTCCATGCTTCCCAATGCAGGGAGCCTGGGTTCTATTCCTGGTCAGGGAACTAGATCTCACATGCTGCAACTGAGACCAGGTGCAGCCAAAGAATTAAAAATAAAAGGACTTGCAAAATTAAAAAAAATTGTATTATTAAAAACAAACCAAAAGATACATGCATCCCAACTTTCAGTAGCCAGAACATGGAGGCAACCTAAAAGTCCATTTACAGGGGAATGGATAAAGAAGATGTAGTACATATATACAATGGAATATTACTCAGCCATAAAAAAGAACAATATAATGCCATTTGCAGCAACATGGATGGACCTAGAGATTGTCATATTAAGTAAGTCAGATGCAGACAAATACCATATGATATCACTTATATATGGAATCTAAAAAAAAGAGTACAAGAGTACAAATGACCTTATTTACAGAAGTAGACTCACAGATGTAGAAAACAAACATACTTACCAGGGGATAAGGGAGCAGAGGAATAAACTGGGAGATTGGGATTGAAATATAGACACTATTATATACAAAATTAAGTGAACAGTGACAGTGAAAGTTTGTCACTAAGTCGTGTCTGACTCTTTGTGACCTCATAGTCTGTAGCCCACTAGGCTCCTCTGTCCATGGGATTTCCTAGGCAAGAAATTGAGTGGGTTGCCATTTCTTTCTCCAGGGGATCTTCTGGACCCATGGATCAAACCTGCATCTCCTGCTTGAGCCACAGGGAAGCCCTTATATATAAAATAGGTATCTAATAAAAACCTGTTGTATAGCAGAGGGAACTCTATTCAATACTCTGTAATAGCCTATGAGAAAAGAATCTAAGAAAAACAATGGATATATGTATATGTATAATTGAATCACTTAGCTGAATATCTGAAACTAACACAACAATGTAAATCAACTATAATCCAATAAAAATTTAAAACAAACAAATCCCGGAAAAAAGGCAAGACAAATTTAAAAAAGCAAGACTAAATTATAGTGTCTAGGGAAGGATGCACGGTCAAACTATAAGAAAATGCTGCTGCTGCTGCTAAGTCGCATCAGTCTTGTCCAATTCTCTGTGACCCCGTAGACGGCAGCCCACCAGGCTCCACCGTCCCTGGGATTCTCCAGGCAAGAACACTGGAGTGGGTTGCCATTGCCTTCTCCATAAGAAATTGCTAGGAAGTTATTATTTAAAAAATGAGGATAGTGGTTACTTTTTAGGAAAGGAGAAGTTTCTGGAATAGATGGAAAACTTTTATTTCTCATTTGATTTATGAGGCAGTTCACCTATAAAAACACATTAAACTATTTTTAAAAAGTAAATTGGACTGCCTGGGATATAAATCTTGAGTGAAGTGGCACATGGGCCTGCCATTTTCTGAGCCTTATTAATATTTGGCCTTTCCATTCTTTATATATGCTATTCAATATCCCCCCAATAAAATCCCTTCAGAGTCATTTTTGCTGCCTGCAACAAAAGAACAAGCATAATTGATTCAAGTGGCTTTGTCAAGTTACCACTAGTAGTGAGGTGCATATAGGTAACTTTCTGGAGAAATTTCACTGATAAGAAATGGACTGGCAGCTTGAAAGCCACTGAGGTCAAAGGAATTTTTTTTTTAATGATGGAAGATATTAACAGCATGTTTATATACTGAGGGGAGAACTGATGATGCAGGAGAGAGTAGAGGACAAATACTGGAGCAAATTCCTTGAGTGTGAGAAAAGGAATACAGCATATCAAATGAGTGAGAGGCTTGGTCTTAGGTAGCTACACCCTGAATCACCCAGATTAACGAGACAAGGAAGACTATATGGGCATAGATATAGGCTGACTGGTAAACTGTTGATGGAGGTTCTTTTTGGGAAACACCTATCAACTAAGAACAAAGTTTATCACTGAGAGTGAGGAGGAAGAAGGTACTGGAAGATTAAGAGAGGGAAGAATATATGTATAATTGTATGGAGAGTGAGATTTGGGGAAAATAGTAGGGTGGAGAGGGCAGGCCTAAGGGTCTACTTTAGTTGTCATGAATTTTGGATGACACCAGGCATCATGATTGCATTTAACTGCTAAACTTCAGGTATGGAGTAGGCAGAGAACTGATTCAATAGCGATTTGTTTTCTGCCAGATAAATCTGGCAAAGAGAAGGGGGCTAGGGTGCTGAGAAGAGGTCAAGAAACTGAGAGGCCAGGGCATTGGAAAGGTCACCTACATGGACACTGCAATCATCAAAAATTATTACAGGAGTAATGTTGGAGAGACAGAGAATTAAATGCAAAATTTCAGAACGAGGTCCAGCAACCTGGAGATCTTATACTTGACCTCCACAAGGAAGAGTTGTGGGTGACAGCATACATTTCAAATATGCTGGTGGCTTTAGTGAGGCAATAATGCCTAAACCGGTGATGAGATATGTTAGGATACCCACCCCATTTCCAGGTCTGGTTGTATTGATATACGGCATGTAGAGGCGAAAGCAATCATCAATTGACAGGGGTGCAGGGGAAAGGTATATACGTAGATTTCTTAGAGCAAGGAGCTGAAAGGAACATTCAGCACTTTAGGGCATAGACGATTTTATTAATAATAGACCCGACACTCAGAAATGAGGCGACATGTTCAGGGTTACACATACACTGAAAATAGCTGAGAATGCCTTTTGTGGTACACTGAATAACGGCCTGTGGTTTTTATCTGACGTAGTAGGCATATACGAGCGAAAGGAAACACAGATCAGACAAAAAGAGTCAGAAAGCGCGAAGCAAAACAATGCCGTGCTAAAGCCTGCAAGCGCGAAAAAGTTCCTCAGCCGCGCAAAGCCTTGTGGGTCTTGTTGTTCCCCGCCGGTCTTGCGCGGAAAAGACCGAGGGGAGGGCGCATTGCATGGCGGGAGATATAATCCTCCCAGGAAGGCCGTCTTCCCTCGGCACCCAGGCGGCGTCTACCGGAAGCGCGGGACGCTCGGTTTGTGGTGTCTTCGCTCTGGCCGTTGTGCGGTACTACAGTTAGAGGTTCTATTTTCCTGAAACTTTAGAATTTCAGGATACTTGAGGCCATTTGAGGCGAAATGGCTCCGAACGAGAGAGGATCAAGAGGTGGCAGTTGAGGGGCCGCCGCCACCTTAGGCTGCCCTTAGGGAAGAAGTCTGAGGGGCCCTCTCAGTCCTTGGAGCCTGTGCTTTCTTCATTTGCCGGGCCCTGCCTACCGCGAAGATGAGCTCGGCCTGGGTCACTTCTTTCGAAAAGGCGCGTCTGTGGATGTACCTGCAGGCGCTCGGCTTCGAGCCTTGTCTGGCGACCATAGCCTGTGGAAATACCATGTCACACACGCAGTTCGGAGTGTAAGGAGGATTGGGCTGGCGGCGGGGGTGTCTGAGACTGGTTACGTTGGTGCAGCCCGCCCTGGTGCGGACCGGCGGGTTGATAAGTAGTCGGTTACTGTGGTCCGGCGCTGGCTACAAAGCCTTGGCTCCTAGCGGCAGCTGACCTGGTGGCAGACACTGTCCGTTATGGAACCTAGCCGGGAGCGCTTTGTAGGGAGTAGAGTCTGCAGCTGGGGCGAAACTGGAGGGGGGGTTTAGTCCTGGTTTGGTCGTGAAGCTGGTTGGTCTGTGAAGTCGAGGGAGGTGGCGATTTGATAACGGAGAGCCACCGCCTTCCATTGTATAGAATCGCCGTTAGGACTCAAGGAGGCCTTTTAAAGTAGTTGCTAATCTTTAGTTTATACTTTTTACTTCTTGGATTAGACTGAAGCATGCCACAGAAGGATGCTAAAGCTGAAATTCCAGTACTTTGGCCACCTCATGCGAAGAGTTGACTCACTGGAAAAGACTCTGATGCTGGGAGGGATTGGGGGCGGGAGGAGAAGGGGACAACAGAGGATGAGATGGCTGGATGGCATCACCGACTCGATGGACGTGAGTTCGAGTGAACTCTGGGAGTTGGTGATGGACAGGGAGGCCTGGTGTGCTGCGATTCATGGGGTCGCAAAGAGTCGGACACGACTGAGCGACTGAACTGAACTGAACTGAACTGATGCCACAATTAGCAAAAAACCAGTGGAGAGTGGTTCTAAGATGAAAAGTAAAAGCTCCTTCCTACTCTCCTACAAATGTTACAGTCTCATTATAAAAAGAAACTTTGTTTATATTTCTGTGTCTTAGCAGCTTTACACAGTATTATCTTTCCCACTGAAGGCCAAGGAAAATTTGGGATACTAGTCTATTTCCTGTTCTCAATCTTCTTGACTTTTGTAATTACGTTATTTCCATCCTTCTTGTGACAGTATTTAAATAATGTGCTCAGTCTTCTGTGTCTTGATGTATTAATTTTAAAAGTATCTCTTGATTTCCTGCTAAGTAATTTCACAATGAAGGTAGCTTTTTCTTTATATGAAAATTAGTTCACCTACAACTTACCTACCCTCTTTTGCCTTCTCCCTTTTCTTGACTTTTTCAGCTGTATTAAAATTGTTTTACTGTCAAGGTTTAGAGACTAACGCAATGGCACCCCACTCCAGTACTCTTGCCTGGAAAATCCCATGGACGGAGGAGCCAGGAAGGCTGCAGTCCATGGGGTCGCTGAGTTGGACACAACTGAGTGACTTCACTTTCACTTTTCACTTTCATGCATTGAAGAGGGAAATGGCAACCCACTCTAGTGTTCTTGCCTAGAGAATCCCAGGGACAGGGGAGCCTGGGGGGCTGCCGTCTATGGGGTCACACAGAGTTGGACACGACTGAAGTGACTTAGTGGCAGCAGCAGTAACCTCTCTGTGCCTTAGTTTCCTCATCAGTAAAATGGGTGTAGGGCTTCCCTGGTGGCTCAGTGGTAAAGAATCTGCCTGCCAATGTAAGAGACACTGGTTGGAACCCTGGGTGGGAAAGATCCCCTGGAGAAGGAAATGGCAACCTACTCCAGCCTTCTTGCCTGGAGAATCCCATGGATAGAGGAGCCTCGCAGGGCTCCAGTTGGTGGGACACAAGTGAGCACCTGCTGTCAAGGGTTAGAGCTGTAATTATAAGTTTTGCTTAGGAACTATTTGTTTAGCAGTTACTACTATTTATATATAGAAATGCTTTGTCTAGCCTAAAAATTGACAACCAATGGGTAGCATTTATCAAGTTATAATTCTGTATTAATAAATGTTCCATTTATCTCACATGATTTGATGCCCCAAAGTATGGCAGAGAAGTTTACATCTTGAGGCCTCCACTGAGAATGATTCCCATTGTCAGTATATCCTCTCTATTGTTTTGGCAATCTTAGTTTTTTCTCTGCTCTGGTTTATGCAATTGCAGTCTGCTTTCTGCCTTTGAAAATTAACTAAAATCAGTCAAGTTTTGGTTCAGTGATCTTTTTTTTTTTTTTTTTTACAACATTGTCGTAGATTTCCACCCCCCACCTCCCCCACCATGTCTTTAGAGTCATCTCAGTTGGTTAGTGGAAGGGATCTACTCTTTTGAAACAGACATCTCCTTTAAAATTCTTTAAGCATGAATATGGCATCAAATTTGCTTTAAAATTAAAAAAAAATTGATTCACTTATTTGTTTCTCACACACACACGCACACATCGGTTCAGTCTAGTCACTCAGTCGTGTTCAACTCTTTGTGACCCCATGGACTGTAGCATGCCAGGCTCTCCCTATCTGTCACCAACTCCTGGAGCTTGCTCAAACTCATGTCCATTGAGTCGGTGATGCCATCCAGCCATCTCATCCTCTGTCGTTCCCTTCTCGTCCTGCCTTCAATCTTTCCCAGCGTCAGGGTCAGGGTCAGATCTTCGCATCAGGTGGCCAGAGTATTGGAGTTTCAGCTTTAGCATCAGTCCTTTCAATGAATATTCAGGACTGATTTCCTTTAGGATTGACTGGTTGGATCTCCATGCCGTCCAAGGGACTCTCAAGAGTCTTCTCCAACACCACAGTTCAAAAGCATCAATTCTTTGCTGCTTAGCTTTCTTTATAGTCCAACTCTCACATTCATACATGACTACTGGAAAAACCTGTAGCTTTGACTAGACAGAACTTTGTTGGCAAAATAATGTATTTGCTTTTTAATATGCATGTGTGCACATATACACACATATATATAGAGGCTGTGCTGTGTGTATCATGCAGCATGCAGGGATCTTAGTTTCCTGGCCAGGGATTGAACTCAAACCCTGTGCAGTGGGGTGTAGAGTCATAACCACTGGACCATCAGGGAAGTCCCAGATTCACATATATGTTGGTGCAAAATTTTATTATGTTTCTAGTTTCTGTGAGCATGTAATTGCATAGTTACTTTGCTTGTAAAGTTAAATGTACACTTAACATATCATGAAGTAATTCCATTCCTAGATATTTGCCCCAGAGATTTGCATTTTGGAAAAATCATGCTGGTTGCATTACAGAGAATGGATTAGAGGGAGAATCAAGGCTTTGCAGTTAGGTGGACCTAAACTACAGAAGGCAGTGGGAATGGAAAGAAAAGGTGATTCATTCACTTGTTTACTCAACAAATATTAATTGAACACAGTGTTGGACCTGGGTATACAGTGGTGAACAGAGCAAACATAAACTTTTCCCTTATAAAATTTTAGTCTAGTGGGTGAACAAACCTTTCTTTAAAAGTTATCTTTTTAAAAATGAGAAGTGTTGAAGAGAACAGGGTACTATGTGAAACAAACAAACAAACAAACAAACCAGATTTGAGAGATGATAAGGAGGTAGGAACTTTATTTGTATTTTTTTTTGAGGAATAGAAACATTCCAAGGATAAGAGTTGTTTGACAAAAAGTTAAGCGTGCGAATTTTAATGTTAGTGTTTTTGCAACTGAAAAAGTTTATTTCAGGAAAACAGCTTTATGTGTTCACAGAGGTACTTAGATCTATTTGTCATGTCATCTGTATTATGAGGAAAATCAAACTAGTTTCTAATGTTGAGATTAAATAAAATACTTCATGTTAAAGTTGCAACTTTACTAACTTCATATGACTGGTGGAGATCAGCTGAGTTACTGCTTGTAAAGCTAAGTTAAAATAATACCTGACTAATAAAGTCAATAAATTTTAAGTCTTTTATTGTCAGAAAATGTTGGTTGGTATCACATTTTCACTTATCTTAGTTTTCACTTATCTTGGTTTTCTCTTCGCCTAATTAGACTTTCCTTTTCTTTTTGTAGAATGTGTTCATTGAAATAAAGTTCTACCAGTTTTCTTCTATTTGGTCTATATTTTCAGAACCAAAATATAAAAACTTGCATGTGTTTCTTAATTGGTTATAAATGTATACATGAAATAGAAAATTTGTTTCGACCTCTTGAACAGAATGAAAACTACTAATTTGTGTCAAACTCTTACACAGCTTTTTGTGATACTGTTTTATTAACCTTTTCTTTTTTCCTGTCTTTATTTCCTTTTAAACCATAGGAACATGTTTGACAAGCTGAACCGTGATGCCTTTCACATAGTTTCTTATTTTTTATTTCAAACACTTGACAAGTCTCTCACCAAAGAAGTTTTCAAGTGAGTAAAAGTTATTTTATTTTTGTAAGGGACTTAAAAAAGGGATTATGACTTGATATAGTGAGAATTTCAACTTTGGCTTTCAACTATTATTTTGAATGTATGGTTATAAAAATTAGGTTTGGGTCTTACAGATTTAGTACTTAACCTTTATTAATCTGAGTCCTTTTTTTCAGTACTTGAATTCATGGTAGAGTTCATAAGTAATATGGATTTTATTTTATACATATGTAATTCCTAACTTCTTCATAGTCTTATTTATTAGAATAATTAATTGATACTAATCTAGCCATGCACTTAATTTTGTTTTGATTTTTGTTGTTAATTTCCCCTTTACTCCTTTTTCTTATAGGCAATATTGTTTGTTTTGTCTGTTTTTATTTCCTAAAATTTCTGTAAATCATTATTTTTGTCATAATATATAGAAGTGTCAAGTGCTATAGACAAAGATCATTCCTATTAAGTTTAGCCTATTGTCCTATACTGTTGTATATTAAGTAGTATAAGAAGAGATAAAAATGTGAATAATCACTAACCTTGATTCCAAGTTATTTTGTAGGTTATTTGGGTTTCATCTGTCATAAAAAAAATGTTCAAATTTGTTTTAATATTTATGTTGTGTCATCATTCTCTTAAATAGTAAGTCCATTGTTTTTATTTATGATAATTTAATAGTCTTGCCTTCAGTTAAAGTTTTGAGTGACCAAGAGAACAAGTATATTTGAAGCATATTTTGGAAATCCCTATCACTATATTATGGGGTTCCCTGGTGGTTCAACAGTAAATAATCTGACTGTAATACAGGAGACGGGGATTCAATCCCTGGGTTGAGAAGATCCCCTGGAAGAGGGCATGGCAGCCCACTCCCGTATTCTTGCCTGGAGAATCCATGGACAGAGGAGCCTGGCAGGCTATAGTCCAGAGGGTTGTAAAGAGTCAGACACAACTGAAGCAACTTAGCAGGCATTCAGACATCACTAAGTTATAGGGCTTCCCTTGCTCAGATAAAAATAGATTTTTGGATTTTTTTCCTCATTATAAACAAAATAGAGTTTATTTAAAGCACTTCAGCAAATACAGAAAAAGCTAAAGAAGTAAAAATCATTCTTAAACCCAACTAGAGAATATCACTGTTGTTATTCCAGCCTTTTAAACTTTTTTTATGCATACTTAATTTTTTTTCTGTGAATACAAAAGGTATGTTATGCTATAGAAATATGAAAAATAACGGGCCCTCAGTAAATAATTATGCATCAGAATAAAAATTTAGATAAAACTGATTATCAGTGGGAAGCAATAGGCAAATTTTAAAATCCTTTATTTACTAAAACTGAATTTTTAATAATTTTATATCTTGTTTGTCCACAGAACAGTAGCACCTACTGACTGTGATATGGATTATCCCTAGGGGTCATGATCTCTTAGGCCATTCTTCTTGTGCTTTTCATGTGTAACCATTTATGTTTCTCTCTTTTGCCCCAGGCTTAACATACTAATTTATTTACACCATCTTTATGTGTTAGCTTAGTAAATTCATTGAGCATGTTGTCTTCTTTAACCGATTTTCAGTAATTTTAATAGTGATTCATTCCTATATTCATCACTATGTATTCATTGATTACTCACACTAAACAGAGTTTAACCCTATAGATGTTTATAAAGAAAAAGACCTAATTTCTTACAGGTTGGTCTCTCTTTAGTTGAAATTTATGAATGTTAGCCTTCAGTTCAATTCAGTCACACAATCGTGTCTGACTCTTTATGACCCCATGGACTACAGCATGCCAGGCTACCCTGTCCATCACTAACTCCCGGAGCCTGCTCAAACTCATGTCCATTGAGTCAGTAATGCCATCCAACCATCTTGTCCTCTGTCGTCCCCTTCTTCTCTTGGCTTCAATCTTTCTCAGCATCAGGGTCTTTTCCAATGAGTCAGTTCTTTGCATCAGGTGGCCAAAGTATAGGAGTTTCAGCTTCAGCATCAGTCCTCCCGATGAATATTCAGGACTGATTTCCTTTAGGATTGACTGGTTTGATCTCCTTGCAGTCCAAGGGACGGACTCTCAAGAGTTCTCCAACACCACAGTTCAAAAGCATCAATTCTTTGGTACTCAACTTTCTTTATAGTCCAACTCTCACATCCATACATGACTACTGGAAAAACCATAGCTTTGACTGGATGGCTGTTTGTTGGCAAAGTAATGTCTCTGCTTTTTAATATGCTGTCTAGGTTGGTCATAGCTTTTCTTTCAAGGAGCAGTATCTTTTAATTTCACGGCTGTAGTAACTATCTGCAGTGATTTTGGAGCCCAAGAAAATAAAGTCTGTCACTGTTTCCATTGTTTACCCATCTATTTGCTATGAAGTGAGGGGACCGGATGCCATGATCTTTGTTTTCTGAATGTTGAGTTTTTGCCAACAATGTTAGCCTTGATTTAGCAATAATGTTTCTAGTGAGTGAAAGTCACGCAGTCCTGTCTAACTCTTTGTAACCCATGGACTGTAGTCCATGGAGTTCTCCAGGCAAGAATACTGAAATGGGTAGCCATTCCCTTCTCCAGGGGATCTTCCCAATCCAAGGATCAAACCCAGGTCTCCCACTTTGCAGGTGGATTCTTGACCAGGTGAGCCACCAAGGAAGCCCAAGAATACTGGAGTGGATAGCCTATCCCTTTTTCAGCAGATCTTCCTGAGCCAGGAATCAAACCAGGGTCTCCTGCATTGCAGGCAGATTCCTTATCAGCTGAGCTAGGAGATAAATTTGATATTTTAAAGTTTTGCTGAGTTTGTTTTTTTGTTCATAATTCTAATTTTTATTTTTGTTTTAAAGACATTGTTGGCCTCCATTTGATCAAAAACGTGACGTTGAATTCCGAAAACTTTTCTGTGAATGGTTAAAAAAGATTTCTGTAAGTATTCTCTTTCTAAAAGATGCAAATTTTGAGCAGTTGAAAACTGCAATTTTTTTGTCTGGCTTTATTGAGGTACATTAATTTTTTTAAAGGTGAAATCTTCTTAATGCTTTTATGCTAACAGTATAAATAAGAAATATCAGAATAATACTTTCTGGTGGTTTTGATTGGGACTCTGTTTCTGGGAAACCAGTTTTTTTACTAAGTGCCTTGGAAATAGGTTTTTGAGTTCCTAGGAATTTATATAACAGTTTTTGTTTAAGGAAATAATTTTGACTATAGATTATTTTAGCTTTTGTCCCCAAATTGTATCAATAATTGTGACTTTAAATTTTAATTACTTTTTGTGACTGAGTCTACCAAGAGCTTAGAAAGATTCAAAATTTTAACGTGGTTCAGATGGAATAATTCTGATAAATCCTGTTGTGCTTTAAAAACAGTATGATGTAAATATAAAGGTTATCATTGATAATGTCTTCAAATTGTCTTATTTCTTTTTATCATAGGCCGAATGCGGAAGTAGCTTTCCTCAAGTTGTTGGTTCACTATTTCTATTTCCAGTTGGTCCTAAGTTTATTCATATAATGTATCACTTTGCAAGATTTGTTGCAGTAAAATATATAAAAACCCATTCTAAAAGTAAGTTAAGCTTATGGTAAGATTTTTTGTTTCTGCTTTGATTCTTGGTTTTTATTATTTCTTATAATTTGTAAATCATCAAGAGAGTTTAATAAAATAAGGTAAGATAAAGATATTACTTTATCTCAAAAGGCAAATAGTTAATATTTTATTGGAACTGCAGTTTGAAATCCTGTCATAATGAACATAAGTAGCAATGCAGGTTATTATGTTCTAATACAGGGTTGGGGAACATTTTCTATGTGAGGTCTGACAGTGAATATTTTACGCTTTGTGGACCACATAAGAGTCTTTGTCACATACACCTTTCTGTGAATTAAAAAAAAATCTTTTTGTAATACAACTCCTTAAAAATGTAAAAAGCAGGCCTAGTTTGCTGACCTCACAAAAATGGGCCAGGTTAGACCTACAGGTTCGGAGAAGGCAATGGCACCCCACTCCAGTACTCTTGCCTGGAAAATCCCATGGACAGAGGAGCCTGGAAGGCTGCAGTCCATGGGGTCTCAAAGAGTTGGACACGACTGAAGTGACTTAGCGGTGGCAGCAGCAGCAGCAGACCTACAGGTTATAGTTTGCCTATAATACATTGTATTAAATGTTGTATTGAATTTGTTAGAGATTTAGTTTGGCTACTGGCAATATGTTGGAATATTTTGGTTTGAAATTGTGTTTTAAAGGGATTTGATCTAATTGCTAAATCTTAGAAACAAAATAATGGGTTTTTACTCTAAGACTTAATGCCATTTGTAGCTTATTAAATATGCTGCTCTGTTTAATTGAGTTATGCTCATAAAACATGGGAGGAAAAAGATGAAAACGTTGGTGCAGTACAATCCCATCTTCCAGTTTCTAGAGATAACCACTGCTGACATTTTGATTTCTTTTAGGTGTTTTGTTGTTGTTGATTTTTGTTTTTTTAGTGTCATATTGTACATTTTAATTATTTTGAGTAATACATTCTTATGATTCAAAATTTAGAAAGTGAAAAGTGTCTTCCACTTCTGACTGTCTAGTATCTATAGAGGTGCTATCTATAATCTAGGTTACCTGGATTCCCTTTTCAGAAGCAGCCATTGGAATCAGTAATTCTGGCAAATATGTATATATTCTTTTTAAACCCTAAATGGTGACAATTTTCAGTCTCGTGTTTTTTATGTAACAGTGTATATTGGAGATCATTACATATCAGTTCATAGATCTTATTCTTTTTCTGTCTTTGGAACTGGGTATTTGAATGGGTGTGTCATAGTGTATTTAATCACACATTTGTTCTGACAGACATTTGGCTTTTTTTTCCCCCTAATATTTTGCTATAAAAACAATGGTACAATGACAAACTTTATACATATATCATTTTGTGTGTGTTCAAAGTATATATTGTGTTTGTGCGTATATGTATTTGTGTATATATATATGTATAGTACCTTTTTTCTAGTTTATCTTCTCTGCATGGTTTTTTAAAACATGTACATGTGATCTTATTTTATAAGTATTTGCATATTTTAAATTTAATGTGGCATGAGCACTTTACCAGTTTTTCTATTAGATGATCCATTTTAGTTACATGTAACCCAAACTGTTTTACATGAATCATGTGTATTTGGATTTGGCAAGAGTTTATTGTACATAAAGCTTTTAGGCATGGGTTATCCGATTTCTTATTTAAAGCAGTTTCATTTACCATATTCAGTTTATGGATGATTTCTATATCCAATAAACTCATCTCCTGTTAAATATTTAGAATTTTTGATTTATTTTTTTGTGGGTGATCTAGCACCTGGATTTGTCATGTTAAGTATAGTGTGAGGCCATTGTTTTCCAGCATATCTATCTTTATTGTATTAGCCATCTTAAAGTAGGATTTATTACATGTTATTGCATGTGAAAACCCGAACTCTAAAATCATTGGATGGATTTTTCTCAGGGTCTGCTTTGATCATTAGTAACATAGCCAAGAATTACTTGAGAAATGGAGATTGGTTTTATTTGGTTGTCTTACCCTGTTGGTCTTACTGGGAAGAGTAGGCTGATGGCAGCAATGAAGGTGATGTGATCTCACCTCATCCCTTTTAATTTTCTTCCTTTGTTGTTAAAAGGTGTGTTAAGAAGTTGCTTATGTGTAACAGTGTATTTGTTTATGGATGTTTTGTGCTGTGATAATAAGAATTATTTTGGGCAGATGGATTCTAAAAATTTTTAGTTATGTAAAATAACTCAACTTCAGATAATCCTTTTTTGTGTATGTTCAGGTGTTTAGTTATGTCACACTCTTTGCGACCCCATGGACCATAGTCTGCTAGGCTCTTTCTCTCCATGGAATTTTCCAGGCAAGAATACTGGAGTGGGTTGCCATTTCCTACACCAGGTGATCTTCCTGACCCAGGGATCGAATCCTTCTCTCTTTTATCTTGTGCATTGGCAGGCGGATTCTTTACCACTGTACCATCTGGGAAGTCCCCAATCCTTTTTTAGTTGCCTTCTTCAAAAAACAGGTCATCCTTGCTTTTATTGAAATGAGTTGTATATTTGTGTGTATTGTCATACCAGCTTTTAAGGAGTTGTTAGTTAAGTGAGGTTGTTAATTTCTCAACAGTCTCACATTTTTTATATTTATTAGCTTGTAAATCTAAGTTTGGACTTTCCTTGTGGCTCAGACGGTGAAGAATCTGCCTGTAATGTTGGAGACCTGGGTTCGATCCCTGGGTTGGGAAGATCCCCTGGAGGAAGGCATGGCAACCCTCTTGAGTATTCTTGCATGGAAAATCCCCATGGACAGAGGAGCTACAGTCCATGGGTTACAGAGTCGGACATGACTGAGCAACTAAGCACAGCACAGCACAAGTCTAAGTTTTCTATATTTTATCTTCCATGTAGATTCTTCTATACGTTTTACAGAGACATTTAATGTTAAACCACAAGATTTGCAAATATGCCTTGCCAGATGCCATGTAGCACGTAATAGATTTTTACAAGTTTTGCAAAGAGAAGATTGTGTTACCCGAAAATATCAAGAAAATGCACAGTAAGTAATACTTTGATGGTTAGAAAATGAAAATTCCTTTCTTTATGAACAAATGTCATCAGTATCCCTTCGGTGGCAGTAATTCATGAATACCTCAAAACCCCTTGGCAATTATCTTTTATCTTTCCATTTTAAAGCCTGATCACTTCTGAATAAAGTACTTTAAAACTTTAGGCATGCTGTAAATGAAAGTTTAGAGAAAAGGAGGATATCATTTTTGTTAAAAAATTCAGTTTCTTCAGGTGTTTTTACTTTTAAAGATAAAAATAAAATTTTAAGCTGTAATTATAGTGCTCATTCTATTTTGTATCCTTTTTTCTCTTGATATTTTATTCTATAAGTTTTTCCATATTGCTTTAATGTATTACTTTTAATGTCTACTTAGCATCTGTTGAGAAGGTATACTGGTTTCTTTAGCCATTTTATATTGCCTTATATTTATTTACGTCATCTATTCAGCACATTTTTTTTTATTTGTACCTCTGTGTGCCAGATATTGGTTACACACTGGTCCTACAACATTAAACAAAGAGGCAAGGTTCTTACTCCCAAGACAGAATATGTCTAATTTTTAATAATTATAAACAACTATAGTAAGATAGCTTTTTTCATGCTGTCTTATCTATTATGAAAGCTACAAAATCCTTTGAAATCTCCTGAAAACTGCAATGTTGCCTGCCTCAGGTAACATTTGAATATATCCCCTAAGAATGTGAGGTAAGGATAAGAGAGCAGGGTAGTCTGACCTCCAGCATTTTTACCTGCACTCAGAGTTTATGAACCAAGAAGTTCTGGTTTATCTCAATAGTCCTGCCTATATGTTACATCACTCTTGTAATTCTTAAAGGGAGTCTAGAGTCCCTTTAAGACTAGCTACTGGTATATTTGGAAGAGTAGCCCTTAGAGGCCTTGAGTAAAGATATGAAATGGGGGGAAATATCAAAGTGGCCTATACTGTTGTAGTAGAATTATAGCTGTCATTTTGTATGTTTTTGTTGCAGATTGTCAGTTAAACAGGTACGAAATTTGAGATCAGAATGTATGGGACTGCAAAACCAAATAAAAAAGTAAGTGACTTCTAGAGCTGAAAGTTGCCTGAAGTATTAGTTTAACTTCCTGCATGTTATAGGTTAAAAAACAAACAAACAATGAGATTAGTTAAAATAACATTTCAATACCTAGTTGATAATATGACAAAAACATAGATTCCTAGTCCAGTTCTTCTAATAAATTATGATAGCTTTGAGGTTGAGTTTTATTTTTGCTTTTAATAGGAATGGTTGTTAGTGGGTGGGTTTACAGATTAA
Source organism: Bubalus kerabau (assembly GCF_029407905.1). Taxonomy (NCBI): domain Eukaryota; kingdom Metazoa; phylum Chordata; class Mammalia; order Artiodactyla; family Bovidae; genus Bubalus; species Bubalus kerabau. Next base: position 90,669,511 of record NC_073627.1, read on the forward strand.
TTAGCTCTTTGGATGGTAAGTTATCATTTTTTTTTAATTGACTAATGAGATTATTTAATTTTTAACTAGAATGGAACCCTGTGATGACCAAAGTAATATACAAGAGAAAATTCAAAAGGTGAGACAACTTTTGAAGGGAAAAATTTAATCTTTGTTTTGTGATATGCAGTGTTTACTTACTTAACTGAACTCAGATATGTCTCTTTTTGTAACAGTGTCATACATTTTTTTAACTCATAAGTTGTATGGACATAAAAGTATCAACAGGTGCCTTTCAGACAGTTGAATATAATGGAAAAAATTAGCTTATAATCAATCAGACTAAACGTATACAACACAGTTTTAAATTTAGTTAATTTAAAATCTTTCACTCTAGCAAGAAAAGTTCAGTTTGATTGTAGCTTAATCAGTAATATTTATCTAAGCAAAAAAATACATGATTTGAAGGAGGATAGTGGTAAGTTTGGAAGAAAAATGAGAAGTCACATTGAGACTGGCACGAGGAATCTGGCAGTTATAGATGATCTGAGGCTTTCAGAGGTTGGCTTTAACAAATGTGGGGTAGGAGAGTTTTCTTAGGTCTTTGTATTTGGATGAAATCTCTCTCAGGCTCTGTATTCTTATTCTATGGTCACCAGGCTGCTTTGGAGTATTGATTTGACTTTTTAGGCAGTTTGTCATTGGAAAAGGTGAGTGCCCTCCTCAGGATCATGAATCTGGCCCCATCACTTCATGGCAAATAGAAGGGGGGAAAGTGGAAGCAGTGTCAGATTTTATTTTCTTGGGCTCCAAAATCACTGCAGATGGTGACTGCAGCCATGAAATTAAAAGACACTTGCTCCTTGGAAGAAAAGCTATGATAAACCTAGACAGTGTATTAAAAAGCAGAGACTTTGCCAACACAGGTGTGGATAGTCAAAGCTATGGTTTTTCCAGTAGTCATGTATGGATGTGAGAGTTGGAGTATAAAGAAGGCTGAGTGCTGAAGAATTGATGCTTTTGAACTGTGGTGTTGGAGAAGACAGTTGCGAGTCGCTTGGACTGCAAGGAGATCAAGTTGGTCAATCCTAAGGGAAATCAACTCTGAATATTCATTCAAAGGACTGAAGCTGAAGCTCCAGTAATTTGACCCCCTAATGCAAAGAGCCAACTCATTGGAAAAGACCCTGATGCTGGGAAAGATTGATGGCAAAAGGAGAATGGGGTGGCATCTCTGACTCAATGGACATGAATCCGAGGAAACTCCAGTCGATAGTGAAAGACAGGGAAGCCCGGTGTGCTGCCGTCCATGGAATTGCAGAGTCAGACATAACTTAGTGACTAAACAACAACAGGAAATAATTATTCATTAATTCAGTGACTATTTATTGATCATTTGCTAGACATTCTTCTAGATATTGTGGGCTAGAGCACTGAAGAAAACAAGCAGAGTCACTTCCTTTATGGAGATTCTAGTTCAGCGAATATGAATATTCCTGTTGTTGAATATAGTATCTTTGATTGTAAGCTTAATACGTTAGGTTGGTATGAAATCCAATAAGAGTTTTCATAGCAAAAAAATTTATATATTTATTTGTCTTAGTTGTGGAATGTAAAATCTTTAGTTGTGGCTTATGATATCTAGCTCCCTGACCAGGGATCGAACCTGGGCCTCCTATGTTGAGAGTGCAGAGTCTTAGCCATGGGACCACAAGAGAAGTTCATAGCTATCTCTCTCGCTGCTGCTGCTAAGTCTGCTAAGTCGCTTCAGTCATGTCCGACTCTGTGTGACCCCATAGACGGCAGCCCACCAGGCTCCCCGTCCCTGGGATTCTCCAGGCAAGAACACTGGAGTGGGTTGCCATTTCCTTCTCCAATGCACGAAAGTGAAGTGAAAGTGAAGTCGCTCAGTCGTGTCCGACTCTTCGTGACCCCATGGACTGCAGCCCACCAGGCTCCTCCATCCATGGGATTTTCCAGGCAAGAGTACTGGAGTGGGGTGCCATTGCCTTCTCCGTATCTCTCTTAAGTTTAGGTAATATTTAGTTTCCCTGAGTCAACTTTGAGCCATTGACAAGATAAAATTTTTAGACTTGAAAAATCTGAGACCCAGATCCTGGATCTTTGTACATTCACCAAGGAGATGCCATCCTGTGAGATCTCTAGATGGCCAGCCAATGAGACTTCCTTTGTGGAACAACTTTTCTTTGTGTTGTGAGAAGACACAGACACTAATACAAATATAATTATTATATTTTCCCTCCTCCTCTCTACTTTTGTAAATTCTTTTGAGGCATAATAACATACGTGTGAAAACGTGCAAAAATCATATGTAGCTTGACAAAATTTCACAAAGTGAACACATCCATGTAACCAGCATTTAACTTAAGGAATAGAATATTACCATCACCCCAGGAGCATTGAACCCCCTTTCATTCACGGCTGTTTCCTTCCAAGAATAAACACTATCCTCACTTCTTACACTAAAGATTAGTTTTGCCTGTTTGACCCATAAATGGGCATGTATAAAATATATTCTTTTGTATTCAGCTTCTTTCACTTAATGCTGTTTTATCCTTGCTGTTGTATGTGTTCATTCTCATTGCTGTCTAATATTCTATTTTATGAGTATAGCAAAATATACTCTTTTTACTCAAGGTAATTCTTTGGATTCATTACAGTTTTTGACTATTACAAATGAGTGCTATGAACATTCTTATAATTAATTTAATAAACATAGATTAATACATAGTTTTTGACATTTTAACTCTTTGAAACTTGAATGACTCTTAAAAGTTGATATATGGTTTTTTCTTTTTTCTCCTGAAAAGCTTTTATTCTTCTTGAAAAATCTCCTTTAGATTGATGGCATATCAGAATATAGGAAATGCTAATTGCATCTTGATAATGTAAGGTTTCTTAGGTATGTTTTGCAAATCATAATGGTCTAGATTCTCCTGAGAAATTCTTTAAAGTGCTGTTGAAAGTAGTATCAGTGCTTTTAGACTGTTAAAATAGTTAATTTTGTTATCGAAGCCATTCCAGGAATATTTCATTTGTTCCTGGGAAAGAGCATATATTTGTGTTGTACATTTCTTTAATGTATATATAGACTGATTATATGTAGACTTTAATATTTGTTTGTGTTTTCAAAGGTTCGGTCTTTGTGGACTAACGTGAATGAAACACTTATGTTTTTGGAAAAAGAGAGAGAAGTTGTTAGTTCAGTCCTTAGTCTTGATAACAATTATACTTTAGATGGAACTGACATTGCTATCAATATTCCAAGCCTCTTACTTGATAAAATTGAGAAACAAATGTGTCAGGTAAGGAAGCTTTTGAGAAAACTCCTTTCATTTAATTATTTTATGTATTGTATATTGTTTTTCTTACAATCTTTTTCTACTGTCTTCAGAATTTACTTTTGTGCATGTATCTGGTGAATCTGTCATAACGAGGGGTACTGTTAAGGGTGTATATATTTATATCTATCAACTTTTATTAATTGTTCATACCTTTTATGGTGCTACATCATACAGTGTAGAGAGTAGGAGGTACTTAATAGGGAGATGATATGGTACCTAATTCTTTATAAATTCTCAAAGAGAACAATAATGATCTCTGATAGCTAAATTTCTTTTTAAAAACTCTCCATTTTGTTTTCCTTTGATCTTGATTCAATTAAAGTCTTTTCTTTTAGCTTTTGTGACCTCAGTGTCTTTGCCCTCCTGTGGCGTTTCCATTTTTCCGTTGGTTCCTTTTTCTCTGACTTTTAAGTGAATGTGTTCCCTATTATTCCTTTAATGCTTTCGTTTCTTCCTCATGTTATAAATTCATATGTAATTTCTTATCCAGTTCCATGGTCTCATCAGCCTCCTGTACAATAATATTACCAAATTTTTATTTCCAGTCTCTCCCCTTCAATGCAAACTGTATCAAATTTTTCCACTTGCTTATAGGACATTTACATCTGAATCACTACTTTTTTTTTTTCGTAGTAAATTAAAATTTTTTAAGCATTGACTTTATTGTCATGTAGGGGATATAAAGGCTTCCCAGGTGACTCAGAGGTAAAGAACTCTCCTGCCAATGCAGAAGACTTGGGTTCGATCCCTGGATTGGGAAGATCCCCTGGAAAAGGAAATGGCAACCCACTCCAATATTCTTGCCTGGGAAATCCCCTCAACAGAGGAGCCTTGCAGGCTACAGTCCATGGGGTTGCAAAGAGTCGGGCATAACTTAGCGATTAAACAACAACAATAAGGGGATATAAAGATAAAATATTGTGACCCTGAAGAACTTTAATGGGTAACATGTCAGGCACTTCAAATTCAGAGTACATAAAAAATTAGGATCTGTAAACACAGATACCTATAGGAGCTAGGCAGGTAATATCATATAAATTAAGTATACTAATTGTGTGTAACAATAGGGATAAAGTAAAAAATGTTGTTGTACAGTTGCTAAATCATGTCTGGCTCTTTTGCAACTCCATGGACTGTAGCCCACCAGGCAACTCTGTCCATGGGGGTTCTCCAGGCAATTGTACCAGAGTGGGTTGCCATTTCCTTCTCCAGGGGATCTTCCCAACCCAGGGATCAAACCCGTGTCTCTTGCATTGGCAAGTGGATTCTTAACCACTGAGCCACCAGGGAAGCACCAGGAAATGATGAAATTAAAAAAAAAAAATATTGGTAACTAATTCAAATGATTTTAAAACTTTGGAACTGTACAGGCCAAATAAAAATGTCTAAGTTTGGAATCAGTCTTTAGGGGCCCTTCAATTTGCAACTTTTGTTAAAACATGAACTCATGATCTTTATCTAAGCCTGATCTTTCTCCTCAATCTTTATTTTGCTTTCCATTTCTTTGCATTTCTTTTATTCTAGTTTTCAACTTTTTTTGCATGATACAAAAATGTAGCATGGTGTGTTAATTCTTCCACAGTAGTCTTCTTTGGATCAGAATTATTTACATAATTTTATTTTTGTGTAGCTTTTTTTTTCCACTCTTGTAGCCTTTTTATATATTAGTGAAAGACATAAATATGTTCTTATAGCATTTTATTATCTTAAGAATCTATAGTTCACCACTTTTTTTCCTTTCTGAATCCTTAGTTGCACACAGGAAATATTTATGAGGCTGGAAAATTGAACATCTTAACAGTTTTTTGGTTATTAAATGAAGTTTTGAAAGTAATGAAATGTGAATGTTGTCAAACTGACCAAGCAAGACTGACAATAGACCTTCACTTCCTTGAAAAAGAGACCAGATTTCAGAAAGAAAGACTGTCAGATCTGAAGCATATGAGGTACACTATAAAGATCCTCTGTTATTTCATTTGGGGAAGAGTAGGGTGGGCTGCCGTCTATGGGATCCCACAGAGTCGGACACGACTGAAGTGACTTAGCAGCAGCAGCAGCAGCAGGGTGGTTTTGATAATTTCTCAGCACAACTCTAGTTAACACCTCTGTAGCTTTGGCAAACAAATGTGAAAATTTTACTTGTACTCAAAAACCATATGTCATCAACTTCTAGAGAGACACATGAAATAGAAAGGAAAATTAATGTAGTTTTCTTTTGTCTGGTGTATATTACTTGCCCTGAGTGATAATTCTTAATGAAATAATTTAAGCTTTTCTCTAGCTTTCTTTTGTGGTGGTGGTGTGGTATTTAGTCACTAAGTTGTGTCCAACTCTTTTGCCATCCCATGGACTGTAGCCCGCCAGGCTCCTCTGTCCTTGGGATTTCCCAGACAAGATTAGTGGAGCAGGTTGCCATTTCTTACTCCCCGGGATCATCCCGACCCAGGGATCAAACCTGTGTCTCTTGTGCCTCTTGCATTATCAGGTGGATTCTTTATCACTGTGTCATCTGGAATGCCCCATTGTATTCTTTTTTATTTTTGTTCATTTTTTTCAATTTTTTAAATTGGCTGTTAAATTTTTTAAATTGAGGTTTTTAAAGAAGAATTTAAGGTTCACAGCAAAACTGAGAAGTTACAGAGGTTTCCCACATATACCACAAATTCTTATTTCGGTACTTTTTCTTAGTCCTTTTTATATATTCATGTTTTGAATGAAGTTATTTTTTATTCCATCATAGGTATAAAATAACAGAAGCTCTCAAAACTATAAGACATTCTATTGTTGAAAAACAAGAAGAATGGCATAAAAAGTGGAAAGAGTTTCTTGGCTTGTCTCCTTTCAGTATAATTAAGGGTTCTACTCCAGTAAGTAATATTGACTTGCCTTTTGGAGAATAGTTTAATCTCTTGTAATCTCTTGATTTATCATGTAACAAGTGACTTAGAAATGCTATATGTGTATATGCTTGTCATCTTTGCATCTGAGCCTACATTTCAAATATTTTGGTTTCTAAATACACATTAGAATGCTCATCAAGGTGTTATGTTATGGTTAATATTTTTAGATTCAATGGATTGTGTTAAAAAGAAAATGAGACATTTCTCTTTATGTTAGGTTCTGTTACATTTGAGGCATAATTGGAGGACAAAGTAGTCTTCCTACTCCAAATATTGTATTCTTTAGTTTAAAACAGTTATATAATTTGTATGTTTGGCAATTCTATCTATATTATGGAAAAAAGAAATCATCCTTTCATAGGTTAATTTAGTATTGTTATTATGGTACTGAGTAAAGTGTGTATATTTCAAAATAATAAATTCTTTGTTTGAGGCTGTGGATCTTTTACCGCCTATGTCTCCACTTTCGTTTGATCCTGCCTCAGAAGAAGCATATGCGAGGAGCATTCTTTTACAGTATCCTGCTTCACTTCCAGGTTGGTTTTTTACTTTTTTTTTCTTTTAAACTTGCCTCTCATTAATATTTCTCACTATAATAATAGTTCTTACATATTCTTTCATGTTTTTTTCCCAGTTATATTTTGTGGTGAAATGTATATAGCATTTTGGTCACTGCAAAGTGTCCAACTCAGTGGCATTTAGTAAATTTGCAAAGGTGTGCAACCATTACCACTAGCTAATTCTGCGTATTTTTATTACCTTAAAAGAAAACTTGGTACCTATTGTGCAATTACTCCTCATTTCCCCTTCTCCCAGACCCTGACAAAGACTAATATACTTCCAGTCTCTGTGAATTTGCCTATTCTGGATATTTCATGTAAAGAACATCATATAATAGGCTTATTGTGTCTCCTTTCTTTACTTGCACAGTTTTTACTTTGCACAATCTTTGTATTGTTTCCACCATTTGGCTACTATGAGTAATGCTGCTATTAATATCCATTTATAAGTTTTTGTGTAGAAGCCCACAATTTTTTAACATGAAAGAAGGATACCTAACCATTGCCTGTTTCTGCAGTTGAGATTTTTGCTTTAAATGTGTAGTTTTCTTTGCTGAACCATTTGAAATGTTAACACTTTACTCTTAAGTGTTTCAGCATGCACTCCCATGAAAATAAGGACTTTTTCCTGTTTAATTGCCATTAATTTTATACTTAAAGTTAATAATAGTTCTATAATATCTCATCCAGTTTCCTCAAACATCATACCATTGTCACACCTCAAAGTTAATTTCTCTGCAGTATCTAATAGCCATTTCATACTTAGTCTCCCCAATTGTCTGCTGCTTGTGTACAAGAAATTGTTAACTGGGTTCAGTAAATGTAAGGTAGATAGGTAGAGGAATAAGTGAATAAAAAATATTGGAATATGTAGCCAGTGAGGAGTAGGTCACAGTGGAGTTCAGGCAGGTATTTGATCATGGCAGCAGTCAGCACAGGACTTAGGAAGAAAAGGATAACCACAACTAGCATAGGTGATTTGTTTTGAGAGTCAGGTGTATGTGAGGAGGACACTAACTGGGAAACATCATAGACCAGAGAGCACGGGTCAAGGATAAGAGCCAGCAGAAGTGTAGACAGAAAAGACTGCATAGTTTGATGAATGAAGACTTTCAGATTCAGAGCGTTATTTATGATGACAGAATTACTTTGATAGTTCTTGACATATTTGGTTGGCATTATGTTCTCACTTCAGCTTGGAAGGGGCCTTTTTACTCTTGGCATATTTAGTTTGAGTGAAAGTTGCACAGTCGTGTCCAACTTTTTGCGACCCCATGAACTATAGCATGCCAGGCTTCCCTGTCCATCACCAACTCCCAGAGCTTGCTCAGACTCATGTCCATTGAGTCTGTGATGCCATCCAACCATCTCATCCTCTGTCGTCCCTTTCCTGCCTTCAATCTTTCCCAGCATCAGGATCTTTTCCAGTCAGTCAGGTCTTTGCATCAGGTGGGCAAAGTTTTGGAGCTTCACCTTCAGCATCAGTCCTTCCAGTGAATATTCAGGACACATTTCCTTTAGGATTGGTGGTTTAATCTCCTTGCAGTCCAAGGGACGCTCAAGAGTCTTCTCCAGCACCACAGTTCAAAATAATTAATTCTTAGGCACTTGGCTTTCTTTATGGTCCAGCTCTCACATCCATACTTGACTATTGGAAAAACCATAGCTTTGACTAGACAGACCTTTGTTGGCAAAGTAATGTCTCTGCTTTTTAATATGCTGTCTAGGAGCGTCATAGCTTTTCTTACAAGGAGCAAGCGTCTTTTCATTTCATGGCTGTAGTTACCATCTGCAGAGATTTTGGAACCCAAGAAAATAAAGTCTGTCACTGTTTCATTGTTACCCTACCTATTTGCCATGCAGTGATGGGACTGGATGCCATGATCTTTGTTTTTTGAATGTTGAATTTTAAGCCAGCTTTTTCACTCTCCTCTTTCACTTTCATCAAGAGGCTCTTTAGTTCTTCGCTTTCTGCCGTAAGGGTGGTATCATCTGCATATCTGAGGTTATTGATATTTCCCCTAGCAATCTTGATTCCAGCTTGTGTTTCATCCATACTGACTTTTCACATGATGTACTCTGCATATAAATTACATAAGCAGGGTGAAAATATACAGCCTTGACATACTTCTTTCGCAATTTTGAACCAGTCTGTTGTTTCATGTCCTGTTCTAACTTTTGCTTCTTGACCTGCATACAGATTTCTCAGGAGGCAGGTCAGGTGGTCTGATATTCCCATCTGTTTAAGAGTTTTCTACAGTTTGTTGTGATCCACACAGTCAAAGCCTTTGGTGTAGTCAATAAAGCAGAAATAGATGTTTTTCTGGAACTCTCTTGCTTTTTCTGTGATTCAGCAGATGTTGGCAATTTGATCTCTGGTTCCCCTGCCTTTTCTAAGTCCAGCTTGAACATCTGGAAGTTCACGGTTAACATACTCTTGAGGCCTGGCTTGGAGAATTTTGAGCCTTACTTTGCTAGTGTGTGAGATGAAAGCAATTGTGCAGTAGTTTGAGCATTCTTTGGCATTGCCTTTCTTTGGGATTGGAAGGAAAACTGACCTTTTCCAGTCCTGTGGCCACTGCTGAGTTTACCAACTTTGCTGGCATATTGAATGCATCACTTTAACAGCATCATCTTTCAGGATTTGAAATAGCTCAACTGGAATTCCATCACCTCCACAAGCTTTGTTCGTAGTGTTGCTTCCTAAGGCCCACTTGACTTCGCATTCCAGGATGTCTGGCTGTAGGTGAGTGATCACACCATCGTGGTTATCTGGGTCATGAAGATCTTTTTTGTACAGTTCTTCTGTGTATTCTTGGCACCTCTTAATATCTTCTGCTTCTGTTAGGTCCATACCATTTTTGTCCTTTATTGAGCCCATCTTTGCATGAAATGTTCCCTTGGTATCTCTAATTTTCTTGACAAAATGTCTAGTCTTTCCCATTCTATTGTTTTCCTCTATTTCTTTGCATTGATCCCTGAGGAAGACTTTCTTATCTCTCCTTGCTATTCTTTGAAACTCTGCATTCAGATGGGTATATCTTTACTTTTCTCCTTTGCCTTTAGCTTTTCTTCTTTTCTCAGCTATTTGTAAGGCCTCCTCAGACAACCATTTTCCCTTATTGCATTTCTTTTTCTTGGGAATGGTCTTTATCACTGCCTCCTGTACAATGTCACAAACATCTATCCTTAGTTCTTCAGATACTCTATCAGATCTAATCCCTTGAATCTATTTGTCATTTCCACTGTATAATCGTAAGGGATTTGATTTAGGTCATAAGGAGCTCATGATATGAGCTACAGTCAGCTCCCAGTCTTGTTTTTGCTGACTGTATAGAGTTTCTCCATCTTCGGCTGCAAAGAATATAATCAGTTTGATTTCGGTATTGACCATCTGGTGATGTCCATGTGTAGAGTTCTCTCTTGTGTTGTTGGAAGAGGGTGTTTGCTGTGACTAGTGTGTTCTCTTGGCAAATCTCTGTTAGCCTTTGCCCTGCTTCATTTTGTACTCTAAGGCCAAATTTGCCTGTTATTCCAGGTATCTCTTGACTTACTAATTTTGCATTCCAGTCCCTATAATGAAAAGAACATCTGTTTTGGGTGTTAGTTCTAGAAGGTCTTGTAGGTCTTCATAGAACTGTTCAATTTCAGCTTCTTCGGCATTACTGGTTGGGGCATAGACTTGGATTAATGTGACATTGAATGGTTTGCCTTGGAAATGAACAGAGATCATTCTGTGGTTTTTGAGAGTGCACCCAAGGACTGCATTTTGGACACTTTTATTGACTATGATGGCTACTCCATTTCTTCTAAGGGATTCTTGCCCACAGTAATAGATATAATGGTCATCTAAGTTAAATTCGCCCATTCCAGTCCATTTTAGTTCTCTGATTTCTAAAATGTTGATGTTTACTCTTGCCATCTTCTGTTTGACCACTTCCAATTTACCTTGATTCATGGACCTAACGTTCCAGGTTCCTATGCAATATTGTTTTTTACAGCATTGGACTTTTCTTCCATCACCAGTCACATCCACAACTGGGCGTTGTTTTTGCTTTGGCTCCGTCTCTTCATTCTTTCTGGTGTTATTCTCCACTCTTCTGTGGGCGCCTACTGATCTGGAGAGTTCATCCTTCAGTGTCGTATCTTTTTGCCTTTTCATACTATTCATGAGGTTCTCAAGGCAAGAGTACTGAAGTGATTTGCATTCTCTTCTCCAGTGGACCACGTTTTGTCAGAACTCTCCACCATGAGCCATCTGTCTTGGGTGGCCCTACACGGCATGGCTCATAGTTTCATTGAGTTAGACAAAATTTCCATTACTTTTTAGAAATCACATATAAGTGAACCATATAGTATTTGTCTGTCTCTGACTAATTTCACTAAACCTAATATTCTTTAGGTCCATCCATGTTGTGGAAATGGCAATGTTTTACTCTTTTATGGCTCAGAAATATTCATATAAATATCCATTATGTCTGCATGGGTGCTGTGTTGCTTCAGTTGTGCCCGACTCTTTGTGATGCTATGGATTGTAGCCTGCCAGGCTCCTCTGTCCATGGGATTCTCCAGGCAAGAATATTGGAGTGGGTTGCCACGTCCTCCTCCAGGGGATCTTCCCCACCCAGGGTGTGAACCTGAGTCTCCTGCAGCTCTTGCATTGCAGGTGGATTCTTTACTGCTGGGCCACTGGGGAAGCCCAAAATACCCTTTATATATATATATGTGTATACACACACACACACACACACACACACACACACACACACATATATATACACACATATATATGCACATTTATACCACTTCTTCAGCCAGTAATCTGTTGATGGAGACTTGGTTTGCTTCCATGTCTTAACTATTATAAATAGTGCTGCTATGAACATTGAGGTGCATGTGTCTTTTCAAATTAGAGTTTTTGTTTTTTCTGCATATATATCCAGGAATGGAGTTGCTGGATCAAATGGTAGTTTTGCTTTTAGATTTGTAAGGAATCTCCATATGTTTTCTATAGTCGCTGCACCAGTTTACATTCCCCTGTGTAGGAGAGTTCCCTTGTGTCCACATCCTCTCCAGCATTTATTATTTGTAGATTTTTTTATGGTAGCCATTCTAACCAGTGTGAGGTTGATATTGTGGTGTTGATTTGCATTTCTCTAATAATTAGCAATGTTGAGCATCTTTTCGTGTGTCTATTGACTATCTGTATGTATTCTTTGGAGAAATGTCTTCTTTACTTAATGAATGATAGATTGGTTATAGGATTCAAGATCAAGACTAAATTTTTCCTTGAGACTTTGATAATATGCCGTCATTACTTTCTGCCTTCTTTTTGAAACATTTGCTGTCAGTCTAATTGTCATTCTTTTGTAGGTAATTTTTGATCTCTGGTTGCTTTTAAGACTTCCATTTATTTATTTTTTAAAAGAGTTTTCTATCTATCTATTTATTTATTTATGGCTGCATTTGGTCTTTGTTGCTGTGTTGGCTTTCTCCAGTTGGAGTGAACAGGGGCTACTCTTTGTTGCGTAGCACAGGCCGTAGGGCACGTGGGTTTCAGTGGCTGTAGCACATTGTCTCAGCAGTTGTGGCTTACGGGCTCTAGAGGGTGGGCTTAGTAGTTGTGGGACACAGGCTTAGTTACCTCACGACATGTGGGATCTTCCTGGACCAGGGATCAAACCAACATCCCCTGCATTGGAAGGCAGATTATTAACCGCTGAACCACCAGGGAAGCCCTGGAATGTTTTATAAATAACAGAAACTACATCATCATTAGTAGGTTATTGAAAATGTTAAAAGGTGGCATTATGATGAATTAAAAGAAAACTTTACAATACACATTGGTTTCTTATATAGTAACACTTTGGACATGTATAAATAATCTTTCAGAATCAAACATGTTGAAAGAAGAGGAGCTCCTGGAATATCCTCTGAAATGTAGCCATGACTTCCTTCAATTTTATTTCCTGTTATGCTTCTCCACTAGATATATGCTATGCCCTGGCACACCAAATGTGCACCTTATTCTCCTAGTACTTGGCTTCTTCATGTTCCCTACTCTGGACCAGGTGCCTTTCTGCCTTCTTGCATTCTGTGTGTACTTGTATTATAATACTGTAACAATGTGTCATAATGCTTTTCTTATCAATAGTCTCTCCTATACTGATTTCTTGAAGGCAGGTCTCCATTAAAATTTTTTTTCCCCGTTGTTAGTACTGCAGTGACATAATTATTAAATGGTATGTTGAAGAATAAATACATAGCAGTTGATGTTGTAGATGCTGGGTTAAAATACGCTAAGTACTATAACTTTTTGGCTGGTTTATTTGGTAAGTGCATTGTGTATGTACTTAAACATGAAACATGGCTATATATAATACTAGGGAATTGTGGATTGTCCCTTTTGGGGAAACTTTATGTGAGCTGTCTTTTTAGAAGAGCCTATTGTACAGATTCTCCATCACTGTCATGTGTATTACTTTATAGTTAATAATTGAATAATTATCTTTTCCTATTAGCATTTATATTATTTTTTTATTTTCTTCTGTTTAGAACTTAAAGAGAGCTCTAAATATTAGAATGTACAAGCATAATTAAAGAGTAATTAATTTTTCTATTCCTTTAGTTACACCTAAGCAACATATCCAGGAAAATAATTGCAGAAGAGCAAGTGATACACTGGAAACTAAATCTGATCCACCCAACAGGTAAAACAGATTTGATTTTTGTATTGATTATTTTTCCTCTTCATTAATTTTAGTTCCATCTTCAGTCAGTTTTCAAGCTTCTCTAGTATGGGATAGCTTATAACTTTTTTCTCTTAATCAGATGGTGTTTTCCCACTGTGGATCCCCTTTTTCTGGAAAGATTCAACATTTCTGATGCATGGGCATTTTTTTCCTCTTCTATTCTTATCTAAATGTCAAGACTCAGGGGGATTACCTAATTTTTGAAGAGAAAGATATATATGAGAATTATCTAATACAGGTTTGGGAATTTTTGCCTTTTTGTGTCTGTGAACTTTGAAATCACTTGTTGACTGTTGACTAAATAAACCCAAGTGTTTAGGGACTTCTGAAGTTACCTAGATGGTGGTTTTCAGTCTGTGTTCTGCAGCTCCCTCTGATGCTGTGGATGAGTCAGACTTAGTCTGTGGCTGTTTTGTCCTTTGCCATTTCAACCTGAGCAGCTTACTTTTATCTATATTGTATATTGGGGTTTTATATGCCATTTGATAAAAAGAGTTTTATGCTTAAAAATTTTTTTGGAGTGAAGACTTCTGATTCAATCTAATCCCCAAGTTTAGCATGATTAAGCTGAACCTAGTTAGTTTATTGTAACTAACTATTAGTAGTCTTATTTTATTGCCTTTTTTTGTGTATTATTCTATTTTGGCCCTTAAATAAACTGACATCAGATTATAAAAACAAAAATCTCTAAATGTGTATATGTTTCTCCTTTAATAAACATTATTAACTAGCAGTCAAACACAGACATGCTAGACAGATTCTTTTTTATTGTTTTTTTGATTACCATTTGATTTAAATAGGTGTCTTTTAGTTCACTTTCCCCATGTTAATGAGGCACAGGTATGGAAACAAAATACTTAGAATAATTCTAAAACTAAGACTCTAAATTTTAAGTGACTTCAGGCCTCCTGCATTTTGTATGCTCTTCAGTTCAGTTCAGTTCAGTTCAGTCGCTCAGTCGTGTCTGACTCTTTGCGACCCCATGAATTGCAGCATGCCAGGCCTCCCTGTCCATCACCATCTCCTGGAGTTCACTCAAACTCATGTCCATCGAGTTGGTGATGCCATCCAGCCATCTCATCCTCTGTCGTCCCCTTCTCCTCCTGCCCACAATCCCTCCCAGCATCAGAGTCTTTTCCAATGAGTCAGCTCTTTGCATGAGGTGGCTAAGAGTTTCAGCTTTAGCATCATTCCTTCCAAAGAACACCCAGGGCTGATCTCCTTTAGAATGGACTGGTTGGATCTCCTTGCAGTTCAAGGGATTCTCAAGCATCTTCTCCAACACCACAGTTCAAAAGCATCAATTCTTCAGCACTCAGCTTTCTTCACAGTCCAGCTCTCGCATCCATACATGACCACTGGAAAAACCATAGCCTTGACTAGACAGACTTTTGTTGGCAAAGTAATGGCTCTGCTTTTCAATATGCTATCTAGGTTGGTCATAACTTTTCACCAAGGAGTAAGCATCTTTTAATTTCATGGCCGCAGTCACCATCTGCAGTGATTTTTGAGCCCAAAAAATAAAGTCTGACACTGTTTCCACTGTTTCGCCATCTATTTCCCATGAAGTGGTGGGACCAGATGCCATGATCTTCATTTTCTGAATGTTGAGCTTTAAGCCAACTTTTTCACTCTCCTCTTTCACTTTCATCAAGAGGCCTTTTAGTTCCTCTTCACTTTCTGCCATAAGGGTGGTGTCATCTGCATATCTAAGGTTGTTGATATTTCTCCTGGCAATCTTGATTCCAGCTTGTGCTTCTTCCAGCCCAGTGTTTCTCATGATGTATTCTGCATATAAGTTAAATAAGCAGGGTGACAATATACAGCCTTGATGTACTCCTTTTCCTATTTGGAACCAGTCTGTTGTTCCATGTCCAGTTCCATGTTGCTTCCTGACCTGCATACAGGTTTCTCAAGAGGCAGGTCAGGTGGTCTGGTATTCCCATCTCTTTCAGAATTTTCCACAGTTTATTGTGATGCACACAGTCAAAGGCTTTGGCATAGTCAATAAAGCAGAAATAGATGTTTTTCTGGAACTCTCTTGCTTTTTCCATGATCCAGTGGATGTTGGCAGTTTGATCTCTGGTTCCTCTGCCTTTTCTAAAACCAGCTTGAACATCTGGAAGTTCTTGGTTCACATATTGCTGAAGCCTGGCTTGGAGAATTTTGAGCATTACTTTACTAGCATGTGAGATGAGTGCAATTGTGCAGTAGTTTGAGCTTTCTTTGGTATTGCCTTTCTTTGGGATTGGAATGAAAACTGACCTTTTCTAGTCCTGTGGCCACTGCTCTTAGTAAGTTACAATAAACTAAAACACCATTGAGTTCAGTTCAGTTGTGCAGTCGTGTCTGACTCTTTGTGACTCCATGTATTGCAGCACGCCAGGTTTCCCTGTCCATCACCAACTCCCTGAACTTGCTCAAACTCGTGTCCATCGAGTTGGTGATGCCATCCAGCCATCTCATCCTCTTTCGTCCCCTTCTCCTCCTGCCTTCAATCTTTCCAAGCATCAGGGTCTTTTCAGTTCTTTGCATCAGGTGGCCAAAGTACTGGAGTTTCAGCTTCCGCATCAGTCCTTCCAGTGAATATTCAGGACTGATTTCCTTTAGGATTGACTGGTTTGATCTCCTTGCCATGCAAGAGACTCTCAAGAGTCTTCTCCAACACCACAGATCAAAAAACACCATAACCAGAGTCAAAACTTAAATGTGAAATTATGCTATTGGCCGTTTGCTCTGCAGTAATTTTCTGTTCATAGACGGTCAGGACTACTTGTGAAAGAATTTTATTTATGTTTTTAGATATGGATGTGATGTTGATTTTCTAAGTACCTAAAGAAATATAATGAAATATTCAGTGAAGACCTGGTATTGAAGAAACTAAAGTTATTGGGCTTGCTAATTTTACCCTCTTATCACAATTGTTCTTAAAGCATGCCTCTTAGAGGGAAATAGTTGGTGCTCTCAGTCTCAGTTATTTTTTCATGTCTTTTCTTGAGAGAACAAATTAATTTTGATTAATGTCTCTTGCTGGACTAAAAATTAATGGAGTTAGTAGATTAATTCACAAATCTGATTTTATTTTTGAATAACATGAACCTTAAGATTCTTTCTTGAGGTAGAATTTTGTACTAAGATGTACTATCAGAATTCTACAGGAGCCAGACACTTAGCCCTTAAAAATTTAATTCAAATAGAATTCTCTTAAAATTGGAAAAAGTTGTTTTAAATAATTTCAGTTCCTCATTTATCCTCTTTCAAGCTCCTGGAGCTTTTAACTGTCTTTTGATACTTAATTTTACTTATAGGTTGGGATATTAAAAGAAGGTAGAGGAAGGCTTTTGGTGATGAAGGATAAATGCTTAATGGGAAATGAAAATTTATTACTGCTTAATAGAAGAATAGAAGAGAGATGAAGAGTTGAATTACTGAGATGTAGAAGTAAAATTTCTTCTCAGAATTGTTTATTAAAAAAGTATTTTGTAATGAAATGTTTCATGTGTAATGTGGGTAGATTGCACTTAAAGAAATACCCCTTTTTGGCATATATACAGCTGTTACACTAAATATTTATAGAGGCATCATCTTACATCAGTGTCACTGTAGTTAATTGGGAAATTCATATGTGAAAATGGTTAAGCTATTCAGTTAAAAAACATGAAATGAATGTAGTTTTTAGAGTAAGTGTGTTGTTTTACTTTTCACAAGTACTAAAATATAAGGAGTCTTCTCCATAAATCTCCTGGCTTGGTTTTGATCAGAGTGATGGAGGCTTCACTATACCTACAGTCAGAATTCAATTGGTGATGCCTTTGCTGCACACTGTGCATAGTACCTTTCTTTGCAATGGTTTCTGGAAAGGAGGGTTCAGTGATATTTCTAGTGGTGGTGATGCAGTTCTTCTAGACCTTTACACTCTAGAGTTTCTCCTTTATTGCATTTCAAAGGTAGGGCAGTGTGATATTGCATGCATTCCAAATAAACATCCTTAGACTTAGAAATTGAATTCTAATCTCATTTTATTATTTCCTTCTTCTTTAATTATTTCTGTGTTAGTTGTAGGCATATTGTAATAACAACAACAAATGAAAAATTTAAAAAACTAGCTAAAATTTCTAACAAATCACTTTTCAGATTCTTTCCCAAGTACTTTTTAGACTTTACTTATAATTTTAGTTCTAATCAAAGCATGAATATAGTCTTGTATTCTAAAATACAAAATTTTCTCAACATTATCATAGCATAAATACATTTTATTAAGTTTGTGTATGTGTTTAACATTATATAACCACTTAAAATAGCTTTGTAATATTTTGTTTATTTTTAGACTTTAGGTTTTCCTTAAAATTTTACTATAGAAAGCATGTCTTTTTTCTTTTGGAAATGTTTTTAGGGTAAATTTCCACAATGGGATCAGTACCCTTTTTATCTGGATTTCTTGGGCCTCAGTTTTGGCATGGCAAGTGGGTAGAGAGTAAGGACTGAGCCAGGGCTCAATTCAGTTTAAAGTTGAATAGAGATATTAGCAAGACTAACAGCATGTTGCCACTTCCGAAATGAGAGAGAAGACGTATAGAATGTGGTGTCATTTTTCTCTCTTATGAGACTCTGCAAGAATGATTCAAATAGAAAAATTTGGTGGCATCTATAGAACCTCATCTTCAAGTGGCATTTATTCATTGATCAATCCATCCATTAATCAGTTACATATATGTGTGGTACTACCAAGTGCCAGGCACTGTTAGGACTTGGGAATAGCCTTTGGTAAGACATAGTCTTTGTCCTTAAGGAGCTCACTAGTCTTTTGGTGGCATCTTAGTGGTGTTTGTCCATACCTTGCTGGCCCTGCTTTAAAGGGCTTTCTGATCATTTTCATGTCAAGTTTGGTGAAGAATTTGGATGAAGTCACGCTAAATAGTAATTACTCATCTTTTGCTCTAAATATCTAGATCATATCCTGTCAAGACAAAGTTGAGGCTTGAGCAATTTCAGTGATTTTTGAATTATGTTTGGAAGGTAGATTTCAAGAAGGGCACATTTGAAAAAGTTTGAAAAGAATATTTGCTATTATGTAAAATATTTGCAAAGCTGTTTGTACTTTTCTATGAACAGAAAGGAAAAAATTGGTATGCTTGATGTTGAAGGTGGTAATCCTACCTTTCACTTTACCTGTGAAGCTTTTGGTCAGTGAGCAGACACAATCCGTGATTGAATTTGAAAGCACTTTCAAGATGAAGATAAATGATTAAAGTTATCATTACTTTGAAGGCTTAAAAAATATTTAATACCCTCTTTTGTAATTATAGTGAAAAGATGTGTAAGGTTTTCATGTTTACCAAAAGGGGCAAGAGAATCTAAGAGATTAAGGAACACTATGTGTAGATTACGTGCTTGGATGCTTAGTCACTTCAGTCGTGTCTGACTCTGCAACCCTATGAGCCATGACCTGTCAGGTTCCTCTGTCCATGGGATTCTCCAGGCAAGAATACAGGAGTGGGTTGCCATTTCCTTCTCCAAATCTGACCTGAGACAAGCCAAAACGTGTAGAATAGGACTTCCCAAGTGGCTCGGTGGTAAAGAACTCACCTGCCAATGCAGGAGACAAGAGATGCTGGTTCGATCCCTGGGTTGGTAAGATCTCCTGGAGGAGGGCATGGCAACCCACTCCAGTATTCTTGCCTGGAGAATCCCGTGGACAGAGGAGCCTGGCGGGCTACAGTCCACGGGGTCACAGAGTTGGATCCAATTGAAGTAACTTAGCATGCGCGCAAGTGTAGAATGTCACAAATTAAAGTTTTATGACTTTACTATAATATATTGGCCATAAAAAATTCAGCATAAGAGAAATTGCTTTTGGACCTGAAATATCCAAAGAAGCTTACAGTTGCTGCTACAGTGCTTCTGTTATCTGAAGCCTGAAAGAAAGTGAAAGTGAAGTCGCTCAGTCGTGTCCGATTCTTTGCGACCCCATGGACTGTAGCCTATCAGGCTGCTCAGTCCATGGAATTTTCCAGGCAAGAGTATTGGAGTGGGTTGCCGTTTCCTTCTCCATGGAATCTTCTGGCAATAATGTGATTCTAGTTAACTGAATTTGTTTTTACCCTGTACTCAAGTTTCTGAGTGTTCATCAAGTCATCTAACCTGTGTAAAAAATGCTGTTGACTTAAAATACATAGTGGGTAAGGAAAATATTCAATTTGGGAGGCTGATACACAAATTGGGCTGAAGTACTGCTCTAATTGTCACTATACCTCCCTAGAATAATACACTGCCTTTTGATGACCGGGACGAATTGAGAGAAATCGTAACGGACAGATACGGGGCAGACAGTTTCTTTACAATATTTAGATATATCAAGTGAATGGAATTCTTTCTTATTCATAACTTGGATTTAATAATATTTTTCCTTTTAGCCCTGCTTCTTTCCCGTTACAGCCAGTTCCACCATTAGGTGGAGACATTGTTACATTACTTGAAAAGGTACGTTTTAAAACAATTTAAAATTAATTCTGACCATAATTATTTATGATAAAATATTCTTTACTTTTGTTGATATCTCAAATTAAATTTGTTTTCACACTTCCCTGTTTGTGAACATTATGTACCACTCCTATTTATATATTTTTTACTACTTCTAAATGGGAATATTGGAATTTTTAAATTGTGTCAGTGAACATAGTTTTTATAGTAATGTTAACAACTTTTTATGGGTTCATGATAACTCTAGAACCTCTAATAAAGATCAGGTACCATTATTAAGTTTTTAACATTACACATCTATCTTTTTCAGGACACAAAGTTGATAACTCTTAGAGAGAAAAATGAAACAGTTCCTAAGAAAACACCAGAATTTAATGTAGAAGACTCTTCATCATCAAATAGTGCAAAGAATACAGATAGTAGTACGTGTGGAGGGTCTCTGCCAGCTAAAAAAAGCAATCCATTCCAGAAGGAGCAAGATCGTCTGGTAGAAGAGGTTAGAAAAAGATTGTAATAAGTATACTGAAATATGTTATTTTCTTGATGGTGTTGGGGTTATAAGTGAAGTATAGTTCATTATTGATTAGGGGTATTTTTGGAAAGGAGGTCACAGATAATAAAAAAAGCAAAGTTTATCCTCCCCTAAAGTAGGAAAGATATAATGAAGTAAACTTACTTAAGATTACATCCATGGTTTAGAACCCATGTCCCATTCTATAACTATCCAAGAGTGTTAAAATAATATATGTATAATATTTTTTGAATTAATCATTATATAAATTGTTGAATAGATAACACCCAATTACTATACTTTATTAAAATACTCTGTTGTCTATTTCTTAGCTGAGCTTCCTCTGTTTTTGAATTTTAGAACAAAGGCTGTATAATATATATTATCACTAAGCAAAAGTTTTGTCCTGCTTTTTAAATATTTCAGAAGTGAATAAATGCATGATTGTTTATGATCTTGGTTTTCTTAACCAGCTCTGTTCCTTAATACTTTTCTACTTTTCACTGGTAAGTGACCATATACTACTACTAATGCTGAGTATTAGAACTCAGTTTACATAAATTAAATGGCTAGGCTATTCTATAATGTTATTTTTATTACATATTTCCCATTGTGTGAATTTGGATAAATAGCCAGAAAGTATATCAGCTGTTTTACATTCCTGAGCAACTGAAAGAAAATTTTGATTTAGTGCATATTGATTCATTCATTGTTTCATGGTCTCTAAGTATTTTTAAATCTCTAAAATTTTTTGTTTCTCTGTATTAGCTGATTGACTCTGTACTAAAGAAAAGATGGTTAGTCATTCTTTTTTTCTTTCCTGATATGGGAGGAAAGGCACATTTTTTGGCTAAAAGAATTGATAGTAACAGTGGTATGAGAAGGGATGGAAGAGGACAGTCCTAACATCTCATAAAGCTCTGAAAAGTGAAATTAATTCTAATAGTGTTTATGACAGGGCTTCCTTGGTGTCTCAGTGGTAAAGAATCGGCCTCCCGATGCAGGAGACGCGGGTTCAATCTCTGGATTGGGAAGATCCTCTAAAGAAGAAAATGACAACCCACTCCAGTATTCTTGCTCGGGAAATCCCACGGATAGAAGAGCCTGGTGGGCTACAGTCCGTGGGGTTGCAAATGAATCGGACACAACTTAGTGACTAAACAACAACAATAGTGGTGTTTATGACAAGGAATATTTAGTGTTAGAATTCTAAGAAGCCATCTCTTTTCATGGAGGAGGGTGAAATGGAGTCAGTTTGATTATGGTTGTAGGCAGTTTCTTTTTTAGGAATCTCAGGGCACAGAGATTTTAATTTGCTTATTTTTGTTTCCTGGTTTTATTAAAATTTAGTATAGAGTGCTATTTTCATATTGTACACTTTTCTCTATTTTAAAAATATATTCCTATGTTTTGTTCACTAATTTATGTCTGATGGTGAGGTTACTGAGAAAGAAGTATGTTGTCACCATAATGTACTCTATTAATAGAGGTGCTACTGTTCAGTGGACTTTAAGAAGAACCTGTATGCTTTAGAACTGGTCATTTTAGCAGATATGGAATTGTGACGCTCATAAGTGTGGCATATAGCTCAGATCACTGTAGTCAGAACTATCTATGTCTAAATCTTTCCAGGTATAAAGATTTATCTTTTTCTCTATGTAACAGGATATTCATTTAAGATAAGAAGGGAGGAAATGGGTTTGGGGTTTGATTTCACCTTATAGGATTGTGCCTATATAGTCTGTATGAAGTGTCTGGGAGCTACATTGTTGAGCTTATTTTTGTGCATGTTGCTGTTATTATGGCTTTTGTTGTAGTCTACCAGTGGGTTTTATATTTTTGATTTACTTTTTCTTTTCTGTTTTAGGTCGCAAGGGCAGTTGTATCTAATTCACCACAGCTCTCTGAAGAAAAAGAAGTAAAATTAGAGGAACTAATTGACTCTCTAATTTCTAATCCATTCTTAACAAGGAGTCAAATTCCCCGAACTCCAGAAAACTTGAGTAAGTTAATAATGCTTTTGGTCACTTTTCTTTCTTAGACATACTACTGTTAGAACCATGGTCTGACAGATCTTCTGAAATTCATTTTAAAATTGTTTTCTGTATCTTTCAGTTTAGTGGCATTGGCTGTATTTGTTTTGATGTGGGGGACTTTTACTGAAATACTGTGAGCACTGTCACTCATATGGCAGTCCTTCAGCAGTATTATTTTGCCCTGATGACTATACAGTTTTGTGTTTGTTGTTTTACTTGGCTTTTTCCTGGAAAATATTTTAGTTGATTACTTAATAGAATCCTCTGCCTCCACATCTGATTTGTGATCAACATTTATAGAGTTTAGTTGCTAAGTGGTGTCTGACTCTTTTGTGTGACCCCATGGACTGTTGCCTGCTAGGCTCCTCTGTCTATGGGATCTCCCAGGCAAGGATACTGTAGTACGTTGCCATTTCCTTCTCCAGGGGATCTCCTTGACCTGGGCTCAAACCCATGTCTCCTGCTTTGGCAGGAAGATTCTTTACCACTGAGCCACCTGGGAAGCCCACTTATAGAGTATGGAGGCCTTATTCTTCTAGTCAACAACCAGCAGCATCAGCCAAAAACTGTGTGTACAGAGATCTCATCTATTGCTCCCAAGCTTGTCAGACTCTCTAGTAGTTTCTCCTTACAACCTGTATCACATAGGCAAAGTTCTGATATTCTTGTCCTCATGTAGGCACACCATCCTGGGTGAGTGAGTAAGTGTAATTTCCATTATACTACTAGAAATGACATATTGAAAGTTAAATGGATTCAGTTCAGGTTGAACCTAGCCACTGTATAGGTTGGTGTTTTGCAAACTACATCTTGTGAACCACATCCGCCCACTGTATGTTTTTATAAATAAAGTTGTTTTGAACACAACCTTGTTCATTTGTAGGGCTTCCCTGTTGACTCAGAGGTTAACGCGTCTGCCTGCAATGCGGGAGACCTGAGTTCGATCCCTGGGTTGGGAAGATCCCTTGGAGAAGGAAATGGCAACCCACTCCAGTATTCTTGCCTGGAGAATCCCATGGACTACATGGGATTCTGTAGCCTGGTGGGCTACAGTCCATGTTGTTGCAAAGAGTCAGACATGACTGAACGGCTTCACTTTCTTTCTTTGTTCGTTTGTCAGCATATCTTTTATGGTTGCTTTCGCACAACAGTGACAGAACTGAACAGTTGCCACAGACAAGATGGTGTGTAAAACCTGATGTATTACTATTTGGCCCTTTATAGAAAAAGTTTGCTGAACCCTGGCCTAGATGGACAAGAAAATATCTTTTAAACACATGTAATTTGTATGTGCTGTGTGAAAGTATATGCATATTTCAGGAACAGCTTTTGTTTGTTGTGTGATCATTTGGAGATGTGGTTCTTTGATGTTGTTGGGCTTTGGTATATTGTGGAGCCTTGTCATTCAGCTGGCATACCTATGAACATATACTGAGTCAGCAGCTTTATCTTGAGCATGAGAAATGAAATGTTTAATTGCATGTTCTATTTGGGAATTTATTAGCAACTTGTGTTATTTCCCTCTTCATTTAATTAGTAAGTGAAATTCAGAGCTCATGGAGAAAAGCTGTTGATACAGAAGATAACAGAAGTACAGAACCAATTCAAGTGGATACTGAACGTAGAGAAGAATTGCCAGAATCCTTACCTGTGGTGCATAATCAAAAAGAGTTTAGCATGGCCAGTTTCTTGTCAGCAGCCACTGTGTCCGATTCTAGTCATTCTCGTCTGCCTGAAGAGAAAATTGTTTCAGATTGCCTCGAGTGTGTGCCTCAGAAACCCGTGGTGACCACTTGCATAGGTGAACCAACAACACAAAATCCATCAGATTTGTTAAATAAGGACATAATTTGTATGCAAGATTTGGACTGTACAACTTTACAGAACAAACTTTTAGAAACTAGCCAAATAGAGACATTTTCCCCTGCTGTAGGCAATAGAAGAAATGTGTTAGGTAGCAGTGAAGAAGATAATATTAAAATATCAGACCAATCAAAAGCTTCTTACGAAGACTTTTCCATGTATAACAGTATGTTATGGAACTGTTTTCAGGTATCAAGTGGAATTAGTTCCAGTTTTAAAGATGGTGATTTTGGCATATTACATGAAACTCTTCCAGAAGTTGGTCACGTAAGTCTTATTAGCCCCAGTAGTACAGAGGCCACTTTTAACCTGGAACCAAATAGTCCTATGCACAGTGGCATTTTCACAGAAGATGTTGTGGGAGAAAAACAGACTACTCCAGAATCAGACTTCAATTTACAGGCTACTTGCAGTGGATATGAGGCTCTGAAGAAATCTCCGTCCAAGCGAAGGGAAGAAATTTACCTCTCTAATCCTGAAATACTTGAAAGACACAAACCAGAATTGAGCCTTACTCCACAAAAGATGCAGACTGATGATATGCTTAATTTTTTGGGCATTCATGATTTGCACATTGACTATACAAAACCATCTTCACGCATGTCCCTTGGTGAAAGAAAACGGTCTCTTTCACCACTAATTAAGTTTTCTCCAGTGGAACAAAGATTAAAGACCACAATACCATGTAACCTTGGAGAACTTCTATCTAATTTAACAGGTAAGATTTAACTAGACGTGGGCATATTGACCTGTTGAAAGTTTTCTCTCAACTTCTTGTAAAAATAGTATTCAGTGACTGTTACACGATCTTGTTAATGAGACAGAATATATTCCTTATTCCTTCAGTCAGGATGAGAAAAGTGAACCCATCATTTTTATGGGTACTTTCAGAATCTCTTGTGATGAGATGATGTATATAACTTACAACTGGTATGGGACAGGGGTGGAAAACAAAACCAAAATCCTGGAACCTGTTGCTTTTGTAATACAAACTACTGAAAATAGATCTTGTCAAAATCTTCACTAATGGAAGATGGTTCTAAAAACGTTGAGAAATATCTCAAAACTTATAGCATCTATGATTTGCTTTGAAGTAATTTGATGGGGGTGTGGTGACAAGATGGGTCAGTGTACTACTTTCCTAGGGCTGCCATAGCAAAGTACCACAAACTTGGTGGCTTAAGACAACAGAAATTTTTTTGTTTCTGGAGGAAACAAGTTTTGGAGGGTAGTACTCAGGCTCACAGTGTTGGCATGACCATGTTCCCTCTGAAATCACAGAGGATGATCCTTGACTTTTCTAGCTTCTGATACTCCCAGGTGTTCTTTAGCTTGTGGCAGTGTAGTTCATCTCTGCTTCCACCTGCACATGGCATTCTCCCCTTGTGTTTTATGTACCTTCCTATAAGGATACTCATCGTATAGACTGACAGCCCATTGTGCTCCCATCCTACTCTTAACTGAATATGTCTGCAGTGACCCTATTTCCAAATAAAGCCATATTCTGAGGTACAGGGGTTAGAACTTTAACATCAGGTGCAGAACATATACTTTAACATGAGGTACAGAAGTTAGAACTTCTTTTGGAAGGGACACAGTTCAACTTGTAACAATTAGTATTAATAATTATTGAAGCTGGATGGCAGATAAGTTTTGCTCATCATAAAGAGTTAAAAACAATTGCTCTTGGAACTGTATTCAATATCTTATAATAACCTATAATGGAAAATAATGGAAAAATATGTAATATAGTATAAAATATGTATAATGTATATGTTAAAAAATATAAAATCAATATAATATAGGTAGTAAGAAATATATAAATCACTTTGTCCATCTGAATCTAATACAATATTGTAAATCACCTGTACTTCAACAAAACAAAAACTGCTCTTAAAGCATGCTAGAACAGATATAGATCTGGTAATACAGATTATAAATCATTCTGATTTGCCCATGATAATTAAACACTGGTGTGTTAAAAAGTATTCTAGGACAGATGTACCTCTGGCAAAGAGGTACCTCAGTGAGAATAATGGTAATTTTATCACAGTTACGTATTTGCCTGTGAACTTTTTCTGAAGACTGAAGTTTGCTATTACATGGAATTTGACATACTTTTTCTTTATAATGTTTATCCTTTTTTTTCTCTTTTTAAAATCAATTTTGCAGAAGAAGAAATCTTGAATAAGAGCCTTGATGCAGAAGTATCTCCATCTGACTCGACAAGATGAAGCAGTAGCCCAGTCAGTTTAACTATGATGCACTTAATTTGAAGCAATGTCATAAAATAAAAACTAATTTGCAGTTTAAATACACATGGGAAGTGTAACTGTTTTTCAAAGTCTAAATAAGTCTTAAATAATGCCTGTTAGCCTTTTCTACTGTTTTTAGGTAAGGAGAATATGTTTGGATTTTCTTGCTTTGTATGGATAGGGGGTTGAACTGTGAAGTATTAGAAAGCAAATATCAAGTTATGTGAAGCCATTTTGGTTTCTTTCTTGAGATTCTATATCATTTGAGCTACCCAGGAAGCCAGAGTAATATTGTAAGCATGAAGTAAATGACAAGGTAGTAGGCTAATTTATTATGTCCTAATTCAGTTAATTAACATAAAGAGTAGTTTTTGATGTAATTTTATCAAGTGGTTTATTTAATAGCTATTAGATATATGATTTTTCTTTTTAGGGAAATAACTTCTATTAAGTGAGGAGAGTAATGTATAGTCAAAATGACAAAGTTTAAGTTTGAGAAAGCTCAAAAGAGGCTTAATGATTATTCAAGTAGGTTGGTCCTGAAAAATGATGTTTGATAGAATAAAGTGCCTGTGATGATAGTGAAGACTGGGGTAGAAAGAAAAAAGTGGAAGATGACTAGATATTTTTGAGGGACAATAACTATAAATCCATTCAGTGGATTGTATAGCAGTTTTATGTTTAGACTAATTTAGACTTTGAGAATTTAACTCTAGTGTTTTATTTGAACAGAAAAAAGTAAAAAATTAGTCTGTATTTTTTTTTGGAGGGGCACTATTTTTGGGGGAACTAATTTGTATTGTTACTTTCCTCCTCTAAAACCATCAGTTCCCCAACTGCCTATAGAACAGCTTCAAATTAACTTGAAAAAACTGAATTTGGGGTTAAATAACTTGTTCAGTGTTACACAGCTATGTCAGTGATGAAGCTAGGGTTTAACCCTATTTTCCTTCCTTAATAAACCAACAAGACCTCTCAGAACTAAAAGGCCAAGGTGTAGGATATGGCTGCAGGAGTGGGCTTTCTGGACTCTAAATGGGAGTCAGATGTGAGGTCTCTTGTACAGTGTCCTGCCTGATTTAGTCAGGCCTCCCAGCCAAGAGAAAGGCTTGTCTTTAGCATTCAGGTGAATACATGCCATTATCCTCTGTGAACCAGGAGGTTAAGTACATGCTGGAAGGGTTATAGCACCTACAGCACCCCTGTGTCTAATGCCAGCTCTTAACCATCACAGCTTTGTCCATTTGCCAAGAAACTGGCCAGAAGAGGAGAAAAGTTGAAGGAGAGAGTTCTGGAAGTAGATGGGCTTAATAGTTCATCTTTCATGACTCATTTGGCTTATTTTCTTTTGTGTTGCTTGTTTGATCCAAGTTTGAAGGCCAGGCATGTGTGTGTGGGTGTGTGTGAGAAAAGACATAAGAAAAACACATATAATTACTCTGTTAGCAGTGGAAAAGAAAGTGGAAGAGAAAAGCTTCTCCTCAGGTGGCATATTCTTTTATTAGTTAATAGAACAAATAGGGACTCTGCAGGTCTTCAAGGAAACTGTTCTCTAGTCTTAAGAAACCCAGTACTGGTAAGCTCAAAATTAATATGTTAAGGAGAAGGTGCAGCTCTCATACTAGCATCTACAAATTGCCAGGGCCATTCCTAGATACTTAATATGTGTGCATGTTAAGTTGCTTCAGTCATATCCGACTCCTGGTGACCCCATGGACTGTAGCCCACTAGGCTTCTCTGTCCATGGGATTCTCCAGGCAGGAATACTGGAGTGGATTGCCATTCCCTTCTCCAGGGGATCTTCCCCACCCAGGGATTGAACCCGAGTCTCTCACATCTCCTGGATTGGCAAATTCTTTACCACTAGCACCACCTGGGAAGCCCAGATACTTAATAATATGTATTAGATACTTAATAATACAAATTATATCATTTAATTCTTAAACCTCTGTAAGATAGTGATATTGTACCTATTTTATAGATAATGATACCAAAGCTAGGGACCTTCTTTAAATGACTTGTCTAAGATGGACTCAAGAAATTACCTGGGATACATCTTAAAAAATGTGGATTCTGTAGGTCTAAAATGAGGATTAGAAATTTCCACTTTTAAATATGCTTCCCTGGTAATTGTTAGGCTTAATAAGAAGCTTGAGAGTCAGTGCCAGGGGATATAGATTCGCCTTTAGTCCTGGGGTATCTTAAAGAAGCTAGGTACACTATTCACACCATACTGCTTTATAGATCTTAGCTGTTTGATAAGGAAACTGTTTGGCAGAAAGTGAAGAACTAAAGAGCCTCTTGATAAAAGTGAAAGAGGAGAGTGAAAAAGTTGGCTTAAAACTCAACATTCAGAAAACTAAGATCATGGCATCTGGTCCCATCACTTCATGGCAAATAAATGGGGAAACAATGGAAACAGTGACCGACTTTATTTTTTTGGGCTCCAGAATCACTGCAGATGGTGACTGCAGCCATGAAATTAAAAGATGCTTGCTCCTTGGAAGAAAAGTTATGACCAACCTAGATAGCATATTAAAAAGCATATTACTTTGCCAACAAAGGTCTGTCTAGTCAAAGCTATGGTTTTTCCAGTGGTCATGGATGGATGTGAGTTGGACTGTGAAGAAAGCTGAGTGCTGAAGAATTGATGCTTTTGAACTGTGGTGTTGGAGAAGACTCTTGAGAGTCCCTTGGACTGCAAGGAGATCCAGCCAGTCCATCCTAAAAGATCAGTCCTGAATATTCATTGGAAGGACTGATGCTAAAGCTGAAACTCCAGTACTTTGGCCGCCTGATGTGAAGAGCTGACTCATTGGAACAGATCCTGATTCTGGGAAAGATTGAAGGTGGGAGGAAAAGGGGATGACAGAGGATGAGGTGGTTGGATGGCATCACCGACTCAATGAACATGAGTTTGAGTAGACTCCTGGAGCTGGTGATGGACAGGGAAGCCTGGCGTGCTGCATGCAGTCTTTGAGATTGCAAAGGGTCGGACACGACTGGGTGACTGAACTGAACTGAACTGAATGGAAGCTGAAGCTTACAGTAAGTGTAGACCCTAAATTGCTGAGAATCTGAAGATCAAAATACCTAGATATTAATGGATTTACAAAAACCACATTGTTAAATGAGTCATACCTGGGATAGGCTGAGAGTTTTTGGCATTCTTCCCTGTCCTTTGTATGCTACTTGTATAAACAAAAGTATATTAAATCTGTCACTTTCTTGTAAACCATTTTGATTATGACTTATTGCTTTTAGTCTCTTCCTTGTCCGTTATTGCCTGCATACATGCCTTTTGTCCTTAAGGGACTGCTTTGATCATACCATTTTGTTTAAAATGGAAAAACCATTAAAATGGTAATTCTAGAATTGAGTTAAAATTTAAAGGCATACAAGTTTCCCTCCATAGATTCATCTATTCCCCCTTCCACTATGGTCTCCCCTCTTTTTTTTTACTAAAGTGCTTTGGTCAGCATGTGTCTTTAAAAATCTTAATTCACAATTTTGAACCTGGAACATCCTAGTTTCATCTCCCAGCTTACCACAATTATATTTGTCCTTTAGAAAGTGAAAGTCTCTTAGTCTTGTCTGACTCTTTGCGACCCCATGGACTATACAGTCCATGGAATTCTCCAGGCCAGTATACCGAAGTAGGTAGCTGTTTCCTTCTCCAGGGGATCTTCCCAACCCAGGGATTGGACCCAGGTCTCCCTCACTGGAGGTGGATTCTTTACCAGCTGAGCCACCAGGGAAGCCCTTTGTCCTTTAAGGTTCAGAACAAATCTCACATTCACCTTGAAGTCTCTTTCCTTATCCATTGTCCTGTCCCTTCTCTAAAATTCCCTATGCTGCTGCTGCTGCTGCTGCTAAGTTGCTTCAGTTGTGTCCGACTCTGTGCGACCCCATAGACGGCAGCCCACCAGGCTCCCCCATCCCTGGGATTCTCCAGGCAAGAATACTGGAGTGGGTTTCCATTTCCGTCTCCAATGCATGAAAGTGAAAAGTGAAGTTGCTCAGTCGTGTCCAACTCTTAGCGACCCCATGGACTGCAGCCCACCAGGCTCCTCTGTCCATGGGATTTTCCAGGCAAGAGTCCTGGAGTGGGGTGCCATTGCCTTCTCCAAAATCCCCTATAGCTTATGCTAATTTTTGTTCACTTAGTATTTTTCATTTATTGATCATGTTTTTTCATGGTTGTGATTTCTCCAGTTGTATTGATTAAATACACATATACCTATGTAGATGTGTGTGTGGGGTGTGACCATACATACTTCTTTCTTAGCTGATACTTAAGTATTGGAATTGTTTCCTTTGCGTTCTGTATGATGGAATTAAAGTAATGGTAAAGAGGGAGGGCTAATTTATTGCTATAAGAGTACTTTTTCTCATTACAACAGAATGTACTTTTATTCACTATTCATAAGATGAAGGTGTATGAACTGACTTCTGTATTAGTATGAAACTTCAGATAATGCCTGCTGCTGCTAAGTCACTTCAGTCATGTCCAACTCTGTGCGACCCCATAGATGGCAGCCCACCAGGCTCCTCTGTCCCTGGGATTCTCCAGGCAAGAACACTGGAGTGGGTTGCCATTTCCTTCTCCAATGTACACATGCATGCTAAGTCACTTCAGTCGTGTCCAACTCTGTGCGACCCCATAGACAGCACCCCACCAGGCTCCTCCGTCCCTGGGATTCTCCAGGTAAAAATACTGGAGTGGGTTGCCATTTCCTTCTCCAGTGCACACATGCATGCTAAGTCATTTCAGTTGTGTCTGACTCTCTGCAACCCCATAGACAGCACCCCACCAGGCTCCTCCATTCACGGGATTCTCCAGGCAAGAACACTGCCTATATGTCCTAATTGTTTTAAATGCTTAAAGAGGACAAGCAAACAATATTGCTCAACATGAAAAATGTTATCAAGTGGAATAAAAACTATATCATGTTAAAGAAAATCAATTTGGGGGAATTTAATTGAAAACAAATTGGAATCAAAATACAAGTATTTTGAAACCATTCTTTACCATGTATTTTGTAACCATGATCTTTGGAGTAAATTTTAATCCTTGAGAACTATATAAAAGGAATCACTATTTTTTCCCCTAAGTATACTAAAATAAAGTTTAAGGACATTCTCCTTAATGTAAAAGTATTTGCTAAAGTAAAATTCTCTTTCACATTAAGTTGCCAATATATAGTTGATACACCTTTCTTCTTATGCACTGTCAATGTCAAAGCCACATCCTAAATTTAAAATATCTGTGAGTCCTCCATGGGACTATTTGTAAATGTTTTACATACTACAGTTTTGAATAAACATAGCACCTAGCTCTAGAGTATTAAATGTGGAATTTAAAATGACTTTTAAAAGTATATCTATACTATTAGTTTAATAATGTCTGAATAGCTTCTTGCCCTTCATAGGTAGGGACCTTGTTATCCACAGTTGCTGCTATAAAGGATTTAATAAATGTTAAATAACTTTATAAAGGTTTGGAAATTCCATATCACTTATATTACATGTCTGTATATAGAGATAATGCCTCATTTGTAAAATGAGAGGTGAGGTGTTTTGTCTCTAAGATATTTAGATTTCATTTAAAACAATATATGAGGCAGCTGAAACAGGGCATTTTAGGTCTTTTTTATTTCACTATATCACATTGCCAACTCAAAACAGGAATCTTAGAATTCTTCCCTGAAAGTATGTAATCAAAGAATCGGATTGAAAATTATTCAATTTCCAGATAAATACAGATGGGAAAGTGATCTTGCCCAAGGCGAAACACTATTCTTTAAGAGAAGTCACTTAACTTACTAGGCTTCAGTTTATACAATCTATGAAATTTGGGGAATTATATGAAGGAATAATGTATGGCTAAAATGCTAGGATTTTTATGATTAACGTTTTTGTCAATGGAGGAAGTAGTGGCATGTAAGGGGCGAGGATCTGCAAT
Source organism: Bubalus kerabau (assembly GCF_029407905.1). Classification (NCBI taxonomy): domain Eukaryota; kingdom Metazoa; phylum Chordata; class Mammalia; order Artiodactyla; family Bovidae; genus Bubalus; species Bubalus kerabau. Next base: position 90,702,177 of record NC_073627.1, read on the forward strand.
TTCACTGCCTAAGTTGCAGCTGTATGACCTTAATAAGGTCATGGCAGTTTTCTCATCTTTTAACAGAGATAAAAGTAATCTGCCTTACAAATTATGGTTAGATAAGAAAATGCACATTAAGTCTTGAAGAATACCTGGGATTTAGTAGGTAGCTCCTATTTCGCCAGGCTTCACAGCCAATAATTTGGCAGTGGGGGGAAGAATGGTTCAGTAGGTAGTATTGACAACTGACACATTAGTATGTGCCAGGCCCTATTCTAAATGCTTTCCATATTGTTTTAATCCAATGAAGCAGTGCTATTCTTATCCACATTTTACAAATGAGGGAACAAACAGTAAAATAAAGTACTTTGCTCAGTTCATGGAGATAGTAAGTGAAGGCACTAGAATACTAGTGCTAGAATACTAACTCAGCTCAGGTGATCTAGCTCCAGAGACCATTCTCTTAACCACACTGCTGCAGTTGCTAAGTAACATCCTTAAGGCGATGGGGGAGCCAAGATCACACAATCAAATTTACCAGTTAAGCAGTACCTGTGGGCAGTCAGAATCTACAGCTTTAATATTAACCACCTTCAAATTATTTCAAATAAGACCATATTTTAAACTGCTAACAGCAAATGTTTATTCGTGATTGAAGCCAGAAGAATTTATAAACGCATTTTAATACCTTGCTGATAAAATAACATTACATCTTTGCAACCTTGTAAGGAATACAGAAGATATTGTAAAGGCTTTGTGTGTATCTACTATAACCAGGTAATCAGAACACACATACACACATACACCACCACCCACTTTAGTGTTACCCCATACCAACTTTTCAGAAAGGCCATCTTTAAAGCTCTACTGGATAAGTGAGTAAATAGAGTCCAAAAGACTGGGGAGAAGGGAAGAAAGATGAAAATGATAAGCAGCACACATTTCAAAGCCCACTTATAAGCACACGACATTATGAATATTGAAAAAAAAGGGGGTGGGGGGAAGGCAATTAAGCATTTTCAGAGAGCGTGTTTTGGCAATATTCAACGCATAAGGAGGCTGTGCTTGGGACCATCCACTCTCTCCAGCTTCTCAAAGTGTTTCCTGGCATTGCGAATGTTGATCAGAGTAGCCGCAGAAGGGATAGACGGATCCGACATAACCACCATCACGTACGTGTTTGATGTGAAGATGTCGATGAAAGCAGCGAAGTTAGAATTCCTAACTTCCATGCTCTGGAAAGAAGCGGCCAATTTACTGCAGCTCAGCTTGAACTGCTTAATTATGTTGCTGATCTTCTCGAATCGGTGGACATCACGCTGCTCTTTGCACTGGTAATGGGAGATGACCAAGAACGTGGCTCTCTCGAACAGCAGAACTTCATCGGCCTCAATAATCTGGGCAAAATTCCTGAGATTCATCTCCAGCTGCTGGACATTTGGAATCAGCTGATAGACAATACTGGACCAGGCTTTGTAGAGCGTTTCATCCCAGATGGATGTTCGAAAACAAGCACACTCCAGCGGGCGAGACAAACGCCTCAGGTCTTCCTCTCGCTCTTTAAAAATCAGGTCACGCTGATCTTCCTGAACCAGATCCATCTTGTGCACCAAGCAGAAGATTTTGGCATCAGGAGAGTTCTGGAGGATGGCCTCCAGACACGACTGGTAATAATGCATGTCCTTTTCCAGTTCGCGGCTCTCCACGTCGAACACATAAATCAGAACCTCGACATTACGGAAGATGTTGTCTCGCTGGCTGGTGAAGTAATTTTCCATGAAGGTGTCCTGACCGCCACAGTCCCACAGATTCAGCACTAGGTTACCCAGGAATCGGACGTGGGAGTGCTCCACATCAATGGTGGCACCCAGGCGCCGGGTGTCGCGAGCGATGTAATTGGCAAAGATAATAGACCTCATGCTGGTCTTCCCCGACCCGCTCTTCCCCATTAACAGCACCTTTTTCTTCATGGCTGTATTTGGCATCACCCGCCGGAGCCGCCGCGGACTGGGCCTCTGGGCGCGGCCTAACTGCAGCGCAGACGGAGGGAGGGAGGAGCCGGGGATTTCGGGGGCTCAGCCGGCTGGGCCGCGCGCCTCTGTACAGCTGGGGAAGCCGAAGGGGCGAGCTCGGCGCTGGGAAAGGCCGCGTCCGGTGAGTTCTTTCCCTGGGGAGAGCGCCACGGGGCGGACGGCTGCAGCAGCTCCGAAGAAACGAGCGCCGTCCGGGGAGAGAAGTCTCTGAGCCTCCGCAGCCACCCACTTCCGGCGGCGATCTCGCGAGAACCCGCGCTCTCCAGCGTCGCTGCCGGAAGAGCTTTGAAAAACCGCTCTATTAATTATTATAATAGATAATTAATTATCTATAAATTATTAAAACCACCCGAAGGAGAGATTGGGAGGGGAACACAGGACTCGAGTGTTCTGTTCTCCTATTTAAACTGAGCTTACGGTCGCAAAATTGTACGTGCGTGGGCAGTTGGGAGAATTGCTGCCACCTCGTGGCCGAAAAAACACAGCACACCACTATGGGCGGTGTACTTTTGGGTGGTTTTAACCTCCTGGCAACCCACTCCAGTACTCTTGCCTGGAAAATCCCATGGACAGAGGAGTCTGGTAGGCTATAGTCCATGGGGTCGCAAAGAGTCGGACACGACTGAGCAACTTTACTAACCTCCCCTGGAGTAGGAAATGGCAACCCACTCCAGTATTCTTGCCTGGAAAGTCCCATGGACAGAGGAGCCTGGAGGGCTACACGGTCCTTGGGGTCGCAGAAGAGTCGGACGCGACTAATCCACTAAACAAAAACAATGTGGTGAGAGCACCTTAAACCTACTCTCTTAGTAAATTTCCAGTATTCAATACAGTGCTGTTAGTCATCATGTTGTAGGTTAGATCTCTAGACTTATTCTTCGTGCGTAACTGCAACTTTGTATCCTTTGACTATTATCTCCCCATCACCCTCGTTTCCCCTACCTGGTAATAATTATTCTTTCTGCTGCTATGTGTTTGACTTTTTTAGATTCTAAAGATAAGTGAGATCATGCAAAGTTTTTTTCTTTTTTGTCTGGGTTATTTCACTCAAGGCTGATGCCCTCCAGTTTCATCCCTGGTGTTGCAAATGACAGGATCTCCGTTTTAAAGACTGAGTAGTATTCCCGTTGTATATATGTAAATCACCATTTCTTCTTTTTTTTTCCAACGTAAACATTTTTCTTTTGTTTTTATGTTTAAAACAACATATCTTCATTTTCTGAACCAACAGGAGTATTTTCTAACACCATATTCTACAAGTGGATATTGACATACATTTTAGTTAAAATATATCAACAAAAGAATTCCTGCTGGAAGTTGAACATTTTGGGGTTTTCAGTTCAGTCGCTCAGTCGTGTTGGACTCTTTGTGACTCCATAAACCGCGGCATGCCAGGCCTCCCTGTCCATCACCAACTTTTGGAGTTCACTTAAACCCATGTCCATTGAGTTGGTGATGCCATCCAACCATCTCATCCTCTGTTGTCCCCTTCTCCTCCTGCCCTCAATCTTTCCCAGCATCAGGGTCTTCTCAAATGAGTCAGCTCTTCACATCAGGTGGTCAAAGTATTGGAGTTTCAGTCCCACCAATGAACACCCAGGACTGATCTCCCTTAGGATGGACTGGTTGGATCTCCTTGCAGTCCAGGGGACTCTCAAGAGTCTTCTCCAACACCACAGTTCAAAAGCATCAATTCTTCGGTGCTCAGTTTTCTTTATAGTCCAACTCTCACATCCATACATGACCACTGGAAAAACCATAGCCTTGACTAGATGGACCTTTGTTGACAAAGTAATGTCTCTGCTTTTCAATATGCTGTCTAGGTTGGTCATAACTTTCCTTCCAAGGAGTAAGCGTCTTTTAATTTCATGGCTGCAATCACCATCTGCAGTCATTTTGGAGCCCAGAAAAATAAAGTCAGTCACTTTTCCCATCTATTTGCCGTGAAGTGATGGGACCGGATGTCATGATTTTAGTTTTCTGAATGTTGAGCTTAAAGCCAACTTTTTCACTCTCCTTTTTCACTTTTATCAAGAGGCTCTTTAGTTCTTCTTCACTTTCTGCCATAAGGGTGGTGCCATCTGCATATCTGAGGTTTTAGTATTCAGTTTATTTAAGTTCTTCCAGTACTTACACTGGATTATGGTGATTCCCCTCACCCCCTTTCCACAGTGTTATTGAGCTATGACATTGTATTGATATTCATTTTAGCTGTACAGCCTAATAATTTGATATATGTATATCTTACCAGCTGATTACCACAGTAAGTTTAGTTAACACCCATCCCCTCACATAGTTACAATTTTTTCTTGTGATAATAACTTTTAAGATCTATTCCTTTTAGCAAATTTCAAATATACAATACAATATTGTTAACTATAGTCACCATGATTGACTATAACTATTTAGTTAACAATGCATTACATGCCCAGACTTATTTATGTATAACTGGGAGTTTGTACTTTTAGACCACTTTCACCCATTTTTCCCACCTCCTAAAACCCCACTTCTGGCAACAACCAATATGTATCTATGAGTTTAGATTTTAGATTCCACATATAGATGAGATCATGTGTCTGACTTATTTAACTTAGTATAAGGCCTTTAAGGTCTATCCTTGTTATTGCAAAAGGCAGGATTTTCTTCATCTTTATGGCTGAATTTCCTCTCTCCTTGATATTTATTGATATATTAATATCAATCATATTTTCTTCATCCATTCATCCTTCAATGGACACTGGGTTGATTCCACCTCTTTTTTAATTTTTTGACAAGTTGTGTGGCATGAGGGATCTTAGTTCTCTGATCAGGGACTGAACCTATGTCCCTGCATTGGGAGTGCAGAGGCTTAACCACTGGACTGCCAGAAAGTCCCTGATTCTCACTTCTTGGCTATTGTAAATAATCTTGCAGTGGACATGAGGGTGCAGATACCTTTTTGAGATAGTGATTTTCTTTTCTTTTACTATGTACCTAGAAGCAGCATTTCTGAATCATATGACAATTCTATTTTCAATTTTTTGAAGAACCTCGATGCTGTTTTCCATGGTGGCTGCGCTGATTTACATTTCCATCAACAGTACAAGGGTTCCTTTTCTCTGTATCCTCACCAACGTTTGACATTTGTGGTTTTTCTAATGATAGCCGTTGTAAGGTGATATCTCATTGTAGTTTTACTATGTATTTCTCTGATGATTAACGATGTTGAGCATCTTTTCGTATGCCTGTTGGCCATCTGTATGTCTTCTTTGGGAACATGTCTATTTAGGTCTTCTGCCCCATTTAAAAAAGTAGGTTGCTTGTTTTTTTGATGTTAAGTTGTATGAGCTCAACATAAGGGGTTAGTATTTTGGGTATTAACCCCTTATCAATCATATAATTTGCAAATGATTGTCTTTTTGTTTTATTGATAGTTTCCTTTGCTCAGCTGGTAAAGAATCTGCGTGCAATGCCGGAGACCTGGGTTTTATCCCTGGGTTGGAAAGATCTCCTGGAGAAGAGAAAGGCTACCCACTCCAGTATTCTGACCTGGAGAATTCCATAGACTGTACAGGCCATGGGTCCCAAAGAGTCAGACAAGCGACTAAGCAATTTTCACTTTCACTTTCTTGTACAAAAGCTTTTGAGTTGTTTTGTTTAGTTTTGCTTTTATTTCCTTTGCTTTTAGGAATTAGATCCAAAAAAATATTGCTACTATTTATGTCAAAGGGTGTTTGTTCTACTTCTATTTTCTTCTAGGAGTTTTATGGTTTCTAGTCAGTCTTACATTTAGGTCTTAATTCAGTCTGAGTTTATTTTTGTATATGGTGTTAGTTTCATATATAATGTTAATTTCATTCTTTTACAAATAGCTGTTCAGATTCTCCAGCACCCACTTATTGAGGAGGCTGATTTTTCTCCTTTTTTTTATTCTTGCCTTTGTCTTAAGTGCATGGATTTATTTCTGGGCTCTCTTTTCTGTTCCGTTGATCTATGTGTCTGTGTTTGGAAGCACAACTGCTTTTTATGCATGAATTTTGAATCCTGCAACTTTACTGAATTTGTTTAATAGTCCTAAGATATATATGTGTGTGTGTGTGTGTGTTTAGGGTTTTCTATGTATAAGATCATGTCACTTTACAGTGAGAATTTTACTTCCTCCTTTCTGATTTGGATTCCTTTTATCCTTTTTTTTTTTTTTTTTGTCTGATTGATATTTACAGTATTTTTAGTACTGTGTTAAATAGAAGTGGCAAGAGTGAGCATTCTTGCCTTGTATTGAATCTTAGAAAAAAAGTTTTCTGTTTTCTCCCCCTTGTTTATGATGTTGTCTGTGACTTTTCATAAATGGCCTTTATTATGTTGAGGAAATTTCCTTTTGCATCTACTTTTTTTAGAATTTTTGTTATGAATGGAAGTTGAATGTTGTCAAATGCTTCTTCTGCACCTGTTGAGATGAACATGTGATTTTGATGTTTCATTTTAATGTGGTGTATCACACTGATTAATTTACATATGTTAAAAGAGCCTTGCATCTCAGTGGGGCAACTAAGCTATCTGTCTTACTGCTAAGCATGATGTTAGTTGTAGCTTTTTTGCAGATGTTCTTTATTAGGTTGAGGAATTGCCCTTCTTTTAAAAAGAATTTAATTCACTTATTTTTGGCTGCTCTGGGTCTTCAGTGCTGTGCACGGGCTTTTCTCTAGTCGTGGTGAGCAGGGGCTACTTTCTAGTTGCGAGGTGTGGGTGTCTCATTTTGTTGGCTTCTCTTGTGTGGAGCACGGGCTCTAGGCATACCACCTTCAGTAGTTGTGGCTCGTGGGCTTGAGAGCATGGGCTCAGTAGTGGTACATGGGCTTAATTGCACGTTGGCATGTAGAATCTTCCTGGACCAGGGATTGAACCTGTGTCCCCTGCATTGGCAAGTGGATTCTTAACCACTGGACCACCAGGGAAGTCCTCCAAAGAAGCTCCCTTCTTTTCCTAATTTCCTGAGGAATTTGTAAAAAAACAAAACCAAGAATGGGCATTGGATTTTGTTAATGCCTTTCCTGAATCACTGAGAGATGAAGTATTTTTGTCTTTCATTCTGTTGATGTGGTATATTACATTAATTGATTTTTCCAGTATTAAAACAGCCTTGTGTTTCTGGGATAAACTCCTCTTGGTCATGGAATATAATCCTTTATATATATTGCTGGTTCAGTTTGCTGATATTTTAAAAAGAGATAGTGGTCTGTAGTTCTTGTGTGATACTTTTGCCTGGCTTTGGAATCAGAGTAATACTGGCCTTGTAGAATTAATTGGGAAGTGTTTCTTTATTTTCTTTTTTAAATTTTAAAGTAATTTATTTTAATTGGAAGCTAATTACTTTATAATATTGTGGTGGTTTTTGCTATACATCGACATGAATCAGCCACTGGTGTACATGTGTCCCACATCCTGAACCCCCACCCACATCCCTCCCCACCCCATCCCTCTGGGTTGTCCCAGAGCACTGTCTTTAAGTACCCTGCTTCATGCATCAAACTTGCACTGGTCATCTATTTTACATATGGTAATATACATGTTTCAATGCTATTCTTTCATATAGTCCCCCCTCACTTTCTCCCACATAGTCCAAAAGTCTGTTCTTTATCTCTGTGTCTCTTTTGCTGCCCTGCATATAGGGTCATCATTACCATCTTTCCAAATTCCATATATATGTGTTAATATACTGTATTGGTGTTTCTCTTTCTGACTTAACTTCACTCTGTATAATAGGTTCCGGTTTCATTCACCTCATTAGAATTGACTCAAATGCATTCTTTTTTCCATTGTGTATATGCACCACAGCTTCCTTATCCATTCATCTGCCGATGGGCATCTAGGTTGCTTCCATGTCCTGGCTATTGTAAACAGTGCTGCAGTGAACATTGGGGTACATGTGTCTCTTTCAATTCTGGTTTCCTTGATGTATATTCCCAGCAGTGGGATTTCTGGGTAGTCCTTTCTGGCAGTCCTTTTTCCAGTTTTTTTTTTTTAAGGAATCTCCATATTATTTCTTTATTTTCTAAAAGATTATGTGTAGGATTTGTATCATTTCTTTCTCAAATATTTGATAGGATTCACTCGGTCACCCTATTTATCCTTCTTGATACTTAACACAGTCCATAATGATACTCGTGGGTAGTATTTTGGTCACCTGCTTCTCCTATGTTAAATTCCGTGAGGCCTCTGTCCCTTGTCTCTGTCATTCAATGGAGTGTCTGGTTCGTCATAAGAGATCAATAAGTGTTTGTGGAATGACTGAATGGTAGATGCCCGATTTACATGTCATAATGGGCTAGTCTTCTACTGGTGCCAATGAAGTTAAGCAATTCCAAATGGTGAGAGATGCTAAAAAAAGACAATCTTGGCTGAAGTACTTTGTACTCAGAGGAGTAACTGTAGATTTTTAACAATATTCCACAAAGGGTAGACTTTCAGATGGTATATATAACAGTACATTTGAATGGGTTATAAGGCTGGAAAAAAATTGTGTAGCTTCATTGAATGTCAATTTTACAAAAAGATTTTGGGGAAATATTAAAGATGGCCATATTGTTACTGAAAGAGTGTGTGTGGGTCTGACTGCTTGCTGCCTCAAAGCCAGTAAACAGGCCAGTTTGGTGGAAAGGAAAATTTGCTTTAATTCGGTTGCTGGAAACTGTGGGGGAAGGGTGGTGGACATCTGTCCAAAGGCTGACTCACTCCCCTCCCCCCTCCCCAACCCACCCGCACCATCTTGCCAGCAACCAGTGGGCCAAGAGATTTTACAGGTAGAAGGAGGGGACTACATGCAGAAACAGTACATGGCTCTGACAGTCATCTTCAAATTGGTCATCTGGGTAGTTTTAGGTATAGTTAATCTTCACTTCCAAGGTCTGTTTGTGCCCATTTCCTTGAGGCCAATTCTGGGAACTGTGGCAGCTCGTGTCCTGGGTACAGCCTGGTCATTATGTAGTTAACGTCTCCACCTGGTGTTTTAGTATTTGTAAGACAGCTCACAGGATAGGGCTCAGAATATTATCTATAGTGCTGAGAAAGAACCAAAGGTCCTCAGTTATGTTTAGTGACTACATTATTATTATTTAGTCTCTTTTGACTGTTTTCCTTTGTTTCTGCATTTCTCACTTCTCTGATTAAACTTATTCTTTGACTAAAGTTTTCCACAGACAAAAGGCAGGCAGAGGGTGTGGTGGGGGGGGGGGAGCAGCGGGCAAGGACCATAGATTCCTCTCTGCTTCAATATTAAGAAGTGAATACAAAATTTTAAGATGAAATACCATTTGCAGTGGTCCGTAAGGTCTCCAGGTTACCCATTCATTCTTTTTCCTGGGTGGAAAAGTTTGAAAAGAATTCAAGGGCTTGCTCAACTCTAGTACTCAGTACCTGTGTTATCTTGCGTGAGTTTTCCGCTTAGCTTCAGTTTTCTTATTTGTGATATGGGTATGATAGATTTATGTCAGTTTTAAACACAGACAAGAGAACTTAAGGGAAAGAACACAAAGCTGAGAATGCATAGCAAATGACTGTAAATTCTTCATAGGAAGGGACATTTGGGACCCCAGTTAGAGAGGGGTTTACACAGGTTAGAGCCGCATCGGCTGGAACTGATGAAACATGAGCAGCAAGCGTCACAAGGAGGGGGAGGAAAGGTGGTCTGTCCAGCACCAGCTCTACAGAAGTACTGGTGCTGAGGCCATTTTTGAGGCCAAAAATGAGGCCATTTTTATCCTTACCATCTTCATCTTTCAAGATCTCCACCCTCTGTTGAGAGCAGGGATGGGGGACGTTGGGAGCGCCGTGGGTTAATTGACAAAGTTGCTACCTGTAAGGGTGGTCTGAATGGGGGCTGGAGGCATGAGCGTGCCATTCTTCTGGAAGAGTCATAGATAATCTTTAAGCACCAAGGGAAGGCTGGTGTTCATCACTGTAGTTCCTCTGTAAGGCCCACGTGATGTTCTCTGTTAATGACAAGGGATGGCATGCAGGCTTTTCCTTGGCTTCCAATATCTCCCACACTTCCATCTTGTCCCCTCAGGTTTCACCCTCCCCTTTCAGGCCCTGGCCTCCTACTGAGAAGGCAAGGAGCAGCTTCAACTTCCCTGTTTTTAAGCATGATGGGTAAGCTTTGCTCCCCTCTGGATCTCCTGCTTTGACTTTTTAGAGCTGGGGTTGGCAAACTTTCTCTGTAAAAAGTCTTAACGGTAAATATTTTAGCTTTCATGGGCCAAGAGGCAAAATCAGGAATATTTCCACAAATTTTTGGACAAAATCCAAAACTTAATTTGTAGACGCAGAAACTCATTTTTATAGTTTAGTGGGTCATGTTAGTTTCATGGGTCATGTAATATTTTTTCGATTTTTCTCAAACATTAAAAAATGGAGGGACTTCCCTGGTGATCCAGTGGCTAAGATTCTGCACTCCAATGCAGGGAACCTGGCTTCGACCCCTGGTCAGGGAATTAGATCCCACATGCCGCAAGTAAGAGTTGCTTGCCACGTGCTGCAACTAAGACCCAGCACAGTGAAACGAGTATGAAAATATGTAACTATTTAAATATATATATATATATGTATAAACATTCCTTGTTTGCTGGCCATACAAAGACATGTAGCTGGCTGAATTTGGCCCGTTGGCAATAGTTTGCTGACCTCTATTCTGGAGCTTTACATGGAAGAAAAAAATCCAAACAAACTCTGAAGTCTTCTGCAGTCTAAAATGCCTCTGACTTACTAATGCAGTCTTTCACAAAAACTAATGAGGGTGACTTTCATGGTAGTCCAGTGGCTAAGACTCTGTACTCCCAATGCAGGGGGCCCAGGTTTGACCCCTGGTCGAGGTATTAGATCCCATATGCTGCAACTAAGTGTTTGTAGGCCACAATTAAAAAATTGCACATGCTGGAGTTGAAGATCCCACATGCTGAAATGAAGATCCCACATGCTGAAATGAAGATGGAAGATCCCATGTGCTGCAACTAACACCCAGTGAAGCCAAACAAGTAAATAAATACATAACTATTATAAAAAACGTAAAAAAGTTTCTTGGTTTGCTGGTTATACAAAGACAGGTGGCAGGCTGAATTCGGCCTGTTGGAAATAGTTTGCTGACCTCTATTCTGGAGGTTTGGGGCTTCCCGGGTAGCGTTAGTGGTAAAGAACCTGCCTGCCAATGCAAGAGACAAAAGAGACATGGGTTCGATCCCTTGGTTGGGAAAATCCCCTGGAGGAAGGCATAGCAACCCACTCCAGTATTTTTGCCCAGAGAATCCCATGGACAGAGGAGCCCGGTGGGCTACAGTCCACAGGGTCGCAAAGTGACGGACATGACCGAAGCAACTTAGCACACACATTCTAGAGACTTACACGAAAGAAAAAAAAAAACCAAAAACACTGAAGTCTTCTGCAGTCTAAAATGCCTCTGACTTACTGAAGCAGTCTTTCACAAAAACTAATGGTGGTGGTGGTGGGGCCTCCCTGGTGGTCCCGTGGCTAAGACTGTGCTCCTAGTGTAGGGGGCCTGAGTTCCACCCTTGGTCAGGGACTAGATCCAACATGCCACAGCTAAGAGTTCTCACCTACAACAGCGTCAAAGATGCCAAGTGCCCCCAACCGAGACCCAGTGCAGCCAAACAACCAAACCAAACCAATCCCAAACATCTAATGCAAGAGTTAGGAAGTGTGGGGAAGATAAAGCACGGGATTGTCAATACTTGAAGCTCTCATGTCTCCTACTGGAAAAGCATGTTTCTTTCCACAGCAGCTGCTAGAGCAGTGCCTCTGCAGCTTGCTTCTGATCCAAATCACTAGGCTTCTTGTTGAAACTAGGGTCCCAGATTAAAAAGTTTGATGCCAGTGGCTTCTGGGCAGGATCTGTAGTGGTTCTCAGGGTGAGGATAGCTGAAGAAACACCTTACCAGGGGCTGACTAGTTATAGAGAGGGCAAAATAATCTCTCAAACTGTGCTTCTCAAAGTGTGGTCCCTGGCCTAGCAGCATCTGTGCGGCTCAGATCTTGTTAGGCCCACCCCAGACCTATTGCTAGGAGAAATATCAATAACCTCAGATATTCAGATGACACCACCCTTATGGCAGAAAGCGAAGAAGAACTAAAGGGCCTCTTGGTGAAAGTGAAAGAGGAGAGTGAAAAAGTTGGCTTAAAACTCAACATTCAGAAAACTAAGATCATGGCATCTGGTCCCATCACTTCATGGAAAATAGATGGGGAAACAATTTTTTGGGCTCCAAAATCACAGCAAATGGTGCCTGCAGCCATGAAATTAAAAGACATTGGCTCCTGAAGAAAAGTTATGGCCAACCTAGACAGCATATTAAAAAGCAGAGACATTACTTTGCCAACAAAGGTCCATCTAGTCAACCCTATGTAGTCATGTATGGATGTGGGAGTTGGACTATAAAGAAAGCTGAGTGCCAAAGAATTGATGCTTTTGAACTGTGGGGTTGGAGAAGACCCTTGAGAGTCCCTTGGACTGCAAGGAGATCCAATCAGTCTATCCAGAAAGGAAATCAGTCCTGAATATTCATTGGAAGGACTGATGCTGAAGCTGAAACTCCCATACTTTGGGCACCTAAAGCGAAGAACTGACTCATTTGAAAAAACCCTGATGCTGGGAAAGATTAAAGGTGGGAGGAGAAGGGGATGACAGAGGATGAGATGGTTAGATGGCATCACTGACTCAATGGACATGAGTTTGAGTAAACGCCGTGAGTTGGTGATGGACAGGGAGGCCTGGCGTGCTGTAGTCCATGAGGTTGCAAAGAGTCAGACACGACTGAGCAACTGAACTGAACTGAGATCTACTGAATCAGAAACTTGGGGGTGGCTTGGGCAATCTGGCTTTCATCAAGCCAGGTCATTCTGATGCAGGCTCAAACTTGAGGACCACGGCCCAGCATCACTACTAGCACCTGGGGGAGTGACTGAGCACCCAGTGAGCAGTTAAGCCCCAGGCGCCCTGTAACTGCTTTGTTCTCAGAGAGCAAGGTCTATGGGGGGAGCTGCAGGCATGATTTCCACAAGAAAGATCTGGAAATGGTGTTTTAGTCCAGCCTTCTGGAAATCAGTGGGTGCCTTTCTATACCCACAGGCACCATAGGTTCTAGAGATAAATGCCACCTAGTGTGATGACAGTGGGGTTTTCAGCCTTTTTTGTCCACGTGAGCAGGCTGCTTGAGGACTTGCACACCCAGGAACTTTCCAAAGTCCTCCCTGAGATTTCAACAAGGCCCAGTGGGGGACCTTGGTCCTGGGCCCGCCAGATAAGCCGCGGGAAGCTTCCTGACCTCACAGGCGCAGGTGCTTGTGCCATCACTAACACCCACAGGTGTATCTCATGACCCGGGTGATGTCACAGAGGCCCCGCGGGCCGGGCTGCTCCGCTTGTGCGTGGGTGGGGCGGGCAGAGGCCGGGGCTGCGCGCGCAGGGGAGGTCGCCTGGCCCGCGCGGTCCACGCTCGGTGCTGCTCCCGTGCGAGGCCCGCTCAGGGAAGGAAACACAAGACCGGACTTGGCAAAAGGGCCGCTTACGTTTTCTCTGGGGTCAGTATTCAGAATATTTGCCAAGGCCCTCGAAACTTGGCGCGCTCCCTGCGAGGCAGTCGGGGTCTCGGCGGCAGCGGCGGCGGATGCTCGGCGAGGACTCCCAGGCCTCAGGATGGCCCCGACGAAGGGGAAATGCGTCTGTGAACTGTGCTCCTGCGGGTAAGGCTGCCGCGCGCCCAGGGCCCGCGAGCCTGGGTTTTCAGACTCCGAAAGTCAGTGAGACCTGACCCTGGGCTCCGGTAGCACCACGGTGGATGCATCCTCTTGGTGTCATTTAGACTGGCGTATTGCCAACTAGCAGTTACCGCGGCCGCGTTGAGTTAGTCCCAGCGACGGTGGCTGGGCCTTAGGGCGTCTCTCTGGTCTTTCCACGCAGAACTGCACAGAGGCTGAAAGTGGGCACAGATACGTAGTTTGTGCGCAGCCCACTGCAGCCCAGGGCGTGTTGGGCGAGGTCAGAAAACCTCTGGCCAGGTCGGGCCAAGTCTTGCATCTTTTGTTGGTTTGCTTTTGGAAGAGTCTGTGATGGGGAAGAGGAATCCTTTCATGTAACTGGAGTTTCTCACTCAGAGACATCGTCGCTACTTAGAAGTGTAAGGTATTTCTAAAATTCGTGTCCACAGTGGTGTAGAGTTGAACAAGAATAAGGAAAAGAAGCTATTTTTTCACTGTTTTCTCCTGGCCATTGCCTTTATTTATTTATTTTTTAAATTAAAAAAATACTTTAATTGGAGGCTAATTACTTTACAATATTGTATTGGTTTTGCCATACATCAACATGAATGCACCACGGGTGTACACGTGTTCCCAATCCTGAATCCCCCTCCCTCCTCCCTCCCCTTACCATCCCTCTGGGTCATCCCAGTGCATCAGCCCCAAGCATCCTGTATCCTGCATCGAACCTGGACTGGCAATTCGTTTCTTATATAATATTATACATGTTTTAATGCGATTCTCCCAAATTATCCCCCCTCTCCCTCTCCCAGAGCTCAAAAGACTGTTCTATACATCTGTGTCTCTTTTGCTGTCTTGCATACAGGGTTATTGTTACCATCTTTCTAAATTCCAAATATATGCATTAGTATACTGTATTGGTGTTTTTCTTTCTGGCTACTTCACTCTGTATAATCGGCTCCAGTTTCATCCACCTCATTAGAACTGATTCAAATGTATTCTTTTTAATGGCTGAGTAATACTCCATTGTGTATATGTACCACAGCTTATCCATTCATCTGCTGATGGACATCTAGGTTGCTTCCATGTCCTGGCTATTATAAACAGTGCTGTGATGAACATTGGGGTACATGTGTCTCTTCATACTTGGGTGAAGCTTGTGGCCTTGGAGAGATTGTGAGCTTTAGTCAGAGTTGTTGATTTCTCTCCTATATCTCACAATGTCTAAGGTGGCTTCTTTCACCTGCTTCCCAAGGACATCTTAGAAATTGTTGGGCTTGAGAACAGCAGAGGAGCAACAGAAAAGAGGGGTAGCTCTGGGGTCAGCCCTCCTGGATGGTTGCTAACTGTGGGGTCTTGGGCAGGTAACCTGTCTTCTCCAGGATTCTCTAAGGTTTCAATGAGAAAGTGTGTATGAGACTTCTGTTAATGGATTGTGCTGGAAATGTGTTATCATGTTGGAAGCTGCAATAGGTGTTTGCCAGCTATGTTACATGAGTATTGAAAATGGCATCCGGAGTGGGGAGATTTAAAAGGGACTCTAGAAACTGGGTGAGCAGCCTTACACATCTCGGGTGTCGGTGGGTGGTTATCAACCTGGGCTGCTCACAAGAGTCACCTGGGGAGCTTAAAACAATAGTGGTTGCCCAGGCTGTTAAATCACCAGCAGTCTTTTGGCGATTTTCCCATTTGCCAGGATTGGGAACCACTGAGCTAGATCAAGTAGAAGCATGGGTCTTGTTTTTAAGCTTTGTTAGGCAGATCCAGAGCAGTGTTGTAATCTGGGGCTAATTTTCCGCACTAGTGAGGGAAAACCTCTACGACACCCTCTCCTGGGGCCCTTCACATACCCTCTCATCGTCTCTTAAGATACTGAGTTATTCAGGTAGGACTGGGGCTTAATTTGTTCTCTTGTGGCTGTTGGGATTGAAATATCTGATACAATCTCCATCTTTGCACAGTATCCATTCCCATTAGGAAGGCAGGACTGTTCATTTAAGAGGTGCAGAGGATATGGAGAGAAGTTTCTGTCCTAATTCTGTAGTAGGGGATATTCCTTCTCTATTTCTCTTCTGTCCCTGAATATAGCTTATTTCCCATCGGATGCAGAGTCTATCCATGGGTCTCTTCTTTCCTTCCTCCTCCTGTACCTACCCTCCCACTCGGATTTCAGTCAGGGGTCTCTGGTTTGACTCTCACATCCATCAACCTTTCTCTTCTTTTAGTCTCATTTCAGTTCTCAAAGTGCTTGTTGGTCCATCTCTTTATTTCATCAACCTCAGCTTTAACCAGTCGGCATGATCCCTCTCTCCTAGTATCTGCCCCATTAATGTTGCCTTAGATGGTCCATTTACACTGGGTTTTTTTTTTTAATTTAATTTTTACTGCTGTATAGTTGATTTACAGTATTGTTTCTGTTGTACAGCAGAGTTAATCAGTTATACATATATCCACTCTCTTTAGATCCTTTTCCCATATAGTGCATTATAGAGTATTAAGTAGAGTTCCCTGTGATATATAGTAGATTCTTATTATCTACTTTATGTGTAGTAGTGTGTATAAGTCAACCCCAATCTCCTCTTTCCTCCTTGGGAACCATAAGTTTGTTTTCTGTGTTTGTGACGCTGTTCCCATTTTGTAAATACATTCATTTGTACCACTTTTTAAAGATTCCACATATAAGCAATATCATGATATTTGTCTCTGCTTGGCTGACTTCACTCAGTATGACAGTCTCCAGGTCCATTCATGTTGCTGCAAATGTCCTTCCTTTATGGCTGAGTCACGTTCTGGTGTATCTGTGCGCCACATCTTCTTTATCCACTCCTCTGTTGATGCGCATTCAGGTTGCCTCCATGTCCTGGCTATTGTAAGCAGTGCTGCAGTGAACACTGAGGTACACATATCTTTCTGAATTATGGTTTTCTTCAGACATTTGCCCAGGAGTGGGGTTGCTAGATTACAAGGTAGCTCTATTTTTAGTTTTTTAAGGCACCTCCATAGTGTTCTCCATAGCAACCACACAAATGTACGTTCTCATCAACAGCATAGGAGGTTTCCCTTTTCTCTGCACCCTCTCCCACATTTATTGTTTCTAGAATTTTTTGATGATGGCCATTCTGACTGGTGTGAGATGATTCCTCATTGTAGTTTTGATTCGTACTTCCCTAATAATTAATGATGTTGAGCATCTTTTCATGTGCTTTTTGGCCACCTGTGTGTCTTCTTTAGAGAAATGTCTATTTAGATCTTCCTATTTTTGATTGGATGTTTGTTTTTTTGATATTGAACTGCATAAGCTATTTGTAATTTTGGCGATTAATCCCTTGTTGGTCACTTCATTTGCAATTATTTTCTCGCCTTTTGTGGGTTGTCTTTTTTTGTATATGGTTTCCTTTGCTGTGCAAAAAGTTTTTGAGTTTAATTAAGTTCCACTTGTTTGTTTATTTATTTATTTTAATTTTCATTACTCTAAGAGGTGGATCAAAAAAGATCTTGCTGTGATTTTTGTCAGTGTTCTGCCTATGTTTTCTTCTAGGAGTCTTATGGTTTCTTGCATTTAGGTCTTTAATCCATGTTGAGTTGTGTGTGTGTATAGTGTTAGAGTGTTCTGATTTCATTCTTCTGCATGTAACTGTCCAGTTTTCCTAGCATCACTTATTGAAGAAACTCTCTTTTCTCCATTGTATGTTCTTGTCTCCTCCATCATAGATTGGGGACCATAGGTGCGTGGGTTTATCGCTGGACTTTCTATCTGATTCCATTGATCCATGGTTCTGTTTTTTGTGCCGTACCATACTGTTTTGAGGCACCTTTATAGTATAGTCTGAAGTCAGGGAGCCTGATTCCTCCAGCTCCATTTTTCTTTCTTAAGTTTGCTTTGGCTATTTGGGGTCTTTTGTATTTTCATACATATTGTAAAAGTTTTTGTTCTAATTCTGTGGAAAATGCTATCGTTAATTTGATAGGGATTGCATTGCATCTGTGTATTACTTTGGGTGGTATTGTCATTTTGACAATATTGATTCTTTTAGTCGAAGAGCATGGTATCTCTCTCTGTGTCATCTTTGATTTCTTTCAGTTTATAGTTTTCTGAGTACAAGTCTTTTGCCTCCTTAGGTAGGTTTATCCCTAGATATTTTATTCTTTCTGGCGTCATGGTAAATGGGATTGTTTCCTTAATTCCTCTTTCTGATCTTTCGTTGTCAGTGTATAGGGATGCAAGAGATTTCTGTGTATTAATTTTGTATTCTGCAACATTACCAAATTCATTGATGAGCTCTAGCAATTTTCTGGTAACATCTTTAGTATTTTCTATGTCTAGTGTCATGTCATCTGCAAATAGTGACAGTTCTACATCTCCAATTTGGATTCCTTTTATTTTTATTTGTCTCTGATTGCCATGACTAGGATTTTCAAAACTATGTTGACCAAAAGTGATAAGAGTGGACATTCTTGTCTTGTTATCTCGGGTTTAAAAACTTGAACCATCTCTTCCACCATCCCCAGCATCTAACCATCTTTAAAGTTTTGAGCCTTCCTCCTTTACAGGCTATATTGGTCCCTTCCTTTTAAATCTCATTATTCTCCCCTTGGGTTTCTTAATGTTTAAGTTTGGAAACGGGTCCTTATGTACCTTTCCAGTTCTGTCTATGATCCCCTTCCATGAAACCGCTCCTTACGCTGGATTGGGCTTCCTGTCCTCCCCTAAGCAGACCCTGTGGCTTCCTGTCTCTGTTCCCTTGCCTTTGCTGCCCCCCTTTTAAAGTATCTGTGTCCCTTCTCTGCTCCATGACCTTTTAAGGCCCTGTGTCAGTTGCACGTCTTGCTAACCCAACCCTGTAGCTCCCCATCAGAGAGGGACCCCATTTTATGTTAATGGTTCTAGTTACCTGCCTGCATGCTTTCTCCCCCCTTTGTATATTCTTGGAAAGCAGAGCCCATGTTTTCTATTTGTGTGTGTGCTGTATAATATTAACACACTATTCTCTGTTGAGCAGTCAAAACGTATCTTTTTGAATAAATAGATGGATTTTGTTTGTCAAGGTGATACGCTGGAATGGATTAGGGAGGCGAGCTCTGCTGTCTCCTAGATTAGCTGCTAGTCACGTGTGGCAACTTCATCTAAAGTATTTAAAGTTAAATGAAAGTGTCAATTCTTCAGTCATGTACTCAGTTGTGTGTGTAGTGTCATTCGAAATACTCAGTAGCTACATGTGTGCAGTTCTATTGCACAGTACAACCAGGGAACATTTCCATCATTGCAGAGTTACGTTGGGCATCACTGACCTAGAGTCTTATTTGGAAGTCTTCCTCCTCACCTCCAATTAAGTCTGCTCAGAAATGGGTAGGGAAGAAATGTGAGGAATGTCATAGGTGTTCTCTAAGCTATAGAAGTCAAACATTTTTTACTTTGCCAGCCTGAGGTTATGGGAAAAAGTGATGAGGAATCTAGCGGAAAAGCGTGCGTGAAGACGAACCCTGTGGTCAGATGAGACAACCTTTCAGTGGGAGAGGGGGGCCTTGATTCTGAGTGAGTCTACCTGGTCTCCTATGGCTTCAGTTCCCCCATGTTTTTAAAATTAGGAGGCCTGTGGGCCTGCCAGCCAGGGAGGGAAGCCCCTATCTCTTCTTTCCTCTTCTTCCAAAGGCTTTGAGCAAATAGTTCTTTAATGTCCTTTCAACTTTGATTTTTGAACACTTTGTTGTTCTTGTTGGGGAGGCTCAGGATGTACATGGAGCCCTGGATGGGTAGACTTCCTCCCTGGATAGGTAGGCTTCTTTTGTGGGAGCTGCTGCCGCAGGCTGGAGGAATAGAACTCTTGGAGACAGTTCTTCCTTTTGGCCACAAGATGGCAGCCTTCTCCTGACCAACTCACTGCCAGATCAGCCTAAAAGGAAAACAATACCTTGTTCTGAGTTTTTCTTTTCTTTTTTTAAAAATATATTTACCTTAAGTTTTCTAAAATGGGCGGTTACAGTTAGGACCCAGCAGAGCTCAGGAAGTGGTATACCTTGAGGGGTAGATCACAGATGACAAAGAGAAGGTGTTCAGTTCAGTTGCTCATTCATGTCCGACTCTTTGTGGCCCCATGGACTGCAGCACACCAGGCTTTCCTGTCCATCACCAACTCCCAGAGCCTGCTCAAACTCATGTCCATCGAGTCAGTGATGCCATCGAGTCAGTGATGCCATCCAACCATCTCATCCTCTGTCATCCCCTTCTCCTCCCATGTTCTATCTTTTCCAGCATCAGGATCTTTTCCAGTGAGTCAGTCCTTCGCATCGGGTGGCCAAAGTATTGGAGTTTCAGCTTCAGCATCAATCCTTCCAATGAATATTCAGGACTGATCTCCTTTAGAATGGACTGGTTGGATCTCCTTGCAGTCCAAGGGACTCTCACGAGTCTTCTCCAACACCACAGTTCAAAAGCATCAGTTCTTTGGCATTCAGCTTTCCTTATAGTCCAACTCTCACATCCCTACATGACTACTGAAAAAACCATCGCTTTGACTAAATGGACCTTTGTTGGCAAAGTAATGTCTCTGCTTTCTAATATGCTGCCTAGGCCAGTCATAACTTTCCTTCCAAGGAGCAAGCATCTTTTAATTTCATGGTTTCAGTTACCATCTGCAGTGATTTTGGAGCCCATAAAAATAGTCTCTCAGTGTTTCCATTGTTTCCCCGTCTATTTTCCATGAAGTGATGGGACCAGATGCCATGATCTTAGTTTTCTGAATGTTGAGTTTTAGCCAACTTTTTTATTCGCCTCTTTCACTTTCATCAAGAGGCCCTTTAGTTTTCTTCTCTTTTCTGCCATAAGGGTGGTGTCATTTGTGTATCTGAGATTATTGATATTTCTCCTGGCAATCTTGATTCCAGCTTGTGCTTCATCCAGTCCAGCATTTCTCATGATGTACTCTGCATATAAGTTAAATAGGGTGACAATATACACCCTTGTCTTATTCCTTTCCCGATTTGGAACCAGTCTGTTGTTCCATGTCCAGTTCTAACTGTTGCTTCTTGACCTGCATACAGATTTCTCAGGAGGTAGGTCAGATGGTCTGGTATTCTCATCTCTTGAAGAATTTTCCGTAGTTTGTTGTGATCCACACAGTCAAAGGCTGTGGCGTAGTCAATAAAGCAGAAGTAGATGTTTTTCGGGAACTCTCATGCTTTTTCGATGATCCAGGGGGTGTTGCAGGTATTTAAATCTGGAGACTTCAACCCCTCATGAAACTTTTTAAAGAGCTTTGCTGGTTTTAAAAAACCAGACGCATTTTCCTGAATTGAGCCCAAGGCTTTCTGTCCACAACAGTACCCCAAAATCTGGCAACCAAAAATCTGGCAATTGGTTTATTACCATAAAGTGTTATAATTTCATTTTCAATACAGTCAATGCCAGATAACCAAACATATTCATGAGATGTAGAAATACAGCAAGGTAAGCATTTAAAAATTGTTTCTAACCATCTCATCACTTTTGTTGACACAACAGCTACTTTGAAGTGTCTGAGCGTTCGCGTGTAGAGACCCTGCTTTTGTACATACTGAGGTTGTCTGAATGTCCAGCCCTTCCTGTTCCTGAAAAAAATGCCAAACTTTCATAGTCTTCAATATTGGACCACCATTTCTCTAGTGTTTTGAAAATTAAAAAATTTTAAAACCATTTTCTCATATATTATTACCTTTGTCTTGCAACATGGGGAACGTTGCTTAGTTTGGAAATTCGATTCCTTGATCTTAGCCTTCATTTTCCCTGGGGGTGTTTTCTGTTTACAGAGCTATTCTTATCCCAGATGACTAAATTTGCAACTGGGGCAGGGGGGCTGGGGGGGAAGGGCTGAGGATAAAATAAATTGTTAATCAGCTTTTTAAAGCTAGAAGGGATCTTAATGGTTCCCAGCTTTTATTTTACAGACAAGGAATTTGAAGCATTAATTTTAATATCCGAGAACATATTTTATTAAGATTAAGGGACAATTAGGTCAACAATTAAATTTTATTCATCTTTTACTGTGTATCAGACTGCTAGATGTTACAATTCAGTCTGCTGTCTGCCTTCAAGTCATACTGGGTCATTTTTGACTGTAGATGATAATGGGAGGGCTCCTGTCCAGTTGAGAAATATTACCTAATGTTAAAAAATAAAGTATAATTCTAAAAGCCTTTTAGTAAAGTAATATAAATAGCAAATCTCTCTCCTGAGATTAAGTTGTAGTAACACTATTTTTTCTGAAATTCTTGTTAAAAAAAATTGTGGTTAATCAAGGGATTGATCCAGCTTACTTTTATATCTGATTATTTTATGACTTGCAGCGCACTGTTTTAAAGACTTCATGCAATCTTGCAGGAAATTCCAGGCCTGGGTAATGTATCATGAAATATTTATGTAGCATTGGTAGTATGCGCAGCATTTCATAAAAAAGGTAGTCCCATAGAGGACTTGCAAATTGCTGAAAAGGATGTGGATTTGGCCCTTGCACGGGGCTGGGGAGGAAGGTGATCTCAGGGGCAGCCATGTATCTGCAACTTAAATCAGTTATGTTAACCAGGGAGGAACTTGTTATTTTAATTTTGGAAAATATTTTCTTCACATCGGTGGAAATTTCCTTAACCTTAGATTTTATTTTCTTAGAGTCTCTGTTACAAATTAAGAGGAAGGGGGAAAAAAAATCGAGGAGTTGGTTTGATATTACATGTTTCAAGAAGAATTCTTGTTTTTAATTTAAATAAAATTGACTTCATAAATTCTTATTAAGAAAAAAAGACAAAGAGCAGCTTTTAATAGATGCTTGCTGGTGGCTTTTTATCTTTAACAGAATCCAGATAGAGAAGCCAAGTGGGGGGGTGGGGAACCTTTCACTTTAACATTGAATTATTTTTGTTGTAAACTTATGCACTCAAATGTTATATCCTGTTTAAAAATAATGGTATTTTTGTGATATGGGAATTAGTGTTTGTTCGTAAATACCTTTAATCTTATAAAAAGAGTATAAGTCAATATGTATTATTAGTCAAATTTTAGATATTAGGAAATTGCAGAGTACAACTTTGTGGTAATTCAAATTACAGTAGTTAAAATGATCTACTTAGTCTTAGAGTTTCTAAGTGGATGAGTTTAGAGAAAGTGTGCTCCAATTCCATCCTGCCCTGGATAGTTTTAAACACTGTTCCCTCCATCGATAACAAATATTTCAGACTGGCCTTCAGATGGGAAGGTTCATTTGAGGAAATGAAGTGTCTGGTGGGGGGAGGGGTGGGAGTAGCTAAGCTACAAATGCACAGGATGAATGAAATGAGTGACGCAGGGCTGCAGAGGTGGCACGGACCACTGGGAGGGCGTGCTCTAGGAGGGGAATTGCTTTCCTGGGGTGGTCAGGAGAGTCGGTGCCAGAGTCAGGGTGCCTGGTTGTGAACCCTGACTCTGCTGCTTTGTAGCTGTGGAAGCTTGTGCACGTGGAATGTGCTCAGTCGTGTCTGACTCTTTGTGACCCCGTGGACTGTAGCCCACCAGGCTCCTCTGTCCATGGGATTCTCCAGGCAAGAATACTGGAGTGGGTTGCCATTTCCTCCTCCAGGGGATCTTCCCAACCCAGAGAGCGAACCGGAGCCTCCTGTGTCTCCGGCGTTGCAGGCAGATTCTTTACCACTGAGCTATCAGGGAAGCCTGAGCAAGTGGAAGACAGGGGTGAAAACTGTGCTGAACAGGCCTGGCGTGGTATGACGAGCTCTGAAGGAAAATGTTATGGTGGTGGGGGGATGTCTACACCAGGAGCCTAGACAAAGATGTGGAGACATCACACCCACACTGAGCACTCGGGGGCCTGTCAGGGCCTCAGAACGTGAGCTCTCAGGGCAGAGAGAGCCGTTGATGGATTGGAACAGGCAAATAACAGATAAAACACTCTTCTCCCCCAAAGAAGTACTTAAAGGAGCAGCATTTTCCTCTTTTTTCTGTTAAAATAAACATCCAGTATCTGAATCAGGCCTAACTTAAACCTGTTATTCAGTTAGATCTGAATGGATTTATAGTTCTTAATATATATTTTTAAAGTATATAGTCTCTGTTTCATTCTTGGCATTTTTTGAAATTCAACAGATAACTTACTGATGATTTACTATGAGAGCCAGCTGGGTGCAGGACTTGGCAGAGATTGTGAAGCCAGACCCCGTGGGTTCAATTCCCAGCCTTTCTGCTCACCCGCGGCGTCTTGTCGAGCCATCTGACAGCATAGTCTCCTCCTGTGTGCTACAGTGTCCGCATCTGCAAAATGCAGGTGACGATAGGGTAAGACTCTGCTCTCCCAATGCAGGGGACCTGGGTTACATCCCTGGTCAGGGAACTAAGATCCCACATGCTGCATGGTTTGGCCAGAAAAAAAATGCAGATGACAACAGAGCCTACCTCAGAGGGTTTTTGTGAGGATTGTGCCTTTATTCAGCAAATAGAACAAGGCCTGGCATATATTGCAAAGAGCGCAGATAAGTGTTATTCTATACATATAAAGAAGATGCTGGTCTGTGTGCTAGGTTGTGAGGCTCTGAGGTGTGTGAACAAGATCTCCTCTCTCATGGAGAGCTTGCACTCTAGGAGAGAGTGTTAATTTTGTTTATTAACTGGCTGTTGTTTAGTTGCTCAGTCGTGTCTGACTCTTTGCAACTCCGTGGACTGTAGCCCACTAGGCTCCTCGGTCCTTGGGATTTGTCAGGCAAGAATACTGGAGCGGGTTGCTATTTCCTTCTCCAGGGGATCTTCTCGACCTGGGGATTGAACCTATGTCTCCTGCATTGGCAAGCGGGTTCTTTACTACTGAGCCACCTGGGAAGCCCTTATTAACTGGTAGGTAGTTAAATACTCTGCAGAGAATGAAAGCAGAGTGATGTGCTGAAGTGCTTGGGGAACTCCATTAAATGTGGAGGATAGGGGATCGTCTGCAAAGATCGAAACTACCCTTGACATAGCTGGGAGGCTCTCAGCCCTTGCAAGACTGTCTATCTACACTGAGTCCAGCAATGACTGTATTTCTCAAGTTCCCACTGACAGTAACAAACTTTAAGTTTCTGTTCGGTTTAGGGCTTTCCAAGCCTTAAATTCAATGACCCGGGCATTAAAGGCATCCTTATCATATAACATTCTCTTCCGTTCTATTCTGGAATTTTCTTTATGGGCTGGTTCAGAATAACTTTAAAGCATCTGTGATTGTGTCTCTAAAAGGAAATGACAGTGTTTCTAAATGGCTGTCAAGTTAACCACGTAGCCAAATCTATCCACGTAGTTTAGACATCCAGGTATCCAGAAGTCCCGCATTCTTTTCTTTATTTCCTGGCTGTGCTGGGCCCGATGCCATGCGCCAGCTTTCTCCAGTTGCGGTGAGGGGGCCGCTCCTCCTCGTGGAGCACAGGCAGGGCCTTCGGCCTCTGGCAGAAGCCGCTGCAGTGGTGGTCTTCTTGCAGAGCACGGGCCCTAGGCACCTGGGCTCAGGGGTTGCAGCCCAGGCTCAGTTGCTCCATGGCCCATGGGATATTCCCAGACCAGGGATCAAACCCGTGTCCCTAGGATTGGTGGATTCCCAACCACTGGATCACCAGGAAAGTTCCAAGTCCCTCATGCTTAATCAAATTAAGTTGTAAGATAAGGAATACCTTAAATTTCTGCTTGTACCCGGTCAGTTAATTTAAAAAATGGTATCATTTTTAAAAAAACCAAAACTTTTCCCCTTCAATTGTCCATTTTCTCCTTCAAGTATACTTTAACTGTGTTTTCCAAATAAAGCCTATAATATCTGAGAACAAGAACTCAAGATGAAAAGCAAAGAACTGATCGAATCCCTGGTTTGTTTTGTCTCCTGCTTCAAATGGGAGGGCAGTGGATGGCGACAGGGAAAGAATTAGAGACAGTGAGGCAGTGTCTTTGGATTCTAGTCCTGGTTTTGATTAATGACGAGGTTTGTGAAGTTGTTCAGGTCCGTTAACATCTTGGGACTTCTCCAAGTCAGTGATCATCAGTTTTGTTTGTTGATAACAGTGTGCAGGGGGTATCTTGTTGTAGCTTTGAGCATTTCCCTGATGGTTTTGTAGCGGACATTTTTTCCATAAGCCTATGTCAGTTCAAGTCCTAGGCCCATTTTAAAATCAAATTTTTCTTTTTGCTATTGAGTTATATGAGTTCCTTAGATGTTTTGGAATTTAACATTGGACATATGTGATCCCATTCTGTAGGCTGCCTTTTCATGTTGGTGGTGGGCATGCAAGATGGTGCAGCCATCATGGAAAACAGTATGGTGGGCTCCCAAAAAAGCAAAAGTAGAGCTACTTGTATGATCCATCAATCCCAGTTCTAGGTTTTAATCCGAAAAAGTTGATATCAGGCTCTCGAAGAGCTCTCAGCACCCTCTTGTTTGTTGCAGCATTATTCACAATAGCCAAGGTGTGGAAGCAGCCTAAATGTCACTGATGGATGAATGGATAAAGAATATGTTGCATATACACACAGTAAAATATTCTTTAGTTTAAAAAAATGAGGAAATGCTATAATATGTGACAACACGGACGAACTTCAAGGATGTTATGCTAAGTAAAATAAGGTAGTCATAGAAAGACAAATGTGATTGTACTCATCCTTTTGTCTAAAATAGTTGGATTCATAGAATCAGGGTGGAATGATGGTTGCCAGGGGGTGAGGGAAGGGGAGGTGGGGAGTTTACTGTCAACACGCATAGCTCAGTTGTGTGAGATGAAGAACTTGGCGAGGTTTGCTGGGCGGCATTGTCCCTGGAGTCACCAACACTGTACTGTGCACTGAAAATTAGAGGGGTAGTGCTCATGTTAAGTGTTACCACACTCACCACAATGAAACTAAAATAAAGTTAGCGATCATCAGACCATGAAGTAGCCCCTATTGTCCATAATAGCTTTTTTTCCTAGGCCCAGAGACTTTACGTCTCGGGGTTCTGAAGGTGTGTGCAGAGGTCTCCTGGTGCCTCTGTTGGTGATCTTGGAGAAGTGAGGGGAAGTGGAGATGTGCCACAGAGCTGAGGGAGGACGGCTGTCCTCTAGACTTCGCCAGCACTTCCTGAGGAGCCGCTTAGAATGAGTGAGTGTCCTTCTCAGGCCTCATGATGTTTGGTCTTGGCAGTATGTCTGATGCGTGCGTAGGTGCCTAGCCCTAACTTTGCATTGCTTACCATTTTTGTTAGCCAAAGAGGCTACCAAGAGTTCAGTGGAGTTCAGTCTCCACGTTTCAAGGGGAAGAGGGCCTGGTTGGATCAGCCTATGACCGGGTTCCTCTGGCATCCAGGGTCAGTTCAGTTTGGTCCTTGGTCCAGTAAGTTGAGTTGTGGGAGTTACATGATCTAAACTGAGCAGTTAGAGGAAGGGGAAGGAAAAAAATGATTAGGACAAATGATTGGCCTCTTGTCAAGTTATCCTTGTAGATAAAGTTGGTGAAAGATGGATTAGACGATAGTATAATGAAGTGGATTCCTAGCTCATTGAACAAGCAGGCCCATTAGAGTGCTGACTGATGGCTTTTTGGCTGCTTGGAACAGTATCACTAGCACCATGGCACAGGACTCTGTCATTAGCTCTGTCCAACATTTTTATCAAAACTTGGATGAAGACATAGAAGTCATCCTTATCAAATGTACTGAAAACACAAAATGAGAAGAAGAGAGCAAGGGATAGACGACAGAATCAAGATTCAAACTTATCTTGACAGGCTGGAATGCAGGGCCCAAAACCAAGCTGAGACTTAACAAGAGTAAACATGAAGGTCTACAGTTGGGATGAAAAATCAGTTCTATGTATTCATCATGGGAGACATTTATCTTGGCCATAGTTTGTGAAAAGGTCTTGGGGGTTTTGCTTAACCACAATTTAATATGATCCTTTAAAAACTATTTATTTGTTTGGCTATGCTGGGTCTTAATCGCAGCACATGGGATCTTCGATCTTCATTGCGGCATTGGGGATCTCAGGTTGTGGCATGGGGACTCTTAGTTGTGACATGTGGGATCTAGTTCCCTGACGAGGGATGAAACCAGGGCCCCCTGCACTGGGAGCGCAGAGTCTTAGCCACTGGACCTCCAGGGAAGTTCCACATTTAGTATGATCTTAATGGTGTGATGTCACTGATAAGAAACATTAATTTTGTTTCAAATCGAATGGCAGTAGGGTGTGCAGGTCAGCAGATATAATTATGTCCTTGGACTTGGGCTTGATCAGACCTCAGTGGAAGGCTGCTTGTCCATTTGGGCACTGTATTTTTTAAATAATACCAATAAGTGATCACGAAGGTCAGGTTATGGGGAGTGTATTCTGGAAGTGAGAGAACTTGAACTGGACAAGATCAGTGGATGGATAGTCATTTAGGCTTGTTCTGGGTTGTTCGGAGGGCAGACTTAAGATCACTGAGTGGTCACTTCAGGAAAGCTGAACTGGGGTCAGTACAAAGAAAGAAGAATTTTGCAGCAGTTAGAACCATAGGGACTTGAAGGGGCAGTCTTTGGCCTCTGAGCTGGGTGTGTACCTGTTGGGGTCCTGTGGAAAGGATTCAGGAGCTTTGATGAAAGGATCTATAGGGTCCCCTTCAGCACAGAAAACCCAGATTTCTAGAAGGGGAGAATAGCATTTATTCTGGTACAATTAAACTTGAAAGACTACTGCAGAGGAAAGAACAATGGGTGCATGTGATATGAAGAATAAACTGAGATCCATATGTGCCTGGCAAACCAAGGAAGTTAAGACAGTTAAGGCGTTTCTATTTAATGCTTAAAGCATCAGTGCAGCATGCTTGCGCCTCATGTCCTCAGCCACTGCTCCTGCTGAACCTGCCTCTGTACTTGGTACCCCTGGTTTCCTGAGAGCCCTCTGATAACCTTTGGGTAATTTATAAAGAAGCTTCGTCTTCACTTCCATAACTTTCCCTGGTTATGTCCCCATATAGGAGTTCATGTATAGGAGGCTTATGTGGGCTAGTCTGGGACTCTAGCCACCACGTGAAGCAATATTTCTATGGGAAATGTATTCAAGTCTAACAGCCAGTATATGGAATTAAAAAAATTTGTTTTGACTGTGCTGGGTCTTTGTTGCTGTGTGCAGGCTTTTTCTGGTTGCAGCGGCTGGGGCTACTCTCTAGTTATGGTGCGAGGTCTTTTCGTTACAGTGGCTTCCCTTGTTGAAGGCCACAGGCTCAGTAGTTGTGGCCCAGGTGCTTAGTTGCCCCATGGCGTATCTTCCTGAGCCAGGGATCGAACCTGAGTCCCCTGCATTGGCAAGTGGATTCTTAACCGCTGGACCACCAGGGAAGTCCCAGCAGATGGACTTTTGAGATGTGTTTTATTCCTGCGCTAGGGTGATCCATGCGTCTCTTGCCCTGTGACGTTCCACTGCACACCACCTCGAGGCCTTTTCTAAGCCGGGCTGTGGGCTTGGAAGCTCTCCTTGCTCTTTGCTGCCAATGATGGCAGTTCCTGAAATTCTGACACTTGCATGACTCAAGCCTTCCTGTTTCGCTTCCACTGCTCAGTCTAGAAATAGATTTTATTAAGGTGCTTTCTTCTCCAAAAGGAACGTGAGGAATCTTAAATAACCTCACATAATACAGTACCATAAAGCAAGCCTTGGAGACTAGGTCCAGGTCTTCCATCCCTGTGGTGCAGTTGGGTGCCTGCTCGGAGTCATCACCGTGTGCGGATTGAGGTTTTCTGTTCTGCTGCCCTTTACTTCTGAAGCTTCTTGTCCCTGCCTGAGGTGTAGGAACTTGGTGTGGTTCCATCCTCTTTTAATGATGCTGCTGGTACCAACAAGAGCTTTTAGAATGGTTTTAGTATACAGAATTCCTCGCTGAAGCAATGGAAATGGGCATTGGCTGGTTTAAGCAGGTTTAATCAAATGAAAAGCTGTAGTGCAGTGAAACGGAATAACTGGGAAGAGTGAAGAGCCTCGGATGGCAGACGGGAGGGTAGGGAAAGAGGCCAGGGGGTCAGAGCCACAGCCCAAGTCCCTCTCCAGCAGCCACCTGGTGAGGATGCTGCTGGTGTAGCTACTGCCCGGGACACAGTCCTGCCCTGCCACCGGCCCTCCTTGGCAACAGGTTCTTCACTCTAACCCCGCTTGTTATTTATTTTTGCATCACTTGTTCTACATTAACATTTCCAGATTGAGGTTTATTTCTTTTTAAAAAATATCTATTTATTCATTTTGCTGTGTCTGGTCTTAGTTGTGGGATCTTTCGTGGTCAGGCGCAGACTCCCTGGTTGTGTCGTGTGGGCTCTGGAGCCAGTGGGCTCAGCAGTTGCAGCACCGTTGCCTCGTGTCACCTGGGATCTTAGCTCCCTGACCAGGGACCGAACCTGCATCCCCTGCATTGTGAGGTGGATTCTCAACTACTGGACCACCCGGCAAGTCCCCAGATGGGAGTTTCTGATGTGCTGTGCTGTGGTCACGTGCTCGGGCCTCTCTGTGGAGTTGGCGGCTGGGAAGGATGTTTTACTCTTTGGTTTCTGGAGGTGGGAAACACCTCTCACGAGGTAAACATCATTGGAAATCCCTCAAAGGAAGGGTGTCAGATGTTAGGCAGTTTAAAAAAAAAAAGAATTCGCTACATATTAGTTTGTTTATATTTCTGTACCAACATAGGAAAATAAAATTAGAGCAGGGATTCCCTGGTGGCTCAGACAGTTAAGAATCTGCCTGCAATGCACGAGACGTGGGTTTGATCCCTGAGTTGGGAAGATCCCCTGGAGAAGGGAATGACTACCCACTCCAGTATTCTTGCCTGGAGAATCCCACGGACAGAGGAGCCTGGAGGGCTACAGTGTGTGGGATTGCAAAGAGTCGGACACGACCGAGCGACTAACACTTTCCCTTTTCTCAGCTGTGGCCCATTTTGGCATTTTTGATGTGGAGAAGACCTGTCCTGTGCATGGTTGGATGTTTAGCTGGAATCCTGGCCTCTAACCACTAGATACCAGTGGTACCAACCCACTGGGGACAATAAAAATTGTTTCCAGATATTTCTACATGTTCCCTGGGCAGGGTGAGGGGTAAAATCGCCCCGGTTGAGAATCACTTGGCTAGAGGCATTCTCAAACCACGGATTATGATTTGATAGTCTTGCAGTGATGGCTTCATTGCAGGAATGAATCTTATACTATTGTCCTTGGAGAGACACACAGCTTTCCCCACTGCATGCGAAGGTTTGAAATTTCAGTGTTCTCCAGCTTAAGTGTGCTTAAGAATCTGCTGGAAAGCTCTTTGAAAGACATGAATTCCTGGGCCCTGCCTCCATATAGTTTGACTCTGTGGGTCTGAGGTCCAGGAATCTGCAAGTTTTAACACTAACCCCTCGCGATTCTGATGCAGGTGGGCTGCAGAGCGCACGTTAAGAAACACACAGCTCCTTCGTGGAGAACTGACCTCAAAAACAAAAGGCATGTGTTTCTTTAAGGAGAAGAAACATGGTTTTGAGCCTTTCAGATCTTTCCAGTCATTGATTTAAAAGAAGCAAGGTAAAGATGTGGTCTGTTCTTCCAGGAGTTTTTTGGCAAGGGTTGTTTGGACCCAGCCTTGACACGTGATGCCGGCACTCATCAGCCTTCATCACCGTCAGCAAGAAGTGTCTTCTGTTTGGAGCTCTGCCTTGCCTCTCAGTCCCCCTTGGGACAGGACCTCTCACTTCAGCCCCCCTTCCCTGCCTGCCTCCTGGCCCCCCTTAAGTGTGAGTCAAATCTTGCAGGGAGGTTTTAGTGCTTTCCAGGTCTGCCTGGCCGCCTCGTGGTCTTGTTCACGGAGGCCCTCACCTCCACAGGACCGCGGTCAGCACCACTGGCTTCACTTCCCCTGTGGGGCCTCCATGCTGGGGGGTCTCATGTTCTGATTGTGGGCAGAGGAGACATCTGGTAATACCCGAGACAGAGCTGTGGCCGTCCTGATACTCTGTGCTCTTCTCTCAGGAAGCCTTAAATCTGAGCAAGACGATTCCACCCATGGATACAGCATCCTGCCGTGTCTGGGGTGGAGGTGGGGAGATGGTGCTTACTTGAGCTCCTTGGTTCTGTCTTCATTTCTGCTGTAGCTAGGACTAGTCACAGTGCTATTTCCAACAGCAGTTTTTCTAAAAGTTGGGTCATGCCGTGGCTTTCGTTCAGACTTTGATAGCTGTCCATCAGTAGAGGACGAACTATCACTCAAGAGCCCACCCTGCCTTTCCAGCTATTCCCTACTTGCACCCTGAGTTCCAAGCTCCCCACGCTGTGCTGACACCGGTATACTAACTATCCTTGGTGTGCTAATGATTCTACCAGCCTGTATTCCAGGCTCACCAGACTATTCTACAAACGAGTGTGCAATACCCGGTTCACAAATGGGGAGCTTGCCAAATATTTCCCTCGAAAAAGGAATTGGTTGGGACTTCGCTGGCAGCCCAGTGGTTAAGACTTCGCCTCGCAATGCAGGGGGTTGCGGATTTGATCCCTGGTTGGGGAGCTAAGATCTCACATGCCTTGGGACCAAAAAACCAAAACATAAAGGAGGAGCAATATTGTAGCAAATTCAAGAAAGACTT
This sequence comes from Bubalus kerabau, assembly GCF_029407905.1. NCBI lineage: Eukaryota > Metazoa > Chordata > Mammalia > Artiodactyla > Bovidae > Bubalus > Bubalus kerabau. Next base: position 90,734,502 of record NC_073627.1, read on the forward strand.
GAAAAATGATCCACATTATAAAAGAAATCTGAAAAGGAATTGATTGCTAGCATGTGATATTTCCTGATTTTTAAGAAGTCTGCACTTTGTTTCTGTAGAAAAATGAAAAGGTGTGACAGTTACCGTTGCCCACATTCGAGTGGTGACGGTCTGCTCTTGCCCCCAGCAGGGGCTTGTTCTTTCCGTGGTATCCCTGGATAAAGGAAACTTCGTGAAACTTTACCTTCCCATTTCCCACAAGAGGGCAGTATAATCTCTCAAAAAGTGAGAGGGACTAAAGCTGCAAAAGCTACTAGCCTGGCCATTACTGTTGTACAGTTATTTGGGTGCCCACCTGCGTTTTGCATGCTGAATGGGCCATGTGCACCTCACACTTTCACAGACACTGTTGTCTCCAGATCTTAGCTCATCTGAAAGCCAGTTTGAGCTAAACCGTGTGCAAGCAGGACCTGCAGTTAGCTTCTGCAGCCACCTTTCAGTCTAGGTGGAGGGCGTTGGAAGTCTGATGCGGGCTGATGGAACAGGATTGTTTCTGGGAAAATGTCTGATTCGTAGAGACAGCATTGCTTTCTGTGGCAGTGCTTCTCGCTGGCGGAGGATCTTGCTTGTCAGCACCCCAAGAGTAGAGCCGTCACCCCTGGGCGTGCCTTAGCACTAGCCAGGCCAAGGGAGACTGGTGTGCGAACCAAAACGCCTATTTCTTAGTTTAGAATGAGACACATCTGCTGAGGAGGCCTAGAAACTCGCTTTTGCTGGCCAGAGTGTACTTTCCTTATAGAAAAATTAAGAGTAGGAGCCAAAATATAGTTGCCAGGTTGCTTGTATGAGTTCTGAGCAAGGAGAGTGCAATAAATCGCGGGTTTGGAGGTCCCGTTGTGATGTTCGGATGCCCCTGCCTGCAGTGAGGGCTGGCTGGGTGGAGAAACTCTGCCCAGCTCCCTAATGGGAGCAATGTGGCGGGCGCCTTGCTGGCTTGCCTTTGACTCGGTCTGTGCCCTGCTCCCTGTTGTCCATGCCAGACTCACAAGTCAACGGATAATGCCATAAATCACTAGATTACATTCACATGTTCCATTTTTCACTTTAGGTCCTGTTTACATTTTATCTATTACAGATGATTTTAATAACTTTAGGCCTAAGTATTTAGGGGGGATGTTAGAGGAGAGGCCCCTTAGCACTTTTGAATGTGCCTGAAGACATCAAAAAGGTTTAAGAAAATAAAGCTGGCTCTTAACTGCACATGGTGACTAAGCACAGATAAGTGGAAACAAAGGTTCCGAATCTCTCTTTCTCTATTGGCTTTCTTCTCTTTGCTTGCCTTTGGTTAGAACAACAAGGTGGCTCGTCTTTGCCTCATTTTCCCTTCTCATTTCTTTTTTATCCATCCTTAATACTGGTAAGATTTGAAATTGTTTAATAAGAATGTGGAAATATGGAAAGTTGGGGGAAGAGAGCATACATGGAATAATTAGGTCTTGGATTTATGCAGGAGACCCGGGTTCAGTCCCTGGGTTGGGAAGATCCCCTGGAGAAGGAAATGGCAATCCACTCCAGTACTATTGCCTGGAAAATCCCATGGACAGAGGAGCCTGGTAGGCTACAGTCCATGGGGTCGCAAAGAGTCGGACATGACTGAGTGACTTCACTTCACTTATAATTGGATTGGTTGTTAAATTTGTAAATTTTTTTCTGTGTCAGTTTGGGTTGAATAAATAGTCACATGACATTAGATAAAGTTAGTACTGAATTAAAGATACATATACACTAGCCTATGAATCCTATTTTTGACTTTAGTTTCCACTAATTTATCTTCAGTCAGAAAGGATGTTGACCAAGCCTCAGGTCTTACAATCTAAGACTTAATTCTGTACATATGACAGACGCGAATGCTTTTCCGGAAACATTTTTGTTTTCATTCCTGTGCTCAGTTGAGGGGGCATCTGCACAGGCTCAAGGGTATGTCTTCTTCAGTTCATTTGTTGTTAGAATTACTCATGGTCCTTGGGTTCTGGTGCAAAGGGAGGAAGAGACACATGTGTGGTTGTACCCATCCCTGCCTCCCTCGTCAGAAAACGGTGGCCATGGGCTCAAATGCCTCCTTAAGAAATTCTATAGAATTTGATGAGATAGGGCTATTATTTGGTACTGAAGTTCAGTCTGAAAGAGATGGGAATACCAGACCACCTGTCCTGACTCTTGAGAAATCTGTATGCAGATCAGGAAGCAACAGTTAGAACTGGACATGGAACAACAGATGGGTTCCAAATAGGAAAAGGACTACGTCAAGGCTGTATATTGTCACCCTGCTTGTTTAACTTATATGCAGAGTACATCATGAGAAATGCTGGACTGGAAGAAACACAAGCTGGAATCAAGATTGCCGGGAGAAATATCAATACCTCAGATATGCAGATGACACCACCCTTATGGCAGAAAGTGAAGAGGAACTCAAAAGCCTCTTGATGAAAGTAAAAGAGGAGAGTGAAAAAGTTGGCATAAAGCTCAACATTCAGAAAACGAAGATCATGGCATCTGGTCCCATCACTTCATGGGAAATAGATGGGGAAACAGTGTCAGACTTTATTTTTCTGGGCTCCAAAATCACTGCAGATGGTGACTGCAGCCATGAAATTAAAAGACGCTTACTCCTTGGAAGGAAAGTTATGACCAACCTAGATAGCATATTGAAAAGCAGAGACATTACTTTGCCAACAAAGATCCGTCTAGTCAAGGCTATGGTTTTCCCTGTGGTCATGTATGGATGTGAGAGTTGGACTGTGAAGAAGGCTGAGCGCAGAAGAATTGATGCTTTTGAACTGTGGTGTTGGAGAAGACTCTTGAGAGTCCCTTGGACTGCAAGGAGATCCAACCAGTCCATTCTGAAGGAGATCAGCCCTGGGATTTCTTTGGAAGGAATGATGCTGAAGCTGAAACTCCAGTGCTTTGGCCACCTCCTGTGAAGAGTTGACTCATTGGAAAAGACTCTGCTACTGGGAGGGATTGGGGGCAGGAGGAGAAGGGGACAACAGAGGATGAGATGGCTGGATGGCATCACTGACTTGATGGACGTGCGTCTGAGTGAACTCCGGGAGTTGGTGATAGACAGAGAGGCCTGGCGTGCTGCGATTCATGGGGTTGCAAAGAGTCGGACATGACTGAGCAACTGAACTGAAGTTCAGTCAGCATGTATTTAAATGCTTTTTAATGCTCTGACCTTTGCTTGAGTTTCATGGTACTGTGTAGATAAGTGGAAGACCTAATTCCTGTTTTGACAGTTTAAAATGGATGCAATTGAGCATGTACATAAAACAATGAGACAGCAATGCAGGACGATTGGGGTAGACAGACCTGCATTTATTTTTATCCTTTCTAAGCCTTAGTTCCTTGATATGGTAAAGATTATATGGAAAAAAAGATTATATGAGATTATGTAGAGTATTTAGCCTAGAGCCTGCATATGGTTAAATGTTCAGTATTTGGTAGATAATCATAGTAATTGGGTCTAATAAAATGTTCTTTTATATAATTTTATTGATAAAGGAAGGGTTTTCCATATTTCCATATTACTGCTCAGGTAAATTACTCTGAAAGAAAATTCCTTGAAGTACTATTATATACCGTTCTGATTTTTTTAATAAAATCTTTTTCTAGTAGAAATATGAATCCATTGATTTTTTCTTAAAAAGTTTGTTGCTTGCAGTCAGTGTGTCTGCCTATAATGGCTTTTTTAAAAAAATTATTTATTTGGCTGCATTGGGTCTTAGTTGTGGCACACCCACTTAGAAGCCCTGTGGCATGTAGGATCTTCCTAGACCAGGGATTTAACCCGAGTCCCCTGCATTGGAAGGCAGACTCTTAACCACTGGACCACCAGGGAAAGTCCCTTTAAAAAAAAAAAAGTTTTTTTTTTTTTTTTAATTGCTTGTATTCTGGAGAATGAGCTCAGCAAACAATGTATACAAAGGAGTCAAGGAGAGGGCCTGCAGGGGGCCTCATAAGCCAACTCTGGGGCTTCTCCAGGGTTGGGGGTACTCCCTTTGTCTCCACCTTCTTGGCCATGCTCTTTAGGGTTTCCAAAAGTGTGGAATCTGGCCGTGTGGAGTGTTTGTTTAGTAGGACTAGGAATGCAAAGAAACAGTGAGTTGCTCCTGGATCATCCTTATTTCCCATGTGACGTGAGTGTGAAGGAAAACCTGATTCATATCAGGGAGTATAGGGCTTCCAGGCCTCATGCTGTCGGGGGCACCTCTGCAGGAATTCAGTTTCTGCTGCCCAAGGTGGTCTTAGAACTACCAAAGCACTCCAAACCCTGCTGGGAAGAGTAAGGTGCAGAGTGAGTGAAAAGCAACTTACCAGGTCTCAACCTCATATAAGATTTTTTTGTTTAGGTTAATAATGTTTATTTATAAGGAAACACTGCCCCTCCAACCCCCCAACCTCAACCCCAACAAGCTTTAATGGACTTTGCTTCTTGAAAGAGTGAATTTTCTCTTTTGAAGGTGATAGAAATTGCACGAGTAAAGGAAAATCTGACCCACTTTGGTAATGAAAGAGTGTAAGAAAGTCTGGGTTTCTCACAGCTGCTTTAGTAGGCAGAGTGCTTGCATTTGGGGAATAACACTGCAAGAAATCTTGATTTTTCCCTGATATTTGTTCTATTTTATTCTGTGTACTCCTCTCCTCACAGATTTAAATACCAAACTGCTTCTCTGACTTCACAGTTTCCACCTGGGGTCTCAGGAGTTTGCACAGAGCCAAAATAGCATCTGCCGTTTCCCCTCTTTGGCCACATCTTAGAACTGGGGACTTCTTTGTGAGCTGTTTATGTCATCATTGAGTTTTTAGTTTCAACTGAAGCTGGAATCTCAGAAGTGGCGGGTCTCCCCCTGCTTAAAAACCAACATCATCTTGGAAAGTTTTCAACTGTGACTGGTTTGGGGTGACTTACTTATGCCTTTTGACCTTTCTGATCTCTGCTGGGTTTTTTTCCTTTTTAGTAAATTTGGAAGATGTTAAAAATATAAAGATTATTTTTCCCTCTGAAGATACAGAAAACAGCCTCAGTGTAGCCGTGTCAGCTTCAGTCTTTTATTCTCTAAAGACAGGAAAAGGACCGGCAGAGAAAATAGATTCAGTTCCCTATGCCAGAGCTGTGTGGTACTGATGAAAATGAAGCATTTTTGTTTATCTGAAGGTAAAATATGGATTTTTGTTTGAAGCTAAGTTTGCATTTATGAAATTTGGCCATTTTGACTACACTGATCTATCAATCAGCGGGTTGATGAATTGCTTTTGATTTTGGGGTTAATGAATTTTTGGTCTTGCCATCAGTGTTCATCTGGCTGAGGGGCTAAGTTGCACATGTGCTCAAAAGTTCTTCCAGAGAGCTGGTCTGTACTTGAAAAAGTCTCTGCAGTGGCTGGGGTGCCATGTCCTGTCCCCAACACTCCCCCATCTTTTTCTAGCCTTAATGGAAAGATGCTTTTCTTTTTATAGTTTTTTCCCCCCAACTTTATTGAAGTATAATTGACAAAACTGAGATATTTGAAGTATATATACATCATGATGGTTTGATAACACATTGTGAAAGGATTCCTCCCATCTAATTAATTAATGTAGCAATCATCTCACATATTTTTTTTTGTTGTTGTTGAACATTGCATTCCACTTTTAGCAAATTTCAATTTTACAATGCAGTGTTATCAACTATAGTCATAATGTTATACTTGAGCTCCTCAGACCTTATTCGTCCCATAGCTGGAGGTTTGGACCTTTTTTTTTTTTTTTTAACCTTTCCCTATTTTTCCCACCTCCCATCCCTGGCAACCACTTCTTTATTCTGTTTCTATGAGTTTGACGTTTGACTTTGTTGTTTCACATGTTATCAGTGTTATTTCTTATTCTCTACCTGGCTTACTTCCCTGAACATAACACCTTCAGGGTCCATCCACATTGTCTTGAATGGCAGGGTTTCCCTTTTTCTCATGGCTGAGTAATAGTCTACTGTGTGTTGATACTACATTTTCTTTGTCCATTTATTTCTTGATGGACACGGGTTGTTTTGATGCCTTGGATATTGTGAATAATGCTGTAGTGAATCTTGCTGTGTGGATATCTTCGATATCCTGTTTTCATTTTCTTCGGATGTAGTGAAATCGCTGGCTCATATGGTAGGTCTTTTTTAACTTTTTGAGGAACCTCCATGCAGGATTCCATTTAAATCCCCCTCTCACCCCACATTTGTCCCATTCTTCACCCCGTGACACCACAGATGGGCTGACTGTCACTGGATTGACAGATTGACAGGAGGTGAGAGGTTGGACATGAGACCTGAGAACACTTCTTGAAGCCCCTGAGGTCCTTCCATCACATCTGCCTCCTAACTGTCTGCTTCCCTCCCCCTCAGGAGTTCAGGTTCAGCATCCTGTGGCTGTGCAGAGACCCGCCCTGAGACCCAGGCCTGCCTTCCCCTCTGTATTTGGTACTGCCATTATGTCTCCTTTCTTTCCTGACTTCGAAACTTCCTTCTATTATTTGCAACTTGTATTTTAATTGTTTGATGATTGATTTATTGTTATATATCCTAGGACAGTGGCACATAATAGCCTTTTAATAAGTATTTGCATGAATAAATGAATAATTATTTTAGTCTGTTGATGGAAAGCAATCTGACTAATCTGTTTTAAAATACAAATGACTGCCCCAAATCTTTTGTCATTATCATTTCAAGCATTTTAGGGAACTGAGGCTTGAGTTTGCAGCATTTGTGCTAGTAATGTTTTATTTTTCAACAATTTAATATTTAAGAAAAAAAATTTAAAGGAAATACAAGTTCATGGTTAAAAAGTTTAAATAGTCCCCCCAGTTCCCTTTATTTAAGGCCCCACTGTTTTTGGTTTCTTGTATATCTTTTCTGAGAGTTTCTATAAATATACAAGGATATGTATAGATTGAAGCCTACTTTTTTTTTTAAATTTAATTTTATTTTTTAGCTTTACAATATGCTATTGGTTTTGCCATATATCCACATGAATCTGCCACAGGTATACACGTGTTCCCCATCCTGAACCCTCCTTCCTCCTCCCTCCCTGTACCATCCCTCTGGGTCGTCCCAGTGCACCAGCCCCAAGCATCCAGTATCATGCATTGAACCTGGACTGGCGACTCATTTCATATATGATATTATACATGTTTCAATGCCATTCTCTCAAATCATTCCACCCTCTCCCTCTCCCACAGAGTCCAAAAGACTCTTCTATACATCAGTGTCTCTTTTGACTTCAGGCTCTACTACAAAGCCACAGTCATCAAGACAGTATGGTACTGGTACAAAGACAGAAATATAGATCAATGGAACAAAATAGAAAGCCCAGAGATAAATCCACGCAGCTATGGACACCTTATCTTTGACAAAGGAGGCAAGAATATACAATGGATTAAAGACAATCTCTTTAACAAGTGGTGCTGGGAAGACTGGTCAACCACTTGTAAAAGAATGAAACTAGAACACTTTCTAACACTATACACAAAAATAAACTCAAAATGGATTAAAGATCTAAATGTAAGACCAGAAACTATAAAACTCCTAGAGTCTCGAGAACATAGGCAAAACACTCTCCAACATACATCACAGCAGGATCCTCTATGACCCACCTCCCAGAATATTGGAAATAAAAGCAAAAATAAACAAATGGGACCTAATTAAACTTAAAAGCTTCTGCACAACAAAGGAAACTATAAGCAAGGTGAAAAGACAGCCTTCAGAATGGGAGAAAATAATAGCAAATGAAGCAACTGACAACTAATCTCAAAAATACAGAAGCAACTCCTGCAGCTCAATTCCAGAAAAATAAATGACCCAATCAAAAAATGGGCCAAAGAACTAAATAGACATTTCTCCAAAGAAGACATACAGATGGCTAACAAACACATGAAAGATGATCAACATCACTCATTATCAGATCAGATCAGATCAGATCAGTCGCTCAGTCGTGTCCGACTTTTTGTGACCCCATGAATCACAGCACGCCAGGCCTCCCGGTCCATCACCAACTCCCGGAATTCACTCAGACTCACGTCCATTGAGTCAGTGACGCCATCCAGCCATCTCATTCTCTGTCGTCCCCTTCTCCTCTTGCTCCCAATCCCTCCCAGCATCAGAGTCTTTTCCAATGAGTCAACTCTTCGCATGAGGTGGCCAAAGTACTGGAGTTTCAGCTTCAGCATCATTCCTTCCAAAGAAATCCCAGGGCTGATCTCCTTCAGAATGGACTGGTTGGAGACTCTCAAGAGTCTTCTCCAACACCACAGTTCAAAAGCATCAACTCTTCGGCACTCAGCTTTCTTCACAGTCCAACTCTCACATCCATACATGACCACAGGAAAAACCATGGCCTTGACTAGACAGACCTTTGTTGGCAAAGTAATGTCTCTGCTTTTGAATATGCTATCTAGGTTCGTCATAACTTTCCTTCCAAGGAGTAAGCGTCTTTTAATTTCATGGCTGCAGTCACCATCTGTAGTGATTTTGGAGCCCAGAAAAATAAAGTCTGACACTGTTTCCACTGTTTCCCCATCTATTTCCCATGAAGTGTTGGGACCAGATGCCATGATCTTCGTTTTCTGAACGTTGAGCTTTAAGCTAACTTAAAGCTCACTTATTATCAGAGAAATGCAAATCAAAACCACTATGAGGTACCATTTCACACCAGTCAGAATGGCTGCGATCCAAAAGTCTACAAGCTATAAATAGTGGAGAGGGTGTGGAGAAAAGGGAACCCTCCTACACTGTTGGTGGGAATGCAAACTAGTACAGCCACTATGGAGAACAGTGTGGAGATTCCTTAAAAAACTGGAAATAGAACTGCCTTATGATCCAGCAATCCCACTGCTGGGCATACACACTGAGGAAACCAGAATTGAAAGAGACAGGTGTACCCCAATGTTCATTGCAGCACTGTTTATAATAGCCAGGACATGGAAGCAACCTAGATGTCCATCAGCAGATGAATGGATAAGAAAGCTATGGTACATATACACAGTGGAGTATTACTCAGCCATTAAAAAGAACACGTTTGGATCAGTTCTAATGAGGTGGATGAAACTGGAGCCTATTATACAGAGTGAAGTAAGCCAGAAAGAAAAACACCAATACAGTATAAATATGGAATTTAGAAAGATGGTAACAATAACCCTGTATACAAGACAGCAAAAGAGACACTGATGTATAGAACAGTCTTTTGAAGCCTACTTTAAAATAAATTATTTTAATTGGAGGATAATTACTTTACAATATCATGGTGGCAAACCATACATCAATATGAATCAGCTGTGTATGCACCTGTGTCCCTGCATCCTGAACCTCCTTCTACCTCCCTCCCCACCCCATCCCTCTGGGTTGTCCCAGAGCACTGGCTTTGAGTGCCCTGATTCATGCATCAAACTTGCATTGGTCATCTATTTTACATATGGTAATATACATGTTTCAATGGTATTCTCTCAAATCATCCCACCCTTGCCTTCTCCCAGAGTCCAAAAGTCTGCTCTTTACATTTGTATCTCTTTTGTGCAGCCTACTTTTTAAAATGCTATGACAGATAATATGGCTATTTTTTTATCTTCTGTTAATGTAAAGTGAAAGTGTTAGTCACTCCGTCATGTCCGATTCTTGTGATCCCATGGACTGTAGCCCGCCAGGCTCCTCTGTCCATGGAATTTTCCAGGCAAGAATACTGAAGTGAAGTGAAGTGAAAGTTGCTCAGTTGTGTCCAACTCTGCAACCCCATCGACTGTACAGTCCATGGAATTCTCCAGGCCAGAATACTGGAGTGTGTAGCCTTTTCCTTCTCCAGGGGATCTTCCCAACCCAGGGATTGAACCCAGGTCTCCCACATTGCAGGCAGATTCTTTACCAGCTGAGCCACAGAGGAGCTGGGTCACCCTTTCCTTCTCCAGGGGATCTTCCTGACCCAGGGATGAAACCCAGGTCTCCTGCATTGCAGGCAGATTCGGTATCATCTGAACCACTAGGGAAGCCCATAGGCCACCTGACTACTCCCTGTTAGCCATCCCCTAATATATGTGTCCTTAAAATTTATCTCATTCAGAATTGTGCTCTAGGGTTAACTTTACCATTATTTCTTTTATACCACTGTGGTATTTAGGATAAAGTTTGACTACATGTGTTAGAAAATGTGTTTCTCCTAAGAGAAGTCCAGAGGTGGTAGGGCAGCTCACAATGTCAGGGACCCAGGTACTTTCTGGCTTGATGACTAACCCTTTCGTGCTTTGCCTGATAATCCGGTATGGCTGCTTAACCTCCAGCCATTGCATCCATCTTCTAGGAAGCAATAAAGAGTAGTCTCTCCTAACCCCCAAATCATGTACACCTCACAGAAGTGTCACTCAAGAGTGGTGTGGCTAAAAGTGGGGGTTGTGTTACCACAGAAGAAGGGAAATATAGGTAACAAGGTAGGTAGCTAGCATTTTCTGCCACATTCAACTCTTGAAATATAGTGACCCTCTCCCCGCACCAGTATCTTCTTCACCATAGTTTTCAAAATAACTTCTGCACTTCTTTCAGAAATCTTCAATTTGTGAAAGTAAAGGTCAGATCTATTTAAAAAAAAAAAATGACCAAGTGCTGTATTATTAGCTCAGTGGAAAATTCAGTGTGGTTAGATGTAGCCATTTGGCCTTTTTTGAATTGATCATTTAGATCAGGTATTGGCAAGGTTTTCCTGTAAAGGACCAGATGGTAAATATTTGGGGCTTCGCCGGACATATCTTCTGTGTTGTAACTATTCGACTCTGCCTTTGTAGTATGAAAGCAGCTGTGGACAGTACACAGAAGAATGAGCTTGGCTGTGTTCCATCGAAACTTTATTATCACACTGAAATTTAAATAATATATTTTTCATGTGTTGTGAAATATTTGTCTTAATTTTCTCAACTATTTTAAAATGTAAAAATCATTTTTAGCTCACATGCTGTACAGAAACAGGTGGTGAGCCCAATTTGACTTCAAGGCTATAGTGTGCTGATTCCTAATTTAGATGATGATTGTTATAAATAAGCTCTAAGAAAAGAAAGCAATGTTTTGCTGTTTGAGATAGAAGTTGGTCAACTATGGTGAGATTTAAGAATGGGGTAGGGGGTTGGGGAATCTAAAAATACTTAGAAAAATTGACGAAGTTTTGAGGCCATATATTTTAAAATGCTTAAAAATAGATTGCTAGATTAGGAAAATAACCATATTTTAAAGACATGCATTGTTTTTTAGTATGATAAAATGTAACAAAGTTTATCATTTTAGCCAATTTTTAAGTGCTCAATTCAGTGACATAAAGCACATTCAAACATTATCACTGTCCATGTCTACAAAAATTTCATCATCCCAAACAGAAACTCTGAACCTGTTAAATTATAACTTCCCACTATCCCAATTCCTTAGTGCCTCATAACTTCTATTTTCTGTCTCTGAGAATTTGCCTATTTTCGGTCTCACATAAGTGGAATCATACAATATTTGTCCTTTTTCATCTGGCTTATTTCACTTAGCGTAATATCCTCAGGATTTATCTATGTTGTAGCATGCCTCAGAATTTCATTCCTTTTTAAGGTTCTCTCTCGTCCATCTGTTGATGGATATTGGGTTGTTTCCACTTTTTGGCTTTGTGAATAATGCTGCTTTGAACATTGACGTGCAAGTATTATTTGATTTCCTGCTTCAGTTCTTTAGTGCATATGCCTGAAAGTACAATTGCTAGATTGAATGGTAATTCTATGTTTAGCTTTTTAAGGCACCTCCATACTATTTTCCACAGAGGTTGTAGTTATTTTTACAATCCCATTCAGTTCAGTTAAGTTCAGTCTCTCAATCATGTCTGACTCTCTGCAACCCCATGGACTGGAGTACTCCAGCCTTCCCTGTCCATCACCAGCTCCCAGGGCTCGCTCAAACTCATGTTCATTGAGTCGGTGATGCCATCCAACCATCTTATCCTCTGTTGTCCCCTTTTCCTCCCATCTTCAATCTTTCCCAGCATCAGGATCTTTTCCAAATGAGTCAGTTCTTCACGTCAGGTGGCCAAAGTATTGGAGTTTCAGCTTCAGCATCAGTCCTTCCAATGACTATTCAGGACTGATTTCCTTTAGGATTGACTGGTTGGATCTCCTTGCAGTCCAAGAGACTCCTCCAACACCATAGTTCAAAAGCATCAATTCTTCAGTGCTCAGCTTTCTTGATAGTCCAACTGTTACATCCATACCTGACTATTGGGAAAACCATAGCTTTGTCTAGATGGACCTTAGTTGACAAAGTAATGTCTCTGCCTTTTAAATATGCTGCCTAGGTTTGTCATAGCTTTTCTTCCAAGGAGCAAATGTCTTGATTTCATGGCTGCTGTCACCATCTGCAGTGACATTCCCATTAGTGATACACAAAGTTTCCAATTTGTCCACATCTTCACCAATATTTGTCATTAAAATATTTTTTTATATAATAACCATCTTATTGGGCATGAAGTAGTATCTTATTGTAGTTTAAATTTGCATTTTCTAATGAATAGTGATATTGAGCATCTTTTCATTTGCTTATTGATCATTTTATATAAATCCTTTGCAAAATACCTATTTAAGTCCTATGCCAATTTTATAATTGTGTTTTTCTTTGTTGTTGTAGTTGAGTTGTAGAAGTTCTTTTATATATTTTGGATTTTAATTCCTTATCAGATTTTTGATTTTCAAATGTTTTGCCTCATTTTGTGAGCTCTCTCTTCACCTTATTGACAGTGTATTTTGATGACAAAAGTTTCTAATTTTGATAAAGTCTAATTTAACTCAGATGACCATTATATCTACTACTGTGAGCAGGAATCCCTTAGAAGAAATGGAGTAGCCATCATAGTCAACAAAAGAGTCCAAAATGCAGTACTTGATGTAATCTCAAAGATGACAGAATGATCTCTGTTCATTTCCAAGGCAAACCATTCAATATCACAGTAATCCAAGTCTATGCTCCAACCAGTAACGCTGAGGAAGCTGAAGTTGAACAGTTCTATGAAGACCTGCAAGACCTTCTAGAACTAACACCCCCAAAAGATGTCCTTTTCATTATAGGGGACTGGAATGCAAAAGTAGGAAGTCAAGAAACACTTGGAGTAACAGGCAAATTTGGCCTTGGAGTACAGAATGAAGCAGGGCAAAGGATAACAGAGTTCTGCCAAGAGAATGCACTGGTAATAGCAAACACCCTCTTCCAACAACACAAGAGAAGGCTCTAAACAAGGACATCACCAGATGGTCAACACCAAAATCAGATTGATTATATTCTTTGCAGCCAAAGATGGAGAAGTTCTATACAGTAGCAAAAACAAGACCCCGGGAGCTGACTGTGGCTCAGATCATGAACTCCTTATTGCCAAATTCAGACTTAAATTGAAGAAAGTGGGGAAAACCACTAGACCATTCAGGTATGACATAAATCAAATCCCTTATGACTATACAGTGGAAGTGAGAAATAGATTTAAGGGACTAGATCTTAGAGACTGCCTGATAAACTATGGACAGAGGTTTGTGACATTGTACAGAAGACAGGAATAAGACCATCCCCAAGAAAAAGAAATGCAAAAAAGCAAAATGGCTGTCTGATGAGGACTTACAAATAGCTGTGAAAAGAAGAGAAATGAAAAGCAAAGGAGAAAAGGAAAGATATAAACATCTGAATGTAGAGTTCCAAAGAATAGCAAGGAGAGATAAAAAAGCCTTCCTCAGTGATCAGTGCAAAGAAATAGAGGAAAACAATAGAATGGGAAAGACTAGAGATCTCTTCAAGAAAATTAGAGACACCAAGGGAACATTTCATGCAAAGATGGGCTCAATAAAGGACACAAATTGTATGGACCTAACAGAAGCAGAAGATATTAAGAAGAGATGGCAAGAATACACAGAATAACTGTACAAAAAAGATATTCATGACTCAGATAATCACGATGGTGTGATCACTCACACTCACCTAGAGCCAGACATCCTGGAATGTGAAGTCAAGTGGGCCTTAGGAAGCATTACTATGAACAAAGCTAGTGGAGGTGATGGAATTCCAGTTGAGCAATTTCAAATCTTAAAAGATGCTGCTATGAAAGTGCTGCACTCAGTATGTCAGCAAATTTGGAAAACTCAGCAGTGGCCACAGGACTGGAAAAGGTCAGTTTTCATTCCAATCCCAAAGAAGGGCAATGCCAAAGAATGCTCAAACTACTGCACAATTGCAGTCATCTCACATGCTAGTAAAGTAATGCTCAAAACTCTCCAAGCCAGGCTTCAGCAATACATGAACCATAAACTTCCAGATGTTCAAGCTGGTTTTAGAAAAGGCAGAGGAACCAGAAATCAAATTGCTGACATCTACTGGATCATGGAAAAAGCAAGAGAGTTCCAGAAAAACATCTATTTCTACTTTATTGACTATGCCAAAGCCTTTGACTGGGTGGATCACAATAAACTGTGGAAACTTCTGAAAGAGATGGGAATACCAGACCACCTGACCTGCCTGTTGAGAAACCTGTATGCATGTCAGGAAGCAACAGTTAGAACTAGACATGGAACAACAGACTGGTTCCAAATAGGAAAAGGAGTACGTCAAGGCTGTATATTGTCACCCTGCTTATTTAACTTATATGCAGAGTACATCATGGGAAATGTTGGACTGGATGAAGCACAAGCTGGAATCAAGATTGTCGGGAGAAATATCAATAACCTCAGATATGCAGATGACACCACCCTATGGTAGAAAGTGAAGAAGAACTAAAGAACCTCTTGATGAAAGTGAAAGTGGAGAGTGAAAAAGTAGGCTTAAAGCTCAACATTCAGAAAACTAAGATCATGGCATCCGGTCCCATTACTTCATGGCAAATAGACGGGAAACAGTGGAAACAGTGGCTGACTTTATTTTTTGGGGATCCAAAATCACTGCAGATGGTGATTGCAGCAATGAAATTAAAGATGCTTACTCCTTGGAAGGAAAGTAATGACCAACCTAGACAGCATATTAAAAAGTAGAGACATTACTTTGTCCACAAAGGTCCATCTAGTCAAGGCTATGGTTTTCCCAGTAGTCATGTGAGCACCGAATAATTGATGCTTTTGAACTGTGGTGTTGGAGAAGACTTGAGAGTCCCTTGGACTGCAAGAAGGTCCAACCAGTCCATCCTAAAATGAAATCAGTCTTGAGTATTCATTGGAAGTACTGATGCTGAAGCTGAAACTCCAATACTTTGGCCATCTGATATGAAGAGCTGACTCATTTGCAAAGACCCTGATGCTGGGAGAGATTGAAGGCAGGAGAAGAAGCGGACAACAGAGGATGAGATGGCTGGATGGCATCACTGACTCAGTGGACAGGAGTTTGAGTAAGCTCTGGGAGTTGGTGATGGACAGGGAGGCCTGGCATGCTGCCGTCCATGGGGTTGCAAAGAGTTGGACATGACTGAGCGACTGAACTGAACTAAGTTTTATATATGATGTAATTGTTTAATTTATTTCTTTTGCATAAGGATGTCCAGTTTGCCTAATGACATTTTTTTTTGAAGACTATCAATAGCCCTGATACCCTTTGAATATAATTTGGTTGTGTATATGATGGTCTATTTCTGAGTGCTCTATTCTATTCCGCTGGTTTATATATGTGTTCTTGTTGCCGGTACCACACTCTTTTGATTACTGTTGTATAAAGTTTAAAAATTGGGAAATGTGAATATTTCAATTTTATTCTTGTTTATTGAGATTATTTTGGCTGTTTAGAGTCCCTGGAGATTACATATTAATTTCAGGAGGAATTTTTCTATTTCTGTAAAAAATGCCAGTGATTTTGATAGGGATTGCCTTGAATTTGTGTATGGCTTTGTATGCTATTTATATCTTTGTAATGTTAGAATTTTTCAATTAATGAATGTGGAAATGGAAGTATGTTTCCATTTATTTGTGTTGTCTTTAATTTCTTTCCATGCAGTTTAGTTTTTAGTGTACAAGTCTTTTGCTACCTTTGTTAATTTATTCCTAAATATTTTTCTCATTTTGATGATATTCTAAATGGGATCGTTTTCCCATTTAAGATGAAAAGTGAAAGTGAAAGTCGCTCAGTCGTGTCTGACTCTGTGACCCCATGGATATACAGTCCATGGAATTCTCTAGGCCAGAATACTGGAGTGGGTAGCCTTTCCCTTCTACAGGAGATCTTCCCAACCCAGGAATCAAACCAGGGTCTCCTGCATTGCAGGCGGATTCTTTACCAATTTGCATTTCCTTTTTTGGATTGTTTATTGTTAGTGTATAGAAATTCAATTGATTTTTGTTTTTATCTTTTTACCCTGCAATTTTGCTGAGTTTATTAGATCTAACAGAGAATACAATTGTTTTTTAGTGGTTTCACATATGAGATCATATCTGTGAACAGAAGTAATTTTACTTCTTTTAGATTTGGGTACATTTCTTTTTCTAGACTAATTCTCTGGGTAGGATTTCTAATACTATATTGAATAAAAGTGGTGAAAGTAGACATCATTGTCTTTTCCCTAATCTTAGGGCAAAAGCCTTTAGTCTTTCATTGTTGAGTATCATGTTAGCTATGAGTTTTTCATTTATGGCCTTTATCATGTTGTAGAAGTTTCCTTCTGTTCTTAGTTTTATTTTTTTTTTTTTAAATCAAGAAGGGATGTTGAATTTTATGAGAAACCTTTTTTTGGAGGCATGCTTATTGAAGTATACAAGAGTAATGTCTGACATTTACTTTAAAATACTTAAAGAAACGAGATTTGAGGTGTGGCAAAATCTGGATAGTTGTGGAGAATGGATGATGTTTTGCAAATTTATTAAATGATTATTTCTACTTTGGAGTACACACTTGCTCCTTGGAAGAAAAGCTATGGCCAACCTAGACAGCATATTAAAGAGCAGAGACATTACTTTATTGACAAAGGTCCGTCTAGTCAGTGCTATGGTTTTTCCAGTAGTAATGTATGGATGTGGGAGTTGGACCATGAAGAAAGCTGAGCACTGAAGAATTGATGCTTTTGGACTGTGGTTCTGGAGAAGGCTCTTGAGTCCCTTGGACAGCAAGAAGATCCAACTAGTCAATCTTAAAGGACTGTTTTAAATTACTTAATTTTACATTATTTAATGCCCTCATTTACTAAAATTTCTACTTAAAGTCATTATTGTTTTGATTACTTTCACTTTCCCCTTGTTTTTAGGGTATACTCTGTGTTTTTGTAACATCTAGCTATATTATGCTTTTGCCTTTTCCCAAGATAGAAGAAGAATCTGTTAACATTTTTTCTGTTTGTAAGAATCTCACTCTTGCCTAAAGTGCTCCTTTCCTCTAGAAGTCAGTAAAGGTGATTCTTTTTTTTTTTTAATTTATTTTAATTGGAGGCTTATTATTTTACAATACTGAGGTTTTTGCCATTCATTCACATGAATCAGCCATGGGTGTACATGTGTTCCCCATCCTGAACTTCCCTCCCACCTCCTTCCCCATCCCATCTCAGGGTCATCCCCATGCACCAGCCCTGAGCACTCTGTCTCATGCATCGAACCTGGACTAGCGATCTAGTTCACATATGATAATACACATGTTTCAGTGCTGTTCTTTCAAATCATCCCCCCCTCGCCTTCTTCCACAGAGTCCAAAAGTCTGTTCTTTACATGTGTCTCTTTTGCTGTCTCGCATATAGGATCATCATTACCATCTTTCAAAATTCCATATATATGCATTAATATACTGTATTGGTGTTTTTCTTTCTGACTTCCTTCTCTCTGTATAATAGGCTCCAGTTTCATCCACCTCATTAGAACTGATTCAAATGCATTCTTTTTAATAGCTGAGTAATATTCCATGATTCTTGTGAACTCTTGGGACTTAGTCCCCAGAAATGATTTCTGTGGAGCCAGGTTTGGGAATCATTAAATGTGAGCAAGACTTCAGAATGGGCATGGGAGCCCTCCAGCCTAGAGGATATCTTGCTTTAATAGGAAGACAACAGGGCTTAGAATTAGAAGTTCCAGTTCAGTTCTTAGCTGTAGATGACTTTGGTTGAACTTCACTCTTGGAAAAAAATAGGAAGACTGCAGTATACCAGTGATGAGCTCCCTGAATGAGTTATTCCATGATGAAACTTTGGCTGATGTGAGCTTCAGCCTGAGTGAGAGATATTGACCACTTAAAGTGAGGGGATTAATTCCTTATACTGAAGAAGATATTTGTGTATTTGGTTGATTAAATTTTAGACAAATAGCTCAAAAGAAAAAAAAAGCTACAAGTTACCAAAGAATTGTTTTTTTGGGTGGGGTGGGGGCTTGGGGAGAGATGCTTGCTTTATTCATTTATCTTTATATTTACTAATTCACTATAAGTGGGAGAAACAGTTACTTCCTATATTAAAAAGAAAAACTCGATCTCTTCTTGATCTAGTGGAACCACATCTTGACATATTTAATATGTCCCAATTAAGCATTAAACAAAGAGCTTTTCTTTTGAGGCCTTGAAGAATGTTCAGATATGCCTTGTTAGCTTACTCAAGCCAAAGTGGGAGGTCAGAAGGATGGAGGGGGAAGCCTGTTGGATCCTGAGGCCCAGGCACTGAGATTAGCCCCAGATCACACTCCAGGGTTAGCAAGCAACTGCTCACAGGTTCATCTTCTTAAAATCCAGGGTTCAGAGGGGAAGGGAACTGAGAGACTTCTGGTACAGCCCTTCCTTTTGTTTCTCTTTTATTTATTTTTACGTGTTGTTCTTCATTTTATTTAAAAACATTTTTTTAATTTTGTATTGGGATTAACAGTGTTGTGGTAGTTTCAGGCAAACAGCGAAGCAGCCCTTCGTTTTACAGATGACAGAACTGAGGCCTCTAAAGGGCTGGCTTAGCCCGAGCCCTCTCGTGCTGAGCCCGGCGTTCTCCATTGACTCAGTCTCTGTTAGCATGGCAGCACCTTCAAAACACAGAACCTACTTCCCTGCCGGAAGCCACATCTTTCAGCGGTGACACCCAGAGGTGGCCCCTGTGGTCTCTTGCTTGTTTTGGAGAGACACAGCGTGACTGCCTTTGTTGTTACAGCACTGGGTGGTCTGCTAGTGAGCACGAAGTATAAATAACAACTAATAAATAATTTTACAGCAGAGGTCCTAAATCTTTCCAGATAGTGCACCAGTGCGTGGCTGTCAAACTCCAGACAGATCCTAAGAAAACAGTAACTTTAACCCATCCATCTTTCACGTACGCGGCACATTGTTGTCATAAAATTTTCCAAAGTTCTAATGGCTTAAAGGGAAAAATGTACACATAAAAACACACATACACAAACACACCCACATAAGCATGTAGCGGCCCTAGCTGGCTGTATGATCACTTCTGTTATTAGAAATCACCAGTTTTATAACTTTCTGAATTTTTTTTCTACCTTTGCTACAGGAAATAATCTTGTTTTATACTGTAGTGAATTTGAGCATACTTGGTGTTCTTGAAATAGAATCCCTCTGATTTTTGCATGCTGAACCGTACTTTTGCTTTTGTTTTGGTATCAGAAAGAAGATGATGAAGTGGCTTTACTCATTTTAAGAAATAATTTATTTCGGCTGTGCTGGGTCTTGGTTGCTGCCCAGGGCTTTCTCCAGCTGCGGCTAAGTGGGGTGGGCTTATAACTGCAGCGGCTGCCCTTTGCTCGGAGCACGGGCTCCAGGGCATGCAGTTGCAGCCTGTGGGCTCAGCAGCTGTGGTGCGTGGGCTTAGTTGCTCCGAAGCATGTGGGATCTTCCGGGACCAGAGAATGAACCCATGTCTCCTTACTGGTTGACCACTGAGCCGCCAGGGAAGGCTCGCTTTACTCATTCTTTAGGTTTATAGCTCTTAAGAGCCAGCTCAGTCCTGTGCTAAGATCTTTGGGTTTCCAGATACGTTGGAGGTTAGGATCCTGGTCTTATTCCCCTCTCTGAAATCTGCAGGCTTCCGCTTCTTCACCTGTAAACTGGGGAGAATACCCGTTGCCTAGGCTATTGTAAAGATTGAGGGTGCCAGCTTCCCCCAGCAGAGGCCTTCCATCTAAACTCTCAGCAGGTGTTGGCTCTGTTTGCCTTCTATGTGTCTTCTTATCTTCTTGTTGAAACTAGCCCATAGCAAAGCCTGTCCTCTCATGGAGCCATCCCCAGTTGGAATGAAGTCTCGCTGCTCTGTTTCCATAATGCACTGTCCCTTCCACCCCTCCCACGTGGTCTTGGGCGTGATGTCTCAGTGCGGTGATTACAGGGGAGCTGTCTGTGTATGTCCCCGCTTCCACCCTTCCGGCTGAGTCACTGGATGGAGACTGTCTGAGGACAGAGGCTGAGACCTCACCAAGCCCTGTATTTCCTACAAGACATTACCGCACACTGCACACACAGCAGGTGGGATCTTGGATAAGCTTTCAGCAGATGTGTAGGGAGTTCCAGAGTGGTCCCTGTCTTCCTCATCCTTGCTGCTTCCTGCCACCCATCTCTCTCTGCAACCCTCTTACTTGGAAGGCTCTGCTCTGTCACCTGAGCGGACTTGGCTCCTCAAGAAGGAGTTACAGATGAGTGGTTAAAGGGAGCCAGCCTCACTGCCTAATAGCTGTGTGTTATGAGTGGGATTGTGTCCCCCCGCCCCAAAGATGTCAGAGTCCTAACCCCTGGTACTCAGAATGTGCCCTTATTTGAAATAGGGTCTTTACAGAGGAAATCAAGGTCACATGAAGTTATTAGGGTGGGCCCTAATCCAGCACGACTGGTGTCTTTATTAAAATGGGAGATTTGGACAGAGGCAGGAACATGCAGAGGGAAGATGGTGTGACGGCAGAGAGAGAACATCTAGAGCCAAGGAATGCTTGAGGCTGCCCGCAACCAGGAGAGGGGCCTGCAGCAAACAGGTTCTGCCTCACAGCCGTGAGAAGGAACCTACCCTGCCACCGCCTTGATGTCGGACCTCGGAACTGTGAGACACTTTCTGTTGCTTAAGCCACCCAGTGTGTGGTACTTGGTTGTGGAGAAAACAAATATGTTATGTGAAGCAGTCAAGTTTGCTAAACTGTTCAGCCTTACTTCCTTATCGGTAGAACAGGATGCTGTGGCAAGTCACACCTACCTTATAGGATTCTTCTGAGGGTTAAATAGCATCTGTGTGCTGCAAGCTAAGTTGCTTCAGTTGTGTCTGTCTCTCTGCTTCCCCGTGGATTGCAGCCCACCAGTCTTTTCTGTCCGTGGGATTCTGCAGGCACGAATACTGGCATGGGCTGCCATACCCTCCTTCAGGTGATCTTCCTGAGCCCCTGGCAATCTGAAAAGATCTTTATTGATGGTATCCCTTTGCTGTTCTTCATCGATTTCCAGACTTCCTCATCCTTGGGCCACTTTTAAATTTGCATTTTTTTCAGAAACTGTTGAGCTGGGTTCTAGTTTTTGTGGACAGAATATCTAGAAACCTTAATGTTAAGCAAATCATTTTTTTTTCCCTGTGGGAATCTAGTTTAATTAGGGGTTTTATTTCCTGACAGTATATATGCTCAGCTACAAACATAATCTGCAAAACTATCCCATCCTAATAGGTTAATATGTGTTAGCAGTCTGCAGCCCTTCCCCGGTAACCATTTTATCTGAGAGTCTTTGTTATATTATATGATAACCTTTTAGTCTCTTCAGTCGTGTCCAACTCTTTGTGAGCCTGTGGACTGCAGCACACCAGGCTTCCTTGTCCATCATCTCCCGGAACTTGTTCAAACTCATGTCCATTGAGTCGATGATGCCATCCAACCATCTCATCCTCTGTTGTCCCCTTCTCCTCCTGCTTTCAGTCTTTCCCAGCATCAGGGTCTTTTCCAATGAGTCAGTTCTTCACATCAGGTGGCCAAAGTATTGGAGCTTCAGCATCAGTCCTTCCAATGAATATTCAGGAATGATTTCCTTTAGAACCTATAACCTTTATGTACCTATTGATTGTCTTACTTTTGAATCCTGGTCTTTATAGGGCTTCCCTGGTGGCACAGAGGTAGAGAATCCACCTACCAATACAGAAAATGCAGGAGATGTGGGTTCAATCCCTGGGTCAGAAAGATCCCCTGGAGAAGGAATTGGTAACCTACTCCAGTATTCTTGCCTGGGAATCCCATGGACAGAGAAGACTGGCGGGCTACTGTCCATGGGGTCACAAAAGAGTCAGGCACGGCTTAGCCACAAAACAACATTGTAGGTTGTAGGAAGTAAGGCCTGGATTGTATGGTGATATTTAGAAGAAAAACATTAAAATCTGTGAATTAAAATCCTTCTCAGTGTGTGGTTGGCTGGCATCTGAAATCAGATGTGGGCTTCAGTCTGATGCTTGTACCTGTGTGTGGCCTTGGGCCAGTTAATCTTTCTGGGCATCCGCTGATGCTACCTGCCAGGTGGCTGTTTTAAGGTTCAAGGAAGATAATGTAGGTAAAGAAACGCCTCTTCTATTTGGTACATACTACTCCCAAAGTTCCTTTCTTTGCCTAAGCATTCCTCAGCTGTCAATGGCTCGCTTGTCGGTGGCTCCAGGCATGATGTGGAGGTTGCTTTGGGATAGAACTCACTGTGTTTCTTCAGTTATATTCTGCAGAAAGCTACCCACCACCTCCATGCTGAGAAACTTGGAGTGACATATTTCAGATATAAAACTTTATTTCAGCATGGTACAAAGTGAATTTGATATTCTTATGGTTCTTTTGGTGACATAACTTTTGAGTTGCTTATATTTTAAAAAAGTCAGAAAGTACTAAACATTTGAGGAATGAGGTAGCATGAGACAGGGGTGTGTGTGTGTGCGTGATGGCTAAAAAAGTACATTTTCCTATAGCCAATATTCTTTAATTATGAATTGGTTGTCTCTAGAAATTAAATGTTTATTTTTGAAGTCCTCTAAGATAAATCTGCATTATTAACTATGGCTATTTGAGCACTTAGGGTTCAGATAACATCAATAACCTAAAAAGCTTTTTATAAACATCAATGCAGACTGTATTAATATCCATATAAAACAGAACTTCAGTTTAAGCTTAATTGAATTAGTCCTCTGGTATCAGATGAAGAGTCTACTCTCTAGTTTCACTTAAAAAGCAATGGGGTAGGGAAAGAGAGAGGCATAGAGGTTAGGTTTTGGAATTGCTTTATTTGTTTTATTAATTTTCTAGTCTCAAGGCCATTCGCAGATGATTTCATTATAAAGATGTGGGTTCTTTGCCATTTTCCAGCAAAGTAATGATAGATGATGGGAGAGAGATTATTTATATTCTACTATAATCAATATAACTTCATGCTGTAACTACTTTTTGTACATCTGAAATAAAATGATCTTACCTCCTTTTAAAAAATAAAAATACTAACAAATTCCACAGGGGAAAATACAAAACACAGAGGAAATTTCCAGAGGTTTTAATACCCTCTTTTGCTAATTATTTTCACAAACTATGTTCAGGTAGGACCTTGGTTTGAGTAGTTATATGATCTGGAAATCAATGTAAAATGAATCATCATAAAGCAATTCATGTTTTCCCACAGGAGTCTAGTTTTAATTAGGGGTTTTATTCCTCACAAAGTGCTCAGCATGGTATAAATCATACATATTACCACTAATATGTTGTAAAAGTTAAGATACAACAATATACATTGTGTAATAGTTTAAATAATAGTATACTCCTAGTTACATACAACAGGCATGCGTATAGTATATACACTGATTATCCAAAGGCCCAAGTGCTTTATAAAACATGCATTCGGCATATAAAATGCACAGCTCTGCCATGATTTCATGTATATGAAAGAACTTAATAAACTATAGAGTGCTATACAGATGTAAGCTGAAATTTTATTAGCCTTGTGCATATAGCCTAAAATCATACATGTGCAATAAGACATTCCTAAATGTCTAGTTAGGAATATTTTTGTTCTCCTTAGAATTTGGAAGGACATTTGGGGGTTTAAGTGACTCATGAGCTAGGTTATAGGGAAGTTTGAACGCATGCTTTTTCCCTCTTATTTCTTGTGCTTGTATGCTTGTTTCAAGTGTTCTTTTTACATGTGTTTGGTGTCCTCATTTTCACCTTTTAAGAGAGGATTCCATTAGCTCCATTTTGAAGAAGTGATGATCAGGGATCAGTGGTACTTTCAGAGTCAGTGTTGCTAGGAAATTGTAAAACCCACACTAAAATCCGTTCTTCCGAATTCCTCCTTCTGTGCTCTTTCAAATACATCACAAGGCCCTGACACTTTTCCTTGGGATAAGCAGATGGTATCAAGATTATTTCAGGGATCCCAGAGCAATGTTTAAATTTGGGTTCACTCTCAAAGGGAACTGTTAGTGTCTGAAAGCATGGAGGCTTCAGAGGAGATTTCAGCTGTGAGGGTTCGGAGAGGAAGAGACTCTTCAGTCTTGGCTGTCCTTGCTCCCTCCCCCTCTCCCATAGCATTACTGAACACAGGTGTTCACAGCAGGCTGGGCAGGGGGACCGCCTGAGGGAAGCACTAGGAAATGGGAAGCAGGGTCCCATGTCTTTGCCTTAGTGTATTAGTCAAGTAATACAGCCAGTCCTGCAGGAACAAACTCTGCGATCTCATCAGTTATGACAAAGGTTTATCAAAGTCGGAGGCTCTTTTTTGTGTAGTGACTAGAGGATCAGGACTGCTGCCATGCTGTAGCTCTGCCATCTTGGAGTTCCTTGTTTCCAGGTTTGAGGAAGAGGAAGAGGAAACGTGGCTGCTCCTGGGTTAAGATGTGGAGGGGAAAAAAAAAAAAGAGGTGTGGAGAGCAATATCAAGCTCACCATAGGAAGAGCAATTCTCTGTGCTGAAATGACAGCTTCTACAGCAGCTGAATCATGACACTGTCTTTGTGTTAACATCCTGGTCAATCACCCGAGCTGAGCATACCTGACAATCATGCTGATGGCTTATTTAGTAAACATTTATGGAGTGCTGTGTGCAAGGCACTAGGTTGGAAAGTTGACTCAAAGCAGCAGTTCATTCCAAAGAATCACTTGAATGGTGTCATCTACAAATCATAACTTCACCACCAGAGCCATGGTTATCCATATGAAGCCTTTGTGCAAATTACAAACAGGCATGGCTTCCTCAGTGTGTTTTACTTGCACTTGTCAGAATATTGTCATGCTGGGTTTCAGAGCAATACCCTCCATTACTATCTCCTGAAAAACTTTGGACAGTGTCTCTGAAGTGACAGTGCCCTTAGATATCCCCCTTGTGCAGTACACAAACTGTGTAACTGTGTATAGCTGTCTTTGTTCCCCTTGCCTCTTACTAATGACTCTTATTGAAATCCCACAGATACTTCTAGGTAAGAAGCTTTAAAATCTTTGTAAACCTGGTAGGATATTCTTTTTTGGAAGATGATGATGTCAGTTCTGTTAGGCTACAGGGGAAAAAAACGCTGTCACTTCTTTGTTTTGCTTAAGTTTCTTTTTTAAAATTTTCTTTTGAACTTTTAATTTTGTATTGGGGTATAGCCAGTGAGCAATATTTGTGCTAGTTTCAGGCGAACAGCGAAGGGACACAGTCATACATACACATGTATCCGTTCTCCCTTAAGCCCCCTCCCACATCCAGGCTGCCACATAGCATTGAGTGGAGTTCCATGTGCTACACAGGAGGTCCCCGTTGGTTATTCATTTTAAATATAGCAGTGTGTACATGTTCATCCCAAACTCCCTAACTATCCCTTCTCTCCTGGCAACCATAATTTCGTTTCCTAAGTCTATGAGTCTAAAAGTGTCACTTCTATTCGTGAGGCCAAGTCTCTATGCCATTTTCTGAGACATATATCAACTGTTTTTAGTCTGATTTGTTTAAAAACTATATTTACTTTCCTCCATGGATGGTTTTTTTGTTCTTTTACCACTTGCCGCATTTTGAAAATACGGAGTCACTCTGGTACAATAGTCTCTTTTATTCAAATAATTTAGGATTTTAATGAAATATCCTCAGAGTGATAAAATTCCTGCCCAGGGGCTAAAAATTATAGCCATTATTAGGAAAATATATTTTCTGTTTTCCAGGATTTGAAATAGTCCAACCCAACAGGCAATGCTGCTATTTGTTAAATGAACAAATTAATGGATACATTGTGGAGGACATTTAGTCTTTAACTGTAAACCAATTGCTTTTGTAAAAAATAACAACAGAAAACTAGTTTTATGACTGCATATTATCACAGAAGGACCCAAACCTAGAAAAGCCCATTTCTCTGAGTTAAGTACCCTTGCTACAAATGCAGGAGCAACCATGTGTGAAGAAAGGATGGTATGTTTAAAAAAAATTCCAGGACTGGTCTAATTGTGCTTTGATTACTCTCTCTAGAGAGTAATTTTTAGAGCTCGGTAGGAAACCACGAGCAAGTCTGACCATTTGGTTTTGTGAAAATAAACTTCATTTAATTTATTGACACATTACACGTACCTGCCAAATTTTCTCTTGCTTTTCCCCCTGACATGTGTCTTGCCTGATGGAGTCACTGTAAGGCAGTCGATATGTTTTGAAAGAAATTAGGTTTTGCTAAGGAATGTATCAGAGCTGTTAAACCGAGCTGCACCTTGTTCTCATTAGTCTTTGGAAGGCAGCTGCCGGAACAGAAGGGGCAGGGGAGGCAGAGATGGAGCGGTGGCCACGAATACTCTCAGCGCTCCTGGCAGGAGACCTCAAGACTCCATTCTGAGCTGCAGGAGCCCGGCTCCCTGGGCAGCTGTGCCAGAAGGTGTGGTCAGGGAGCTCTGCTCTGTGTTGCTGACAAATCAAATAACAAAATGAATCTCGCCTCCCTGCAGTCCAGCTACTGTCGTCACACTGTGTGTAATTAAACACCCAGCATTGGGGTTTCTACTGGAAATACTCGCTAGGCCGAGGCCCGCCTGGGTTCATTAACAGCTGGAGCACTGAAGAGTGTCCCCACATTCCAAGTTCTGGCAATTTTACTTGCTAACGTTTCTGTTCTGTGCTGGCGAGACCCCTGCCTGCCTCAGCATCCCATGAATCCTGCTTGAAAACTGTGCAGGACCTTCTGGGTAGGCCTCCCTGGGCTTCCAGTGTGCCCTAACCGGAGAGATCTTTTAAAGACCTGTGAGCTTCTCTTCCCTGCTCAGGGCTTATTTGGGGTCTCCGTCACCTCCAGCATATAATGATAACTCCTCTCCATGTTGTTGAAGGCCCTCTGAGGCGTGGCCTCTGTCGCCTTGTCCAGCTTGATCTCCCAACCTTTCTCACCTGTCATTTTATGCTCCAGGAATGTAGGACTGATGGTGATTTTGGAAATATACCTTTTTTTTTTTTTTTGAGCATATTTTATTTTTTTTAACTTTTAACTTTATATTGGGGGTAGAGCTGATTAACAATAGTTTCAAGTGAACAATGAAGGGACTCAGCCATATACAGACAAGTATCCATTCTTCCCCAAACTCCCCTCCCATCTAGGCTGCCACATAACATTGAGCAGAGTTCCATGTGCTGTACAGTAGGTCCTTGTTGGTTATCCATTTTAAATATAACACTGGGTACATGTCCATCCCAAACTCCCTAACAATCCCTTCCCCTCATGCTTCCCTTTGTCCACCATTAACTCATTCTCTAAGTCTGTGGGGTTCTTCGGTAGCTGAGATGGCAAAGAATCTGCCTGCTATTTAGGAGACCCAGGTTTAACTCCTGGGTCAGGAAGATCCCCTGGAGAAGGGAATGGCAGCCCACTCCAGTATTCTTGCCTGGAGAATTCCATGGACAGAGGAGCCTGGTGGGTTCCAGTCCTTGCGGTCACACAGAGTTGGACATGACTGAGCGACTTTCACTTTTTCTAAGTCTGTGAGTCTGTTTCTGTTTTGTAAGTTCCTTTGTATCATTTATTTTTAGATTCCACAAACAAGGGATGTCATGGGCTTCCCCCCAGTGGCTCAGTGGTAAAGAATCTGCCTGCAATGCGGGAGACATGGTTCAGGAAGATCATGTGGGTTGGGAAGATCCCCTGGAAAAGGGAATGACTACCCACTCCATAATTCTTTTCTGGAGAATCCCATGGACAGAGGAGCCTGGCAGGCTACAGTCCATGGGGTTGCAAAGAATCAGACATGACTGAAGTGACTGAGCCTGCACACATAAGGGATGTCATATGATATTTATCCTTCTCTGTCTGACTTACTTCACTCTGTATGACACTCTCTAGGTGCATCCATGTTTTTGCAAATGGCATTATTTCATTCATTTTAATGGCTGAGTAATAGTCCATTGTATATATGTAGCACATCTTCTTTATCCATTCCTCTGTTGATGGACGTTTAGGTTGCATCCATGTCTTGGCTATTGTAATCAGTGCTGCTGTGAACATTGGGGTGCATGTGTCCCTTTGGATCATGTTTTTCTCTGGATTTATGCCTCAGAGTGGGAATGCAGGGTCATATGGTAGCTCTATTTTTAGTTTTTTAAGGAACTTCTATACTGTTCTCCATAGCGGCTGTACCAATTTACATTCCCACCAACAGCGTAGGACGGTTCCCTTCTCTACACTCCTTCTCCAGCATTTACTGTTTGTGGATTTTTGATGGCAGCCATTCTGACTGGTGGGAGGTGATAATCTCGTTATAGTTTTGATTTGTATTTCTCTAATAATTACTGATGTTGAACATCTTTTCATGTGCCATCTGTGTGTCTTCTTTGGAGAAATGTCTAGGCCTTCTGCCCTTTTTTTTGAGTGGGTTCTTTGTTTTGATGATGTTAAGCATCATGAGCTGTTTGTAAAGTTTGGAGACTAATCCCTAATCGGTCACCCCATTTGCAAATATGTTCTCCCAATCTCCCACCTCCAGCATATAATGCAAACTCCTTTGCCTGTTGTTGAAGGCCCTTCAAGGTGTGGCCTCCGCTGCCTTGTCCAGCCTGATCTCCCAACCTTTCTCACCTGTCATCTTTTGCTCTAGGAATATAGGACTGATTTTAATTTTGGAAGGACCTTTTTTGCCTTTTCAATGCCAAAAAAAAAAAATTACTTTAATATTTGGTGGCTTTCTTCTTGGGCTTTTATTATTCTCCACTTTCTTACATGTGTAATTGGATTATATATAAATATTTTTATATTTTGTTTTTGTTTATAATAAGCATTTGCTATTGTAAACATTTTAATGGTTGCATTATTATCTGTCTTATGGATAAATGATACTTTATGCAACTATTTCTGAACTGACAAAACAACAAAAGCAGAATCAGCAGAAGTAAAATTAGTGTGCTGTATACATGTTGTTTAGTCACTAAGTTGTGTCCAGCTCTTTTGCGACCCCATAGACTGTAGCCCACCAGGCTCCTCTGTCCATGGGATTCCCAGGCAAGAATGCTGTGGGTTGCCATGGAAAATACCTTTTAAAAGTATGTATTTATTTTTGGCTACATCAGGTCTTAGTTGTGGTGTGTGGACTAAGTTGCTCTGAGGCAGTATTGCCCACTAGGATCAGTGGGATCCTAGTTCCCTGACCAGGGATCAATCCCACTTCTCCTGCTTTGGAAGCTGGATTCTTAACCACTGGACCATCAGGGAAGTCCCTGGAAATATACCTTGCTCTCTCACTCTCCTCATACCTTTGCTCTTTCTTCCTTGGATGTCCTCCCTGTGAACGGTTGGTCTGGCTGACTCTCCTTAGCCCCATGCCACCTCATTTTGGAAGCCCTCCCTGATTTCCTCTCCTGATTCAGGTGCTCAGCATTCTGTCTCCCTTTGAGCTTTATGTAAATACAGCCATCAAAGCAGTTGCCTCAAAGCATAAATACTTATTGGACTTGACTGGACTTGGAGCTGCATGAGGTTGAGGACCACAGCTTTTAATTCGTATCTCCCTAAACTGTCACAAGCTGGGTAGATAGAAGCTCTGTGAATGAAGGAAGGAAAGATTACCCAGGTCGGTCTCCAATGGTGTTCTTTTCAAAGGCAAACATCTCTAAATCCAGCAAGAGTGGAATGGCTTTGGTAACAAAGTTCAGATCTCTTGGTGAAGAATCAGCCAAACTGCCTTTTTACCTCTGTGCTTGTTGCTTTCTCTCCTGTGTTGTGTTGTTTAGAAAGTCACCTGGAGGAAGGCTCGATCAGGGTGACCCCCACCTCAGTGGTGGTGCTTCTGATGCCCACTGATGACTTGGGGTGATGCTCAACATCTCAGTTCATCAAGCTGCATTTTGCAGTGAAATGTTTTCTTGGCATCTCCCACTGCACTTCTTAGCTTTTCTCCAAATTCAGGGAGAGCTGTATCTTCACTGCTTGGGCATCTTAGTATTATGGCCTGTGGCCAGTTTTGGCTGAGCGAGGTGGCAAGGGCTCTGTGTCTCCATCTGGCAGGCCTCCCTTGGGAATGAGGGTCTTCAGTCCTCAGAAGGAAGCCCTGTCTGGCCACAGTGGGGACATGGGGTGATGCCTGAGAGGGGGCTGTCCCGGTGCTGGCCCCATTGAGATCTGGGGGGCCTGTGGACCAGGGAACCCCTGTTGGGATGGGGTTTTCCTCTTCCCCTGGTGACCTGGTCCAGCTCACCCAGCCTCTGGGAGCCGAATGCCTCAAAATTTCCAGAGTGTGGCAAAATGCAGAGCTGTGCAGAGCTGCACTGAGAATCCTGTTTCTGGAACTTACTCCAGGACTTTGGATAAGTTGCCCTCGTGTTGGGTTTTTAATACTTATAAAATAGGGCTCAGGCTCCTTGTGGGTTCTTGTGAGAGGAAATGTGATACCTGTCAGGAGCTCACAGATTATTACTCCTGATTGTGAGTATCTGCTCTTGCAGTACATTTGAGAAGTCCGTCGTGGTGAAGAAAGGGAGAGTGGCTGGGTTCTGCACACTGGAGTAGTGAGCTGACTGCAGTGACTAGTAACACCCTGGCTCGGGGAGGGCTCCTGGCTGCATGAGGAGCTTCCCTCTGCTCCCTGCTCCAGAGGATCTGCCCAGGGGCCCCTCTGGAAAGGGTGGAGGGGGCACATTGCCTGAGTTCTGTTCAGGCTTTGCCCTTAACCACCTGTATGACCTCTGGTGAGCCACTTGCCCTCCATTTGCCTCAATTTCCAGACTCTTTTGGAAACTGGTGAGGACCAGCCTTGCTCACCTCCCACGATGTTTGTAGACAGATGTGCAAGTTTCGTTACAAGAACACCACGGGGTATCTTACAACTGAGAATGAGAGTGAGGGGGGCCGGTCTTGTCCGCTCTTTCTCCCTTCCTTCCATTAGCAAGCTGTTTAATTATTACAGCCACAAAGAAATAACCTAGAAGCATGGGGGAGAAGCATTTCTGTTAAAGCAGTTGTCTGTCGATGTCGTCATATCTGTTTGCAGAGGTTCTTAGGAGAGACTTTGAACTTGGTTTAGCACTTGACCCCTGCTCTGCTGTCAGGTGCTGGACTGGGTGCTGGTCAGATGTGAATTTCCCAAGTCCGTGAATCAGTTTATTTCTCAGCTCTTAGATGATGCTCTGCAGGGGAAACACATTTTGTAAGGTGAAAATCTCTTTGCTGTGTTAAAAATGCAGGTGGAACACACTGGAAGGTAATGTATCAAAATGTTGACTGATGGCTCATAGTAGAGTTCTCAGTGAGTCCCCCCCCACCCCCCCCGACCTTGTTTCTATCCTTCTGTACTTGGCAACCGTTCAAGAATGAGTTTTGTTTTGGGAATCCAAAAAATATATGCATCTCCTCACACAAATGGAATATAGTGCTATTTAAGATTAGAAACATAGGGATTTGGAAAGTTAGTGAGTCACCATTATATGTCAGCTTCCCTCATGGCTCAGATGGAAAAGAATCAGCTTGCAGTGTAGGAGACCTGGGTTCAATCCCTGGGTTGGGAAGCTCTTCTGGAGAAGGGAATGGCAACCCATTCCAGTATTCTTGCCTGGAGGATCCCATGGATGGAGGAGTCTGTTTGGCCACAGCCCATGGGGTCACAAAGAGCTGGACAGAACTGAGCGACTTACAAGCACACACACTAATGTGACGGAAGAGGACCAGAGGACCCCCAGAGGCAAGCTGGGCCCAGCCAGTTGGAGACTTCCCTCAAGACCCAGCACAGGGCTCCTTCCATCATCAGCAGCTGCTCTGAACCTGGGCAGAGGCCACCAGGCTCCTCCCCAGGCCAGACCGTCCTTACGAGAGCAGGGTGTTTGGTGAGCCTCACATACCAGTTTCAGTGGGTCTGGAGGATTAACGAGCTGCTAAAATTCTCCGTCTTCCTCTCCTGAAGCCTCCTTTCAAATGACAGATCCCAAATCCGACCTACCACAGCCATATGTGCCACCTCCCACTGGACTTTAAATTCGTTTGCTTAAACACACACTCCCAAGCAGCACCTCTGTTCCTACTGTTGGTTTAGAGAATTTGAGCCCAAAGGTGCCAGAAAACAGCTCTATGAAAGAGCTCAGCAACCTCAGAGCATGAAAGTGACCCAAGAATAACCCTGTTTTCAGGCCTCTGCACAAATTAAACTTTGAAATTATTCTAAATGCTTAATCCTAAAGTGCAAATACTTGAAACAATCAGAATCAGGCTGTTAAAAACCAGAAATTCTTCCTTTCTCAGGCAAGACTTCCTTTCTAAGCACCCCATCTCAGACCGTTTCTCTGGTGGGGCATTTCCTTGCATTCCTTCAGCAGAGCTTCCTCTCTTCCACATCCTAGTTTAGGCCTCATCATCTCATCACCAGATGGCTGTAGTTGGTCTCCCTGCTTCTAATCTCTTTTCACTCTGTACACTTCGGCCAGATCAGTCTTTTATGGAAAATAGAGCCGATTGGATCACTCCCAATCCAGAACCTTCATTGAGCTCCATTGCCATCTCTGAATGTAGCAGGTTGGTGAGACCTTCCCAGTGCAGTTCCCAGCCTCCTGGCCACCTCCAGGCCAGGCACTTCCGGCAGAGGGTGGCTGTGGATAGTCCTGTCAAGGGCCTTGTGCTTTCTGCCTGAGTCTTTGTTCACACACCCCCCTCTTCACATTAGTCCACTCATCCCTCACATGCCAAAGCCTGCTTCTTCTCAGCTTGGATGCTGTCTCTTTGTGAATTCTGTACTTATCCCATACCTTCCTTTCCTCAACCCACCCCCAGGACAACAAATGCATCCTTATTTCCTTCTGTTAAGGTCTATTAGCTTGCCAGGAAATTGTTGTTCTCTTGCTTTAGTAATATATTAAACAATATGGGGAGTAGTCTGCTCACTTGATTGGAAGATCCACGGAGGGGCCAAGACTCCCTTACTCTTTGGGGTTTCTTCACACTCTTTAGCTGGGTGCGTTGAACCTCCTCTGTTTGTTGAATGTATTATAGTTGAATCATTGGATAACTGAATAACGAGATTCAAAGATGACTTTTAATGAGGCATCTACAATAGACTTAAGAAATATGCTAAATATACTTCTACTCATGAAGTGTGGGAAACATTCTATGCTAACCCATTTTAGTATGGTGCTGTGAAATGATAGTTCTGTAGCTGCTGGAGATATTGAGGCCTGGATGTCTATGCTACTTCCCAACTTGAGTGAACTTTATTTAAAAAAAAAAAAAGTAATATTGGTTCTATGAGAAGACAGGACCATGAAGGGATAGGGGTGTGTAAGGGTTTTGGCGTTGGCTCAACATGGGGTCAGATCTTGGCTCTTGAGAAGTTATTGAACCTTTCCGATAGAACTTCAGGTTCTCCATCTGCAAAATGTTGATACTGTCTACCTAAGCTATTGTGAAGATGGCAGGATGATGGATGGAAGCATCTAGAAGAGAGACTGGCACACAGGCATGCTCAAAGTGCAGTGATGGGTCATCATTTTCCTGGCCGTTACACACAGTTCAGTTGTAAATTGGGACATCTGTTAAGTGCAGCTGCAGACTGCAAACCAACTTTACATATTTCAAGAGCTCACCATGCACAGTGGCTTTTATTAAAATGTGAGATTGTTTATAAAGCAGAGGATTACTTGACAGCTGACCCTGAAAATGAGGCTGGCGCTCACACAGAAGGGCCAGGTGTGCTGCTCTGCAGAGCTGGGCATCTCCTCCTCTGCAGGTGTGCCCTCCAGGCCGGAGCAAGCAGATGTCTGGATTTCTGGGATGAGAAGGCAGAATGGGGGTCCTGTGTGCTCTGGAAGAGCACGAGGCTGTGAAGGGCAATAGTGTGACAGCCTGGGCCCTGGAACTGTGCTAATGGAGCTCTCACATGTGCGTGGCTTAAAAACAGAACTGTAAAAACAAAACAAAAATCATCACTCTGATTCCATCTCCGTGGGGGGAAAGACCAAGAAAGGACCAGAGAAGAGAACGGGGTCACTTGGATAACCTGTCAAGCACTAGGCACTGTTTTTGGGTGCTGAGGGCAGTGAGAGGAATGATGGTCAGAATATGAAGATGGTAAGATGTAGTTCCACCTGAGTCCGGGCTGTTTAAAAAAATATTTTTAGAGCCCTGGACTCTTGGAAATATGGTAAAAGTTTTGAACTTTCTCAGAGGAAAATGCATGCCTACACATACTATTTTACATACAGCTTCAGGGGGCTGGCTCATGGGTCCCTTGAAGTTCATTTAAGGAACTTAAGAACCCTTTATTTAGTAATTACAGTCTTGTGAAAAACATTAGCACGGACAACTGGGTCCAGAAACACCTGGTTTGAGTTTGGTTCCACCCCTTTGCCAGCTATGTGTCTCACTGAAGAATGATCTTGAATAGCTCAACCTTTCTAAGCCTCAGACGTCTCACATAGATGAAAATAACAGCAGCATCTCATGGGGTTGCAGTGAAGATGAAATAATAAACAAAACGATCAACACAATGCCTAGCATGTGGCAAATGCTCTATAAATGTTAACACATAATTATTACTAGTGAGCCTGTTATTGATAGAAGGGAGTCATGAAAATACAGCAGGAGATTAATTCGTGTAGCGTCTGTGAGGAAAATATGAACCGTAGTTTTCAGTTGAGGTCTTTGTATATAAAAGAATGTGAAAAACATCATGGTGGGCTTTGTCTTCTGTATAAACAACACGTTTATGGTAACTGTCTTCTGTCCATTAGTAAAAGAAGGCAACCACAGCAGCATTCCACAGGGGTGTTTCTGTGGCTATATACTCCATGAAGATGACCTCATTGTAGGGAATAAATCTCTCAATGACTGCTAAATACTTAGTGTTATAATCCATCAGCAATAATGAAGGAAAAGAAGGATACATGATAACAGTTAGGAGCTGTAGAGGGGTTGCCATGTACCTCACATTTGTGTGGGTTGTGGTGTCTTTCTGATAAAGTTTGATCACTTAGAAGAGCAGAAGTCAAAGATAAAGCACTTCCACTGGGTGTAACTGGAGGTCAGCAGGCTGTGTGTGTGCATGCACGTGGGCACATGTGTGTGCAGGCTATCAAAAACAGAGCTTCTTTTTATCAGCCTTCACTCATTTGATTGCTTTCTAAGCCACGAGTTTGAACATTTTGGAATGTGCCTGTTGAAAATGAAGATTTATCATACAGAGTGTAAGATTACAACCACAAGATTCAGAAAGGGGTTTCTGAGCTTGGGGGAGAGTTACAATTAACCTCGTAAAGAACACAGATGAAAGCCTTTCCCACAGTTACAATCAAAGACACTTTAGGCCACTCTTTCCCCAGAGGAATAGTTGCCTTTTACGGCGTGTTTTAAAGTTTTATTTCAAAAACAGTCAGCATCTTAAAGCAGCATGTAGTGTGCTCCCCAGGCTTTCACTTGCAACGTGTTTCCAGTTTTCTCAGTCATATTACTGGGTTTCTGGATGTGGTATGGGTTGCCACCTTCACCAGATTTGCGCTCAGGAGGATTTAGCCCGACATGCTTGTGCTTGTCTCAAGAAGACTCTCCCAAACTTCCTTGCTCTTCTCATTCTGAGAGGAGAGTTCAGAGTCAGCATTATTATGTGTGAAGAGATTATACTTCTATCCTCTGCTTTGTCAGTCAGGGAAACCGAGGTCCTAAGAGGAGATGAAACCCAGGTCTACCCAGTGCTCCACTGCGTCTCAGACTCAAGAAACCAGATTCTCACCACATCCTGCGTTGAAATGCTTCCTCATTGTATTCTAGGTCTCTGTGCACACCGGGCTTTATCTGTGTATGTGTGTGTTTTAAGTGCTTAAGTATCATGTTTTTTCCCCTCAAGATACAGAAAGTGTGATTGTCTTTCAATAGACATGAATTTGAGCGAACTCTAGGAGATAGTGAAGGACAAGGGAGCCTGGTGTGCTGCAGTCCCTGGGGTTGCAGAGTTGGACACGACTTAGCGACAACAAGCATCCTTTCATTGAGCACCTCAGTGTTGCAGGGAATAACTAGTAGTCCAGTAGTACCGATATCAGAGTCCATGGGGTCGCTAGGAGTCAGACACGACTGAGGGACTTCACTTTCACTTTTCACTTTCATGCGTTGGAGAAGGAAATGGCAACCCACTCCAGTGTTCTTGCCTGGAGAATCCCAGGGACGGGGGAGCCTGGTGGGCTGCCGTCTATGGGGTCACACAGAGTCGGACACGACTGAAGTGACTTAGCAGCAGCAGCAAACACTATCAGATAGGTGTTGCATACTGCTGTGGCCGCTTTGCAACCATTACGTGGAATGTCAAGGGTAGTGAAACTTTCATCTCTCTCGGTCTGCCTGCTTCCAATCCTACTGTAGTCTGTTTCCTGAGTCTCACTGTCTCCTGAGCACAACTTCAAACATTATGGTGGAGGAAGCATGCAAAGTGCTCGTCAAAATCCAGGGCAAACTTGCCCTGGATTTTGACGAGCACTTTGCATGCTTCCTCCACCATAATATGCTTGCCTGGATGAAAGCCTGGAGTGTGACCCAGTCCTGACTTCGCTTGGATGTGCACCTTTCCTTTGTACATCGCACAGGACTGTGGTAGCAGCCTTCTCACGGGTCATGAGGTCTGCAGTCTGGTTCTTGACCAGTCCTCACTGCTGTGCTGGTTGTACTCTGTTAACAACAGAGCCAATCTTATCAGCTACCTGTTAAAACTCTTGTACGCCTGCCCATTGCCTACAGCAGGAGGGTGCCAATTCCAGTTTGGTAGTGGCTGGCTGAAGTGCAGGCTGTCCGAAGTGTCATAAAGTGCTGTGATTTGTAATGTCTCGCAAGTGTGGGGAGAGGCATCGGGAGCAGATGTGCCACGTCCTCTCTAGCCAGGAGAACAACGTGTCAGCTTCCTTCGTAAAAATTAATTTATTATTTTTGGCTGCACTGGGCCGTCATTGCTGCATGTGGGCTTTCTCTAGCGGTGGTATGCAGGTTTCTGCCTGTGGTGGCTTCTCTTGTGGCAGAGCACAGGCTCTAGGGCACACGGGCTTCAGTATTGCTGCACAGGGGCCCAGTAGTCACGGCTCCTGGGCTCTAGCGCACGGGCTCAGTAGCTGTGGCACATGAGTTTAGTTACTCTGCAGCATGTGGCATCTTCATCTTCCTGGACCAGGATTGAACTGGTATCCTCTGCATTGGCGGGTGGATTCTTATCCAGTGGACAGCCAGGGAAGTCCTATGTCAACTTCTAAACAGGACACGTCAGACTTTTCCTGATCTGCTTTCTGCCCACCTATCACTGACCCCTCCCCAAGCTGCCTCCTCCCTCCACATGCTGCTTCCCCAGCACCCCTGCTCACACACCAGCATGGCTTTGCATCTGCCGAACTTCTGCCTGAGATCCCTTACCTCTTGTTTCTCCATTGCCTCCTCATTCTTTAGCACTCAGTTCAACTATTACTGCCTTAGAAGCCTCCTCTCCTTTTTGCCTCATAGCCACATTGCACAAGATCACTTTGTTCATTCTTTAGTTATTCACTGCATTCAGCATTAACACTTTATAGTATAATCATTTACTCATCTATCTGCTCTTCTACTAGGTGGTTGGTGGGGAAATGAATGTTGAAGGAGCTCCTTCAGTGTCCTAAAGACACTGGGAAGAAGAGCTGCCTGTCTGAAAAGCCCAGTGGAGCAGAATGAGGGTGGGCTTTTGAAGCTGGTTTCCTGGCTTGAGCCCTCCTTTTTTACATGCCATTTCTCTGAGTCTTAGGTTATTCATGTTGTAGACTGGGAATCATAATACTATGCCAGGTTGTTGAGTGGTTTAGAAATAGTATTTCTAAAATGTGAGCATACAGTAGTAAGTCAGTCCTCAGTAAATGGTGACTATAATTGGTTATCTACTTTAATTTTAATTTTGTGAGGCACAGTAGGAATTAATTTTACATGCTGTAACCGAATTTCAAATTATTTCCTTAGAGTCATAGATCAAATATATTACTGAGTTACAATTTAAACTCAGATCCTAGTGGTATCAGGACCAGTGTCCACTGTCTTATATCATCTGATTTTATAAGAAAATTGACAGTGGACCCAAACATACAAAAAATGTAAAAACAGTACAACAGATTCCATATCCCCTCCATCTCACCTAGATTTTAATCTTTCACCTCAATTTTTGGTCACACTCTCTTGGTTTCTGCACAGGCACATGGCCACATGGCATGCATCTTTTTTTCTCACGTGCTGATCACCACTAATGTTTCCCTAAACAAGGACCTTTCCTCCTGCCTTCTCCTGTACAAGCATCCCAATCAGTAGATTAGCATCAATACCACAATATACACTATACAGTCTTAATGACCCAGATAACCACAATGGTGTGGTCACTCATCTAGAGCCAGACATCCTGGAATGTGATGTCAAGTGGGTCTTACAAGCATTACTATGAGCAAAGATAGTGGAGGTGATGGAACTTTAGCTGAGCTATTTCAAATTCTGAAAGATTATGCTGTTTAAGTGCTGCATTCAGTATGCCAGCAAATTTGGAAAACTCACCAGTGGCCACAGGACTGGAAAAGGTCAGTTTTCATTCCAATCCCAAAGAAGGGCAATGCCAAAGAATGTTAAAACTACTGCACAGTTGCACTCATTTCACATATGAACAAAGTCATGCTCAAAATCCTTCAAGCTAGGCTTCAATAGTACATGAACCGAGAACTTTCAGATGTTCAAGCTGGATTTAGAAAAGGCAGAGGACAGTCCAGGTTCAATGCACGATACTGGATGGTTGGGGCTGGTGCACTGGGACGACCCAGAGGGATGGTATGGGGAGGGAGGAGGGAGGAGGGTTCAGGATGGGGAACAAATGTATACCTGTGGCGGATTCATTTTGATATTTGGCAAAACTAATACAATTTTATAAAGTTTAAAAATTAAATAAAAGTTAAAAAAAAGTTAAAAAAAAAGAAAAGGCAGAGGAATCAGAGATCAAATTGTCAACATCTGTTGGATCACAGAAAAAGCAAGGGAATTCCAGAAGAAGCATCTACTTCTGCTTCATTGATTATACTAAAGCCTTTGTGTGGATCACAACAAAGTGTGGAAAATTCTTAAAAGAGATGGGAATACCAGACCACCTTACTTGCCTCCTGAGAAACCTGTATGCAGGTTAAGAAGCAACAGTTAGAACCAGACGTGGAACAGTGGACTGGTTCAAAATTGGGAAAGAAGTGCATCAAGGCTGTATGTTGTCACCCTGCTTATTTAACTTATATGCAGAGTACATCATGTGAAATGCCAGGCTGGATGAAGCACAAGCTGGTATCAAGATTGCCAGGAAAATAACGATAACCTGAGGTAATGCAGATGACCCCACTCTAATGGCAGAAAGCAAAGAGGAACTAAAGAGCCTCTTGATGAAGGTGAAAGAGGAGAGTGAGAAAGCTGGCTTAAAACTCAACATTCAAAAAACTAAGATTATGGCATCCGGTCCCACCACTTTTATTTTCTTGGGCTCCAAAATCACTGAAGATGGTGACTGCAGCCATGAAATTAAAAGATGCCTGCTGCTTGGAAGAAAAGCTATGATCAAGCATATTAAAAAGCAGAGATATTACTTTGCTGACAAAGGTCTGTCTAGTCAAAGCTTTGGTTTTTCTAGTAGTCATGTATGGATGTGAGAGTTGGACCATAAAGAAGGCTGAGTGCCAAAGAATTGATGCTTTTGAACTGTGCTGTTGGAGACAACTCTTCAGAGTTCCTTGGACAGCAAGAAGATCCAACCAGTCAATCCTAAAGGAAATCAGTCCTGAATATTCATTGGAAGGACTAAAGCCAAAGCTCCAATCCTTTGGCCCTGATGCAAAGATCACTGGAAAAGACCCTGATGCTTGGAAAGACTGAAGGCAGGAGGAGAAGGGGACAACAGAGGATGAGATGGTTGGATGACATCACTGACTCGATGGACATGAGTTTGAGCAAACTCCAGGATATGGTGAAGGACAGGGAAGCCTGGCATGCTGCAGTCCATGGGGTTGCAAGGAGTCGGACATGGCTTAGTGACAGAATAGCAACAACAACATGGTCCACAGACTCCAATCAGACTTATCCAAGCATTCTAAAAATGTCCTTTCTCTTTTCTAGTCCAGGATCCTATCTAGGAACATGCATTCTATTTAGTTATCTTACGCATCAGGATCCTTTACCCTGGAAACATTTCTCAGTCTTTTCCTGTGACTCATGCACTTGATAGGCCTTCCATTCTATAGGACAGCCTTTCACTTGGATCTGTCCAGTGCTTCCTCCATGATTAGACTCAGGCCATGATCTGAGCTCTTCTGGGTGCATCCCGTCAAGAGACACATGATGATGACCCATCTTATCCCTGGTGATGTTTACCTTGATCACGATGGGGTCGGCCAGGTGTCTCTACTGTAAAGTTGTCATATCCCTTTGTATTTGATCACTGTGGTATGTAGTGTTATACTAATATCCTGTTCCTCAAAATATCACCCATGAACCTTAGCTTTATGGTTGAGTCACACCTGCATTCACCCTTACCATGGATGCTGAGTAGCAGTGATCTGTTTCCACCATTTCTACGTTTATTACTTGGCTTTCTCCTGTAAGAGGGTTCCCTTCTCCTCTGTTTATATATGTAAAGTATGGACTTATGGTTTTGTTTTAACCAATGGGTTATAATCTGTTAACTAGAATTTTAATCCTCAAATTGTTCGTGATTATTTTCAAGGTGCTTCTATGTCCTCTTCACAGATGCCCATCATCTGTTAAGCGTTTCCCTATGTTCCGACACAAGATGTTCCAGAATCATCTTGTGTTTTCTCTTCTCCAGCCCTGAAATAAACTTTTCTTTAAAGTGTTCTGATTCATTTTAGTGGAGGATGGTATTTGCAAACCAAATTTTGATTATTCACTGTGCTCATAGCTTCTGTATGTACACACACAGCCATACATATAAATATGACACACTCACAAATACAGAGAAAATAAGTATTTTATCCAATTCTTATTTAAAAACCCATCTAGGAGTCGGACACTACTGAGCGACTTCCCTTTCACTCTTCATTTTCATGCATTGGAGAAGGAAATGGCAACCCACTCCAGTGTTCTTGCCTAGAGAATCCCAGGGACGGGGGAGCCCGGTGGGCTGCCATCTATGGGGTCGCACAGAGTTGGACACGACTGAAGTGACTTAGCAAAAACCCATCACTTCATACCAATACTCCTAATTCCAGTCCAATATCTCAGAGGTCTTTCCAGCCTTCTTTCCATATTGAGAAATCTCACCTCTTTTATTTTCACTCTATTTACTTATTTGTTCAGTGTCACTAGCCTTCCTGGCTACTCTGGCTGCCTCTTTTGTCTGCCACCTCTGTCTCCAACCTCTTACTGCCTGCTTCCTTGACCCTTGGAAGAACGTTGCCACCAATGTCCTCATAAGGCATAAAGGTTTCTTTTGTCTCCCCACATTTTCGAATCTGAGCACCAATGTCAAGAAGTGGAGATAAGTAATGGATATGTGCTTTTAGGTGGGAGATATGTGCCTTCTCCTTTCACCATCCAATATGGTACATGACATAATAGATTTATGAATGCTGTATGAAGGAATAGATAAATGAGCCAATGAACAGATGAGAGAGTAAACAGTTTTCCTCTGCAATCGTTCATTGTTTAACTTGTGAATGTTGTGTTGGGATTATCAGGATGAGAATAGGATAGGTAAGACCAAAGCATCTTCTCTAACTAGGAACATTTTTTTCTCTTCACCTTCGCAAGCA
Organism: Bubalus kerabau; assembly: GCF_029407905.1. Taxonomy (NCBI): domain Eukaryota; kingdom Metazoa; phylum Chordata; class Mammalia; order Artiodactyla; family Bovidae; genus Bubalus; species Bubalus kerabau. The sequence continues at coordinate 90,776,635 of NC_073627.1, forward strand.
GCTTTGGAAGGCTAAGGCAGGGGTGAGGGAGGGGGAAAGGGGCAGATTTGGGAATACCTGCTCAAGGAGACAGAGAAGCTGAATGAACTCTGGATCAGTTGACAGATGAGGCCACCAGCTTATCTTTGTATACAGCACAGCTCCAGGGGCCCCTTTAACCAGGAGATATAGTTATGGGAACAAACACAAGAAACGGTCTAAACTTCGGCTGCTTCATTTTATTTGAGATTCGTGTGTGTATGTGTGATTGTGTGTTGGAGCTAATACAAGGCAGCACCTAGAGTAAATAGTTCCTGTTCATTTATGTGTTTTCTGAAATTCTATTGAGCTTGCAGTGTTATATGTCATTTTTGTCCAACTCGATTGGGATGTGCAGGCTTCCCAGGTAGCTCAGCTGTAAAGAATATACCTGCCAAGGTAGGAGACATGGGTTTGATCCCTGGATTGGGAAGGTCCCCTGGAGGAGGAAATGGCAACCCACTCCACTATTCTTGTTTAGAGAATCCCATGGACAGAGGAGCCTTGCAGGCTATAATCCATGGAGGGTAGTAAAGAGACATGACTGAGTATGCATTGGGACATTTGCTAGCCAATTGCTGGTGTAAAGGTGCTAATACTTTAGAATCCTCTCTAATAGTCTGCAACTGTAAATAAACGTGCATAATACTAGTTTTGTGAATACTTAAAACTCATTACCATTCTATTAGTTTTCAGTAGTCCTTACATGGTACCTGCATGTACCACGGAGAAGGCAATGGCACCCCACTCCAGTACTCTTGCCTGGAAAGTCCCATGGACAGAGGAGCATGGTAGGCTGCAGTCCATGGGGTCGCTAAGGGTTGGACACGACTGAGCGACTTCACTTTCACTTTTCACTTTCATGCATTGGAGAAGGAAATGGCAACCCACTCCAGTGTTCTTGCCTGGAGAATCCCAGGGACGGGGGAGCCTGGTGGGCTGCCGTCTATGGGGTCGCACAGAGTCGGACACGACTGAAGTGACTTAGCAGCAGCAGCATGTACCACGTGACAATTTGTGAAAATGCCTTATTTTGTTAGAAGCACTTTGACAACAGATTCTGTTGGGTGACCACTCGAAGTTATCCCTCTCTCTCTCGTTTGCTGCCCACTGCAGCAGTGGTGATTAAAGAAGCCTGACCCTTGACTTGGCGGTCCCCTTGCCACTGGGTATGGTTTATGACCTGATTCCAGTCAGTGCAAGTTTTATAGGAAGTGTCTTTCACTTGTCCTTTATCTGGTTAGAGAGGGCTGGATTCCTAAGTACCTAGGGCTGCTGACACTGTGATTTCTCAATGGTCTTTGCCTGCCAGAGGGTCCTCTGGGTTGGGAATGGTCTCTGGCTTTGAGCCTGAAGGATTCAAGGTTTAGAGTACTGTGTGGGCACCAAGAGGGGAAGAGCATAGGGGAGAGAATGAGGAAAGGGATGGAATCTCATGGAAACTGGAGGAGGCCTGCTCTTAGCACCTAGGCTTCTTGGAGTTTCAGAGATGGACACTCAGGTCCACTTCCTCGTTCATGCCTTTGTGTGCTTTTTGTGTTGAGCTGGTCCCTTTTGCAGCCCAGGGCTCTCAGTCTAAGTATCTGAGTCTTCTGTAAGCCTTTCCATCTAAGGACTAATGTGAAGTTTGAGATAATACAGATAAAGAGTTAAGAGCTGTGCCTTGTTACATAGTCAGTGTTCCCTCAATTGAGTATTCATATCATTACCTTTGAGGGTGTACAAATCTACCGATGGACTGATTTTCTACCTTCATGAAAAGCTGAGGGCCCCATGGAGAAGAGATTTCATCTGGGTAATGGAAACGTATGGTGTTTATTTCTTCAGTGATTTGAGAAGAGAAAGAGATGGTCACTTTGCAGAGATGATAGAGAGCCAAGAATTTTATTTTTGTGAATCTCTCTCTCTCTCTTTTTTGGTGAAGGACTGTGTTCTACCAGAAATCAAGAATGGAATTAACACCCATTGCGTGTGTATATCTGCCTGTTCTCTCCTAACACCTCCTCATTCCCTAGGACCTTGCCAGCATCTGGGAGGTCCAGTAAGAAATGCTCTTTAAATCCTCTGCATTCTTCCAGAAGCCCAAGGGGTTTAACAAGTTCTGATTTTAGCTAAAACATATAAACCAAAAAAGAAAAAAAAAATACGATTTCTGTAACTCGGTTCTTTATGCCAGAAATCTTTTGTGTGTTTGTCAAGTAAAAGTATAATAAAACCTGGATCTTTTGTTATTGGCTATTGGGCAGTTGATATAAAGCAGGATATTTGTTCAGAGATAAGAGTGGGTCGCCTTTAACATTTATAAGGTCATATTTTTTTTTAAGGGGTGGGTTTCACACCATCAGTATAAAGTTAATATCAGTAAACTTGAATTTCCAGAGAGACAAGTATATTGAAAAAGTACAGTTGGAAAGAGGTAATTTAAAAAACTTTCCTTCAAGCTAAACATCTGAGTAGAAATAGAGAAAAATCATTAATGAAGTCAGAGACCACTTGGACATGATGAATTATGAACACACACAACAGTGAAGTAATTTCATTCCAGCTGCTCAGCTGTGGTCATAATTAAACTAGAAATTCAGCCTTCTGCTTTTTTGGGGTAGGGGGGCTGTCTTGTAACAGTGACTTCAGTCCCTAAGAATCAAATGCTTGTTTAAAAATATTTATGGTACTCAAAGGAATAAATATAATGCAATAAGGCTATTTTTCTAAAATTATTCCACTCATTGCTTAAATTATTTTTCTTTCACTTTAATGACATTATAGGAGATCTGGCTCAAATTTTGAAAAGCTCCTTAGAGGCAGAGGGAAAAAAGCATAGATTAGCATTGGTAAATCTTTTTTGATGGAGGATATAACAGTTGTTGAAATTTCAGTATCAGTTGAAATTCCAAAGGTTTCCAGCACTGAAGCAAGCAGCAGTGGGGTTTGGGAAATGCTCAGTTTATGAGGGTAAAGTCAGTAGCTTATGAATAAGCAGTGGAGAAAATTCTCACTGTTGAAATCAGGCATTGGCTACTAGATTCAGATCTGCTCTGTCTGCATGTGCTTGGCCACTTGCTGCTGTGAAGGACAAAAGTGCTCTTTTCTGTGGCTGCTCAGGTGGGAAATAATATTGAGGAGGTGGGCAGTGGGTGCTCAGTTGTTCAGTTGTGCCAGACTCTGTGACCCCCTGGACTATAGCCTGCCATGCACTTCTGTCCATGGGATTTCCCAAGCAAGAATACTGGAGTAGGGAGCAATTTCCTCCTCCAGGGGATCTTCCCAACCCAAAGATCAAAATCCTATCTCCTGCAGCTCCTGCGTTGTCAGGCATATTCTTTTTACCACTGAGCCACCTGGGAAGCCCCAACTGGGGAGGAGGGCTGGTGCTGGCAAGAGGTGGTGGAAGCCATTTCCTCTTCATTACCTACAACATGAGACAGGTTCGCATTTAGAGAAGGGAAGGTTTCCAGTAATTTTGACCCAGCAAGACCTTGACATTGAAAGTCACGTGGAGGCTGATTCTTCAGCACCACGTTTTGGAGCCCAAGGCAATGGGACATTGATAAATACAGTGAAGTGCCTGGTAATTCCACAGTAATTCACAAGGGCCTTGACAGTTCCCAGGCCTGTTGGTAACTCTGTTTAGTTCAATTCAGTTGCTCAGTTGTGTCCGACTCTCTGAGACCCCATGGACTGCAGCATGTCAGGCTTCCCTGTCCATCACCGACTCCCAGAGCCTATTCAACTCATGTCCATCACTTTGGTGATGCCATCCAACCATCTCATCCTTTGTTGTCCCCTTCTTCTCCCATCTTCAATCTTTCTCAGCATCAGGGTCTTTTCCAATGAGTTTGTTCTTCTCATCAGGTGGAGTTTCAGTCAGTCAGTTCAGTTCAGTTGCTCAGTCGTGTCCGACTCTTTTCGACCCCATGCACTGCAGCAGGCCAGGCCTCCCTGTCCATCACCAACTCCTGGAGTCCACCCAAACCCATGTCCATTGAGCCATCCAACCATCTCATCCTCTGTGGTCCCCTTCTCTTCCTGCCCTCAATCTTTCCAAGCATCAGGGTCTTTTCAAATGAGTCAGCTCTTCACATCAGGTGGCCAAAGTATTGGAGTTTCAGCTTCAACATCAGTCCTTTCAATGAACACCCAGGACTGATCTCCTTTAGGATGGACTGGTTGGCTCTCCTTGCAGTCCAAGGGACTCTCAAGAGCCTTCTCCAACACCACACTTCAAAAGCATCAATTCTTTGGCACTCAGCTTTCTTTATAGTCCAACTCTCACATCTGTACATGACTACTGGAAAAACCATAGCCTTGACTAGATGGACCTTTGTTGGCAAAGTAATGTCTCTGCTTTTTAATATGCTGTCTAGGTTGGTCATAAATTTTCTTTCAAGGATTAAGCGTTTTTTAATTTCATTGCTGCAATCACCATCTGCAGTGATTTTGGAGCCCCGAAAAATAAAGTCAACTACTGTTTCCACTGTTTCCTCATCTATTTGTCATGAAGTGATGGGACCGGATGCCATGATCTTAGTTTTCTGAATGTTGAGCTTTAAGCCAACTTTTTCACTGTCCTCTTTCACTTTCATCAAGAGGCTCTTTAGTTCTTCACTTTCTGCCATAAGGGTGGTGTCATCTGCATGTCTGAGGTTATTGATATTTCTCCTGGAAATCTTGATTCCAGCTTGTGCTTCTTCCAGCCCAGTGTTTCTCATGATGTACTCTGTATATAAGTTAAATAATCAGGGTGACAATATACAGCCTTGGCGTACTCCTTTTCCTTCAACATCAATCCTTCCAGTGAATATTCAGGACTGATTTCCTTTAGGATGGGCTGGTTTGATCTCCTTGCAGTCCAAGGGACTCTCAAGAGTCTTCTCCAACACCACAGTTCAAAAGCATCAATTCTTCAGTGTTCAGCTTTCTTTAGAGTCCAACTCTCACATCCATACATGACTACTGGAAAGACCATAGCTTTGACTAGACGGACTTTTGTTGGTAAAGTAATGTGTCTGCTTTTTAATATGCTGTCTAGGTTGGCCATAACTTTTCTTCCAAGGAGCAAGTGTCTTTTGGTTTCATGGCTGTAGGCTTTAATTTCATGCCTGATGAATTTAATTTCATCATCTGCAGTGATTTTGGAGCCCCCCAAAATAAAGCCTTTCACTGTTTCCATTGTTTCCTCATCTATTTGCCATGAAGTGATGGGACCAGATCCCATGATCTTAGTTTTCTGTATGTTGAGCTTTAAGTCAGCTTTTTCACTCTCCTCTTTCACTTTCATCAAGAAGCTCTTTAGTTCCTCTTCACTTTCTGCCATAAGGGTGGTGTCATCTGCATATCTGAGGTTATTGATATTTCTCCCGACAATCTTGATTCCAGCTTGTGCTTCATCCAGCCCGGCATTTCTCATGATGTACTCTGCATATAAGTTAAATAGATAGGGTGACAATATACAGCCTTGACGTACTCTTTTCCCGATTTGTAACCAGTCTGTTGTTCCATACGGTAACTCCGTATAGGGCATAAAGAGCATGCTTGTGTCCTGGTGACGGGATGTTGGGCTGCTTTTCTGAAGGAGAGGGAGCGAGGCTGTGCCTGGAGACCTGCCCTTTGGCCCTTTGGCCCTTTGGCCCTTTGGCCCTGTGGCCCTGTGGTCCTGTGCAAGTTGTTGCCAGTTCACCTGCTGAAACTCAAAGCAGAAATCCTGGGCTGCAGTGGATGTGTGCACAGATGGGTTTGCGAAGGGCGTGCTGAGGCGGATGGCCAGCTTTATTTATAGACCCACCAGAACTTCCAGTTCTTTCCCTCAACTTGAAGTTGAGAGAGGAGGACAAGTCTTGAACGAACTAACAATGCTTGGGGGTAGTTTGATCTCAAAGGTGACAGCTCAGGGTAATCTTAGCCAGCTCCTGATCTTTCCAGAGGGGCTGTGAAAACAGTACTTCATTGTTATTTATGCAAAATGAGGGAAGGGGCATGTTTGGTGGGAGAAATTATGCAACAAATTAATGCATGTTGAGCAGTTGATGTCATCTGGCTGGTGGAAATTAACATGGTGGATAGCGTCACTGTTGTCCTTTTATCTTAATTAATTATATGAGACATTTAACGTGTTGAAACATCAAGCCAAACGTCTGGATTTTTATGGGTAGTGGCGTTTATCCAGCTATTTATTCTGCCTGCTTTCTGAGGAAGAGCCATGCTCATTGGGTCCTGTCTACACGATCCCTAACTCTGAGCTCTTTGATGGTGGGTAGAGAAGTGTCTGGTCTTCTGAGTGATCCACTTGCTTTTTTCTCAGAAAGGAATCTGATACGATGGAGACAGCATCTTGGGCAGTTAGCGGAACCAGCCCTGGTCCTGCTTTTACCGCTGGTTGTTCTGTGAGATTGAAGCATATCTTGAGCACTCTCTTGGCTTTGCTCCTTTATCTGGGAGGATATTTCGAGAGAGGGATCATTTCTGCTCTCCTTAGCTTTTAGGTTTGCAGGAGGAAGGAGATCAAATGGAGAGGCTCTGTAAACTCTGTGTGCTTTACAACTGCTCACCCAGCTGCCCAAAACTGCTTTAGGAAGCATGTAGGTGTTCCGGGCATAGCTTAGCTGGTTATATAATAGTGAACAAGATACCCTCCCTGTCCCCACGCCAAGAAGCCTAGTCTGGGCAAAAACAAGCATTTAAAAAAATATCATTGATTAAATGCTGTGATAAGAATAATTACGCAGTGCTCTGACAGCAATGCAATCTTGGGTTAGGGGTGAGATGGTGGGTCAGAGACAGTTACTGTTTTAAAATAGGATTAAAGAGCCTCCCCCCCCCCTTTTTTTTTTGCAATGCCTGGATGAGTGCCTTGGGAAGATTTGTTGAGCACAGCTGTCGGATCTCATCTGAAATCCACGAGATGCTCACTTGATTTCTTGAGAAGAGAATGAAACTCTGGTTAGGTATGTGCTCACTGCTTTTTGGCTGGAGGACACTAAAAGGCTGTGTGGGAACAAGCCCGGTGCAGCTGACACAAACTTCAGAGTGTGAAAAGACCATGTGGGAACAAGCCTGGTGCAGCTGACACAAACTTCAGAGTGTGAGAAGGGAAGCTGCCTTTGGTTGCTGGCTCTGCAGTTATCATCAGCCTAAATCAAGATCCTGTTTTGTCCCAGGTGGTTGGACTAAAGCCGTGTTGGCCTCGGGGGAAGTCTTGCTGAAGCAGATACATGCTTGTTTCACGCAGGCCCTGCCTCTTAGGGATGTGTTCTAATACTTCTTTAATTAGAAAAAAAATTATAACTGCAAAAAAGAGAACAGTGATGAGCCCCTCTCTGTCAATAATTATCTCCTGGCATCAATAGTTGTCAAGGTTTTGTCATGTTTGGTTCATCCATCAACTCCAGGCGTCTGGTCATTTTACCCCTGTGTACTTCACTATGCTTCTCTAACTTTGTGGACACTTTTTTTATGTTACCATAATGCTGTAATTGCATCTGAAAGCAGAGGATTTTTAGGAACTTTTTCTTGCTCTTTCATTTTCCAACGTTTTTTGATGAAACATTTTGAGCATATGACAAAGTTGAGAATTTAATATGCACATCTATATATCTGATGCCTAGGTGCTCTCATCCACATTGACACATCTCCATCTGGTCTTCCTGTTATCCCTCTGACCATCTGTCCATCTGACTTTTTTATGTATTTCAAAGTAACTCACAGACATCAGTAAACCTCTCCCCTAAATAGTTAACGATTCATGTCACTAAGAGTTCAATATCGATTAACTTTTTCTTTTGAGGTAAATTTATAATAAATTTATAATTGAGATGTTGGCTTAATTTTGGCAAATTTGTGTGTGTAACTCCAGGGCTTCCCTGGTGTGGCTCAGATGGTAAAGAATCTGCCTGCAATGCAAGAGACCTGGGTTCGATCCCTGGGTCAGAAAGATCCCCTGGAGAAGGGAATGGACAACCCACTCCAGTATTCCTGCCTGGAGAATTCCGTGGACACAGGAGCCTGATGGGTTCAATCATTAATCCTCTGGGATCCCCTCCATGGCTCCGAATGTATTCGCTGTCACTGTCTCCAGGCTCTTGATTTCCCCATGGACCACTGGTTTTCACATACTGCCTTCCTGCCCACTCAGCCTGGTGGCTGCACATCCCAGCAGAGCTCCTCTTGTTGGTGCCTGTCACCCCACAAACCCTCTGCCTTACACTCTGCTGAAGCGGAGTATCTTCCCCCAGAACTTCTGAGCCTTGCTACACCATGTCCTGGTTGGGCCCGTCTCCCTCAGCATCGCTAGTCCTTGGAATCAAGTTTGCCTTCTTTCTGGTTGCTACTTCAGCACTCTCCCTAGGCTGCCCAATGGATGCTTTGAGCCTTCCGCTGCCTCTGTTTGCTTTGTCTCGATGCCTTTGTCCCTTGCCTTAAGGCCTCCAGACTGGTGCCGCTCAGATTCACATCTCTCCTTTCAAAATGTCCCTTGCCTTGAACCCCACCCACCTCCCCGCTGGGTACCCCCTAACCTTAATCATATCTGCCGTAATCATCTCTCTCCCTGCCATGCCGCCCCACCCCCAACTTAATCATATCTCCTTAATTATATCCAGGCTCTGGCTCCTTCAATTGTTTTTGCTCATCAAAGAATCCCTGACTGATACTCTGCTCCTCTACCTACAGAGAAGACCTGCTTTGACTTCTGTTACCCAGTACCCCATGATGATAATCACAGCTTACAATTCTTGTGCCTGTCTTGAGTAATTTCTAGAGCTCCTAATGGACTTTTTTGTTGGTTTTGTCACCAGATTTTTCAATATGGCCTCCCTGCCCTACTCCACTTTGTCAGCAGCATCCATTCCTGGGTTCCTGCCCAGCTGCTCGACTAAAGCTGCTTTCTAGTCACCATACGAGATTTTTCTGTGGTATTTAACTGCTAAACATTTAAAATCCTTTATTTGACCTGTCCCTGAATTGTCTTCTTTTTGTCAGTTTTTTTCCTCCTGAACTTTATTTTGCATCCTAAATTTGGTGTTCTTCAAAATGTTGGCCTTGTTTTTAGTCCTCTTTTTTTGTCTTGGCAGCTTCTTTCATATTTGTATGGCTTTGTTGTTTCTAGATGTCTTCCAAAGTTTGATTCCTATATGTCACCATTTTCAACAGTTGGTGGACATTTCCACCAGAATTCTTTCGCTCTCTTTCCTTCCTTTTCGTTGATAGGTTCATTCATACATTTATCCCCTACCCCCACTTCCCTAACCCAGCAACCTTGACAGACATGGCTGTCTGTCAAGATGGTCATTCTCACTCAGTTGGTTGAGATGTATAGTTTTTTAATGTGGCTCCCAGGTAGCCACTGCCAGTTGATGCATCAGTTGTATCTATTCATCGTATTTCTACCAGATGGCCCTGCTTTCTCTTACCAAGAATCTGGTCCCCTGAAGGATGCAGTTCAGTCGCTCAGTCTTGTTTGGCTCTTTGCGACCCCATGGACTGCAGCATGCCAGGCCTCCCTGTCCATCACCAACTCCCAGAGTTTACTCAAACTCTTGTCTATTGAGTCAGTGATGTCCTCCAACCATCTCATCCTCTGTCATCCCCTTCTCCTCCTGCCTTTAATCTTTCCCAGCATCAGACTCTTCAAATGAGTCAGTTCTTCACATCAGGTGGCCAAAGTATTGGAGTTTCAGTTTCAACATCAGTCCTTCTAATGAACATTCAGGACTTATTTCCTTTTGCATGGACTGGTTGGATCTCCTTGCAGTCCAAGGGACTCTCAAGAGGCTTCTCCAAAACCACAGTTCAAAAGTGTCAATTCTTCAGCACTCAGCTTTCTTTATAGTCCAACTCTCACATCCATACATGACTACTGGAAAAACCATAGCATTTACCAGATGGACCTTTGTTAGCAAAGTAATGTGTCTGCTTTTTAATATGCTGTCTAGGTTGGTCATAACTTTTCTTCCAAGGAGTAAGCATCTTCTAATTTCATGGCTGCAGTCACCATCTGCAGTGATTTTGGAGCTGCCAAAAATTAAGTCTACTACTGTTTCCATTGTTTCCCCATCTATTTGCCATGAAATGATGGAATCAGATGCTGTGATCTTAGTTTTCTGAATGTTGAGCTTTAAGCTAGCTTTTTCACTCTTGTCTTTCACTTTCATCAAGAGGCTTTTTAGTTCCTTTTCACTTTCTGCCATAAGGGTGGTGTCATCTGCATATCTGAGGTTATTCATATTTCTCCTGGCAATCTTGATTCCAGCTTGTGCTTCATCCAGCCCAGTGTTTCTCATGATGTACTCTGCATATAAGTTAAATAAGCAGGGTGAAAATATACAGCCTTGACGTACTCCTTTTCCTATTTGGAACCAGTCCGTTGTTCCATGTCCAGTTCTAACTGTTGCTTCCTGACGTGCACACAGGTTTCTCAAGAGGCAGGTCAGGTGGTCTGGTATTCCCATCTCTTTCAGAATTTTCCACAGTTTGTGGTGATCCACAGTCAGTGGCTTTGGCATAGTCAATAAAGCAGAAATAGATGTTTCTCTTGCTTTTTTTTGATAATCCAGCAGATGTTGGCAATTTGATCTCTGATTCCTCTGCCTTTTCTAAAACCAGCTTGAACATCTGGAAGTTCATAGGTCATGTACTGCTGAAGCCTGGCTTGGAGAATTTTGAGCTTTACTTTACTAGCATGTGAGATGAGTGCAGTTGTGCGGTAGTTTGAGCATTCTTTGGCATTGCCTTTCTTTGGGATTGGAATGAAAACTGACCTTTTCCAGTCCTGTGGCCACTGCTGAGTTTTCCAAATTCACTGGCATATTGAGTGCAGCACTTTCACAGCATCATCTTTTAGAATTTGAAATAGTGCAACTGGAATTCCATCACCTCCACTAGCTTTGTTCATAGTGATGCTTCCTAAGGCCCACTTGACTTCAGATTCCAGGATGTCTGGCTCTAGGTGAGTGATCACACCATCGTGATTATCTGGATTGTGAAGATCTTTTTTGTATAGTTCTTCTTTGTATTCTTTCCACCTCTTCTGAATATCTTCTGCTTCTGTTAGGTCCATACCATTTCTGTCCTTTATCGAGCCCATCTTTGCATGAAATTTTCCCTTGGTATTAGTCATTATGAAAGGTTTAGTTTATAATCACTGTTCAATTCCCTAACACCATCAGTTCAGTTCAGTCGTTCAGTCATGTCCGACTTTTTGTGACCCCATGAATCGCAGCACACCAGGCTTCCCTGTCCATCACCAACTCCTGGAGTTCACTCAGACTTACGTCCATTGAGTCAGTGATGCCATCCAGCCATCTCTTCCTCTGTCGTCCCCTTCTCCTCCTGCCCCCAATCCCTCCCAGCATCAGAGTCTTTTCCAATGAGTCAACTCTTCGCATGAGGTGGCCAAAATACTGGAGTTTCAGCTTTAGCATCATTCCCTCCAAAGAAATCCCAGGGCTGATCTCCTTCAGAATGTACTGGTTGGATCTCCTGCAGTCCAAGGGACTCTCAAGACTCTTCTCCAACACCACAGTTCAAAAGCATCAATTCTTCAGCGCTCGCTCACATCCATACATGACCACAGGAAAAACCATAGCCTTGACTAGACGGACCTTTGTTGGCAAAGTAATGTCTCTGCTTTTGAATATGCTGTCTAGGTTGGTCATAACTTTCCTTCCAAGGAGTAAACGTATTTTAATTTCATGGCTGCAGTCACCATCTGCAGTGATTTTGGAGCCCTAACACCATAGGCAGGATAAAAGCTCGAGTAATTTAGATTTCTCCCACCGCTATGTTTCTTTAAAGATCTGTGTAGATGAGGAAATGTGAGTCATCTTAAGATTGGTATGAAATATATGTATCTTCAACAGTGGTTTATTTTTCAGTTTATAAAAGCATTTTCATTTCTCCCTTTGCCTCTGGGTATTTTATAGATATGAGAACAAATTTTAGAAAATATTTTAAAAGTTTATAATCCACGGCAAGTAGATACAGATGCACTTTGGTAGAAGCACTGGCTTTGTCCATGCTTGGAGGCTAATTGGGTTGGCTTTGTGAACTGTCCAGGAGAAGATCAAAGATGTAGGTCCTACTCTGAGAGGACCCTGCCTCTAGGGTCTCAGATACCTAGATATCTTGTTGTTGTTCAGCCGCTAAGTCATGTCTGACTCTTTGTCACCCCATGGACTGCAGCACGCCAGGCTTCCCTGTCCTTCACCATCTCCTGGAGTTTGCTCTACCTTGCAATCATTCTAAACCATCGGTATAGAATGAGGACTTTTTGACTTGAGATTTGGTGATGGTTGGCACCTTCCCCTCTCCTAAAACAAGAATGCATCTTCTGCTTGAAGCATTTCCTCCCTCGCACAGCAGCTGTGACAAGTCACAGGCTCCCAACTACTGGGCAAAGGGGAAAATATGCTGCAAATCCTCTAAGAGCCTGCACTTTGAGTTTTAAATCGGGTTGTAAATGGAAGTCAGTGATGTGGGAGTTGATATGTGACCTGGGGTGAATATTGCTGCTGACCGGCTGTGTGACCTTGGGCAGAAGCTTGGTGTGTCTTGGTCTCAGTGGCCACATCTGACTGATGAAGCCAAAGGCGTTGGCTGATCTCAAGCGTCCTTCTAGACCCAGTGTTCTGTGTTCTTTGTTTTCCTGGTTGTTACTATTACTTTATGTAATGAGACTGTTTTTTTAGACAGTAAAAAAAGAAAAAAGTTCTGTGGAGAGATCAGAGTCTTAAAAAGCACTTGGAATTGCATCTATTTTTGGTTTGTATTTGAAAGGTTTTGGGATCCTCAGGAAAGGGGAGTGCATTCTTTCTTGGAAGGCTGAGTGTCGCTAAGACAACAGGGAAGGGCAGAGCAGCCAGGAAACAGAGGTGTTTGGTACAGGCTGGCATCCCATTAAGCCACACAGTAGATATGGCTGTGGTTAAGAGTACAGGCTTTGGAACCAGGCAGAAGGCTTGAGGTTCTAGTCCTGACTTGGTTACCTTCTGGCTATGTGACCTTGAGTGAGATAAACCTCAATTCATGTTTGTAAAATGGGGAACATAAGAGAGCTTCCATTATGGCACTGCTGTGAGGATTAGACAGGATGAGATGTAGAACTCTTAGCCCAGGTGATGTGTAATAATTGCTCAATTAACATAGCCTATTAATCACAGAGTGCTTGCCTTTGGCAGGGCTAGACATTTTCCTTCCAGGTATCTGCTTTAATCCACACAATCACACTAAGTAGAAGTTGTTATTCTCACACCATAGGGGAGGAAATCAAGGTTCAGAAGAGTTAAGTAATTTTCTCAACATTATAGAGGCAGTCAGTGACAGAGCTAGGGCTGGAAAACAATCTTCCTTCTTCCAAAGTCCCTTTCTGCCACTCTGTCTGCACCTTGGAATAGAGAGTCCTCCTCACTGCCCACAGGGTTTAGCGAGAGATTCTAAAAGACCACGGTAGAGGCCAGATGAGTCACCCACCAAATGCTGTCCTGCTTACAAACAGATTGGGTTCTAAAGAACTATTAGAAGTTCATTTGTTTGAAAAGTCTAAAGTTATAGCAGCTACTATTCATGCTTCCTCTTTTTCTTTTTTCAAACTTGAAACTTTTTATTTTGTATCGAGGTATAGCGGATTAACAATGTTGTGATAGTTTCAAGTGGACAACGAAGGGACTCAGCCATGCATATCCATCTATCCATTCTCCCCCCAACCCCCCTCCCATCCAGGCTGTGACATAACATTGAGTAGAGTCCCCTGTGCCATACAGTAGGTTCTTGCTGGTTATCCACTTTGAATATCATGCTGCCTCTTGGTGGCAAGAAGAATTACCATACTTTCTCCCTGATGAACAGCTTTGTTTGCAACCATGAAAATTCTTAATGTCAAAATTTTTAAGTAGAGAAACATGGAAGGCAGAGCAGACAGTAATGGGGTCCTCAAAGAGGTAGGGACACAACACCAGGCACAGAGATAGGAAGTGACGGCCAGCAACAGAGTGCAGTGGGATCTTCAGTAGCTCCCTGTGGTGGTGGCGGTGGTGGTGGTGATGGTGGTAGAAGTAGCATTCATGACTGGCCTTGAAGGAAGGGGAACATTTTGAAAAAGTGGAGGTGGCAGGAAAGAGGTTAGCTTAGGGTGCCTAAAACTGAAGATAGCTTTGTCGAGTGAGGAGATAATGAAAAAATCTGCCTATTAATTTTTCATGTCTTTTAATACATGCCTTGGATTGTGTTACATGAAGGCAACAAAAGTATTTGTGTGTCAACAAAATTTATTTGTCAACAAAAGTATTTCTAAGCATTTGTCAGGAGAGCTTCCAGCACCCACGTGCTTGCAGTTCTTTTGTCTGTACCTTCAGATTCTAGACCTGCTCTTCTCAGCAGGGAAGCCACCACACATGTGGCTTGAGCCCTGGAAATGTGGTGGTCCTGATACGTGCTGTCAATGTGAGACACACATTAGATTTTGAGAATGTAGTAAGAAAGTTCAGTTCAGTCACTCAGTCATGTCCAACTCTTTGTGACCCCATGGGCTGCAGCATGCCAGGCCTCCCTGTTCATCACCAACTCCCGGAGCTTGCTCAAACTCATGTCCATCGAGTCAGTGATGCCATGCAATCATCTCATCCTCTGTTGTCTGCTTCTCCTCCCACCTTCAATTTTTCCCAGCATCAGGGTCTTTTCTAGTGAGTTTGCATCAGGTGGCCAAAGTATTGGAGTTTCAGCTTCAACATCAGTCCTTCCAATGAATATTCAAAGGACTGATTTCCTTTTGGATGGATTGGTTGGCTCTCCTTGCAGTCCAAGGGACTCTCAAGAGTCTTCTCCAACACCACAGTTCAAAAGCATCAATTCTTTGGCACTCAGCTTTCTTTATAGTCCAACTCTCACATCCATATATGACCACAGGAAAAAACATAGCTTTAACTAGATGGACCTTTGTTGGCAAAGTAATATCTCTGCTTTTTAATATGTTGTCTAGGTTTGGTCTGTGGCTAGGTTACATACATGGTTCTCTGAGCTTCAGATTTTTCATCTGTTTAGCGGGGATATTGGATCAGATGTTTTCCCTTTAAAAATTCTATAATTCTAATTTGGAATCAACTGTTGTTAACAACTTTTTTCTGGGTTCTGCTGAAAGGTCTCTATTGTCCCTTTACCAATGCAGAAAATGTTAGGATTATTTCCTTTTATTGCTGGTCCTTTAGTAATTCTTGGAGTGGAAAAACTTCAGGGTTCTGATAGATTAAGGAGACCTTAATCTCTCTCTCTTTTCTTGGTCTGCTGGCCCATCTAGGCTTGTTTGAATGTGCTCCTGAGCTGGGCAACTGAGGTAACTGGTACAGGTATCAGAGAGCTAGAACGAAGAGTTGTGTTTCTTTGGTTCATGACTGTTAAGACCACTTTCAAATACACCATGCATAGTGATCCCACACTCTGTATTTAGACACTAGGTCCATCAAAACAGAATCTGCTCTGCCTTTTCCCTTTTGGCTCTACTAATATTAGCACAAATCAGTCATGTCTTTGTCCATATCTTTCTCCAGTAGTTTATCCTCCTATGCATTGTCCATCCAGCTATTAAAATATATGAAATATCAGGCTAGCTAGTTTCCAGAACACACATGTGTAAGACTTGGTTTTTATCCCTGAGGAACTCCTGATAAAGACCTATGAGGTGAAGACACAGTACTTGGGGTCTTGAGAGGGACTTTCAGTTTGGGGTGGGTACAGATGAGGAAAGAAGGTCGCTCCATGAGCACACTCAGGTGATGAAATGTTGAGTTTCTGAGAGTCTTTGATATTTCAAAGTGAAACAAGGTCTTAGTTAACTAAAGAAAGAGAAAGTGAAAGTTAAAGTGAAGTCATGTCTGACTCTTTGTGACCCCATGGACTGTGGCCTACCATGCTCCTCTGTCCATGGGATTTTCCAGGCAAGAGTACTGGAGTGCGTTGCCATTTCCTTTTCCAAAGGATCTTCCTGACCCAGGGATTGAACCCTGGTCTCCTGCATTGTAGGCAGACGCTTTATCATCTAAGCCACCAGGGAAATCCTAGTTGACTAGCAACATCTCAAATAAACAAAATCCTCCCTGTAAATATATATATAAAGTCCATTTAATGGAACATCAGTGCCTGGAGGCAAGTGTATTGCTGTACCGAAATCCTCTTTCATGATGCCAGTTATGTATTTTTTGCCATTACATTTATTTTTCTGTAGTAATGAACCTTTATAACATGTTACAATTTGAAAAAGTAACAATATGGAAAGGAGGTTATATAAAAGCAAAGTTTTACTGGTTTAAAAAGCAAGAGCACTAGAGAGGGAAAATCCTTTTAAGTCTGGAGTTAACTTAGATTCAGGCACTTGCAATAAAGTAACCCTTAATAAAATCTTGATTTTTCTCTCCAAAGTGTGGGTGAATAAAATATATCTGCAGAGATATTTTTGGGTAGCCAACACTTCTTGGCTTTTGATTTGAGGTTTGTAGGAATCCCAAAATGATAGGGTACTAATTGACTCAAATTGAAATTTCAGATAATTGGACTGATTCTGAGCCTAGCAATGCTAACAATATCTAACATATACTGTGGGAAATGTGTTTCATAGTAATCAAAACAAAATAGAGCACTCATTTCTGTGCCTATACTTAGGAGATACTTGCAGATTCTTTACCATCTGAGCTATCAGGAAGCCCTATTACATATATATAAAATACAAATATGCATCTTCATACATTAAATACCAGTAATGCACATTTTTAAAAGAGGAAACTTTTGGGACTTCCCAGGTGGTGCAGTGGGTAAGAATCTGCCTGCCAATGCAATAGACCCAAGTTCGAACCCTGATTTCGGGAAGATTCCACATGCTGCAGAGCAACTAAGCCCATGTGCCACAACTACTGAGTCTGTGAGTTGCAGCTACTGATGCCTGCATGCCTCAAGCTTCTGCTCCACAAGAAGAGTGGCCACAGCAATGAGAAGCCCTCGAATTACGATGAAGAATAGCCCTGCTCTCCGCAACTAGAAAAAGCCAGTATGAAGCAACAAGGACCCAGTGCACCCAAATAATTAATTAAAAAAGAGAAACTTTTGAATGTATTTAACGCTGAAATTCAGATATTCATACTATCAGTTTAGTTCAGTCACTCAGTCATGTCTGACTCTTTGTGACCCCATGGACTGCAGCACGCCAGGTTTTCCTGTTCATCACCAGCTCTCAGAGCTTACTCAAACTCCTGTCCATTGAGTCAGTGATGCCATCCACCAAACCATCTCATCCTCTGTCATCGCCTTCTCCTGCCTTCAATCTTTCCCAGCATCAGGGTCTCTTCCAATGAGTCAGTTCTTCACATCAGGTGGCCAAAGTATTGGAGTTTCAGCTTCAGCATCAGTCCTTCCAATGAATATTCAGGACTAATTTTCTTTAGGATGGACTGGTTTGATCTCCTTGCAGTTCAAGGAACTCTCAAGAGTCTTCTCCAAGACTGCAGTTCAAAAGCATCAATTCTTCAGCACTCAGCTTTCTTTATAGTCCAACTCTCATATCCATACATGACTACTGGAAAAGCCATAGCTTTGACTATACAGACCTTTGTCAGCAAAGTAATGTTTCTGCTTTTTAATATGCTGTCTAGGTTGGTCATAGTTTTTCTCCCAAGGAACAAACATCTTTTAGAACCAGTAGTACTTTTATAACAGAAGTGAAAAGTAAATATGGTAAGTTTGTACCCTCTCAAGTTACCCTTAGTAATATCTTGATTTTTTTTCCCCCTCAGAGTGTGGGTAAATAAAATATATCTGCAGAAGTATTTTTGAGTAACCAGCACTTCTTGGCTTTTGATTTCAGGTTTGAGGGAATCCTAGACAAATCTACATATGAAATGAAAATAGGGATATTTCTAGGGACACTTGTCCATCTGCGGTTCTAGCCACATAAACAATACAGGTGTTAATCATTTTCCCGGGGGCTGGAAGTTGAAGAGAGGCACACAGTGGCTGTAGTGTTGGCAGCAAAGTTTATGCAGAGGGTTGAACTTATTAACAACAGGAGCAGCATGCTAACCGTCGCCTGGAAACCAGCTTTTGGTTAGAGTAGTGATGAGTTCTCTGGATGTCTGTTTCTTTTTTCTCTGATGTGATGCCTCAGAGCACTGTGCATTTTCAGTTCAGTTCAGTTCAGTCGCTCAGTCGTGTCCGACTCTTTGCCACCCCATGGACTGCAGCATGCCAGGCTTCCCTGTCCATCACCAATTCCCGGAGTTTACTTAACTCGTGTCCATTGAGTCAGTGATGCCATCCAACCGTCTCATCCTCTGTCGTCATCTCCTCCTCCTGCCCTCAATCTTTCCCAGCATCAGGGTCTTTTCAAATGAGTCAGCTCTTTGCATCAGGTGGCCAAATTATTGGAGTTTCAGCTTCAACATCAATCCTTCCAAAGAATATTCAGGACTGATTTCCTTTAGGATGGACTGGTTGGATCTCCTTGCAGTCCAAGGGACTCTCAAGAGTCTTCATCAACACCACAGTTAAAAAGCATCAATTCTTCGGTGCTCAGCTTTCTTTATAGTCCAGCTCTCACATCCATACATGACCACTGGAAAAACCATAGCATTGACTAGACAGACCTTTGTTGGCAAAGTAATGTCTCTGCTTTTTAATATGCTGTCTAGGTTGGTCATAACTTTTCTTCCAAGAACTAAGCGTCTTTTAATTTCATGGCTGCAGTCACCATCTGCAGTGATTTTGGAGCCCCCCAAAATAGTCTGTCACTGTTTGCACTGTTTCCCCATCTATTTGCTATGAGTGATGGGACCGGATGCCATGATCTTAGAATTGGTTTAGTATAAAAAAAGTTACTAAAAAAAATTCCATGTCATTTCTGGATATACATTCTGGATGTCATTTCTGATCTCTAAGTTGGAGATCACTAATACAGAGCTTTGTTGATGTGCTGGTGTCCGATGATAGAGATACCCAGCTGGTTTGTAAGGATTGTGTGTGGGTGTACAAATAATTGGTATACTACTTAGCTCTGACAGCTCAAATAGCTGCCTTTTATTCACCTGTAAGTAGAATAATAAGGTTATTACCGTGCTTATGGTAATAGAATAACTCGCTATAAACTATAAATGGAAATAATAATAAATGGAACAACTCACTATACACTATAAATTCAAGTTATTATCCATTAGTCATCAACCTGGATGATGAGGCATAATGTTTATTTAATAATTCATTCATATGTTCAATATTTGTGTTTACATTTTATTTATTTATTATTTTTGACTGTGCTGGGTCTTCATTGCTGTGTGGGCTTTTCTCTAGCTGGGGAGAGCAAGGGCTACTCTCTGGTTGTGGCGCATGGGCTTTTCATTGCAGTGGCTTCTCCTGTTGCAGCTCCTGGGCTGTAGAGCATAGGCCCAATTGTGGTGCATGGGCTTAGCTGCTCCACAGCATGTATCTTCCCGGACCAGGGATTGAACCCCTGTCTCCTGCATTGGCAGGTGATTCTTTACCACTGAGCACCATGCAAGCCCCGGTATTTGCTTAATAATTGTTTTTCTGAGTGCCTGCTATATGGCAGGCAGGATATGAGAGGTACTGGAGATGTAGCAGTGAACAAGACAGAAAATGGTGCTGAGCTTGATAGATAATAAACTCATCAACAAAAGTGCAAGTTACAGATAATAGTAAGTGATGGGAAAGTCATGCATGTGTTGAGAGAAACTCTGTGAGTGATGGGAGGGGCTGGTGGGGTGTCTTTTAGGTTAAGATGATCAGCGGAAGACTAAGGGGGCAACACTTGAAATGAGACCTGAAAGAATAAAGGAGCCAGACTTTCAATGCAAAAATGAGTTCACGTAGTCAGTGGTGTATACTCAGAACTGAGGTGGTTCTGCTCTCTGTGATGCCACTTGTGTGCGAGGGTGATATTCTCAATTGATCCAGGAACCCATGAAGAAAGATAGTAACCTGGCCCTTGAGCATAGCCTTGGAGCCCCCTGTTAGGTCAGATATTAAGCCCTTATTGCTGGGCAATTGGGAGGTGCAGTGGGGTCTTGGGAGGAACTGGGTTGGTACTCAGATGCCTCGGGGGCCACAACCATTTCCCTACAGTTTGGGAGTGTTTCAGTATTTAAATGAGAAGCATGATGCATGTGAGGGCTGGTCATCAGCTATGCTTTTGTAACTTTATGATCCAAGGAATTTTGGCAATTACCAATTGCAGTTACAGATCATTTAAAAAATTCTGGCCACTCCATATAGTTCAGTAGAGAAAAAGAAGGGTTAAACTCCTGCTTTCAATGTTGGCTGTCATGATTCTATACTCTGGGTCACATTTTGAGTAGGTAGCAGCCTGAATGTATTCTTCGCAAGAAGGTAACCAACCTCATGTTCCATTTTTCTTTTTTAACTAGGCGGCATCATTGTCCACACCTCCCTACCAAGATTTATGATAAAACAGAGAAACCATGTCTTCTCTCCGAATATACCGAGAACTACCCTGTCTATCACTCTTACCTGCCCAGAGAGTCCTTCAAGCCCAAGATGGATTACCAGAGAGCGTGCACACCGATGGAAGGCCTGACCACATCGAGGTGAGGGCATGGTGTGAATGTATAAGTGTACAACTGATGGAGTAACGTACATTAACCTAATGTTCAATATTGCATTACTGTGCACTATCAATACATGCTATTAATGCCTTAATGTTAACTTACTCAGAGAATCTCTGAAAGAAAACCCTGCATTTATTAGCCAGTTTAGTTTTTCCCAGCCCTCTTTTAGCGAGCAAGGATTCTTGCTTGGGGCTGGGGCAGGGGTGGGGCCATGGGGCAGAAATTGCAACTTGATCTACATGGAAAGGCTTAAAGTATTAAAGGGAAATAATAACTTGAAAGGGGTGAGGGCTGCTGCAGAAAAAGGAGTTTTGGGCTTGTGCACATAAGCTCCAGTTCAGCTTGGGTGGTGGTAGTGATGTTGGTAGTGGTGAAAGAGAACTTTAGTGTTTTTGAAGTTATGCTATAGATTTTGAATTGAGGTCCCCTTGAACATACATCAAGAATATAAACAAAGAATATTTCCTTTTAAATTACTCTTGACTTAGAAACTCTGATTCTTGAGGTCCAGCTCTGTACAGAGCCTGAGCCCCGTGGCTCAACGTATCAGGGCCGCAGGGTCACCTGTATTGGAGGGTGGGGACACATGGTCAATCTCAGGATTGTTCTACATGTTGCATTGCAAGGCTCTCACAGAATCGGGCTGTGGACAGCTCATTGAGTGACCTCTGACCTGTGACTGATGACCCAGAGGAGTACCAACACCTTGGAGTTACTTGAGTGGTGTTTCAGGTTATATAGCTGAGTACCCAGATAAGACCTGAGAGCTGGATGCCTTCTCTGCCTCTGATGATCCTCATCCCTAAGGGGCAGCATTGCTGTGCAGTGGAGATGAAATACGCCTAGTATGATGCCCACACATTATAGGTTTTCAAGATCTGGTAAATTTTCTTCCTATTGCATGCTGCCCCCACCTTTGCCTTGCAATTTTGT
The DNA here is from genome assembly GCF_029407905.1 of Bubalus kerabau. NCBI lineage: Eukaryota > Metazoa > Chordata > Mammalia > Artiodactyla > Bovidae > Bubalus > Bubalus kerabau. Next base: position 90,798,192 of record NC_073627.1, read on the forward strand.
GCTTTTCTGATAAAGGTCCCAGATGGCCCAGACTAAGCAGAACACCATTCCTTCTGCCTCCGGATTTCCTCCAGGATAGCCTGGAAACATCCTCTGTTGAAAACATGGGTTGGAGGCATGTACTAAATGCTGCTTATCTTGTATATCCAAAGGAAGAAGTCCATGTCTGGGTGATGGGATAGAAAAGACCCACAAGGCAAGGTCAAAGCCAAGTGATCCCTGGACTTAGTGGGAACTGGTGGACAGAGGCAGTTTGAGAATGGGAGGGAGTCAAGGGTCCTATCTGATTCTTGAATCAGGCCACCTTTATGCTGAGTAGTTATATTAAATGATTTCATTTAAGCACAGGGTTTCTGGATCCTGATTCATGGAAAAAAATGTAATCTGTGCAACCTGCTTTTCAACCTATGACTTACTAAACAACATAAACCTTAAGGTTTGGGCTTCATTTTACCAAGAAAACAGCGTCCTTTGTTTCTAAGAATCTAAAGACCTCAACACCCTCTTCCAACAACACAAGAGAAGACTCTACACATGGACATCACCAGATGGTCAACACCGAAATCAGATTGATTATATTCTTTGCAGCCAAAGATGGAGAAGCTCTATACAATCAGCAAAATCAAGACTAGGAGCTGACTGTGGCTTAGATCATGAACTCCTTATTGCCAAATTCAGACATAAATTGAAGAAAGTAGGGAAAACCACTTGACCATTCAGGTATGACCTAAATCAAATCCCTTAGGATTATACAGTGGAAGTGAGAAATAGACTTAAGGGACTAGATCTGATAGATAGAGTGCCTGATGAACTATGGACTGAGGTTCGTGACATTGTACAGGAGACAGGGATCAAGACCATCCCCATGGAAAAGAAATGCAAAAAAGCAAAATGGCTGTCTGAGGAGGCCTTACAAATAGCTGTAAAAAGAAGAGAAGTGAAAAGCAAAGGAGAAAAGGAAAGATATAAACATCTGAATGCAGAGTTCCAAAGAATACCAAGAAGAGATAAGAAAGCCTTCCTCAGCAATCAATGCAAAGAAATAGAGGAAAACAACAGAATGGAAAAGACTAGAGATCTCTTCAAGAAAATTAGAGACACCACAGGAATATTTCATGCAAAGATGGGCTCGATAAAGGACAGAAATGGTATGGACCTAACAGAAGCATAAGATTTAAGAAGAGGTGGCAAGAATACACAGAAGAACTGTACAAAAAAGATCTTCACGACCAAGATAATCTCGATGGTGTGATCACTCACCTAGAGCCAGACATCCTGGAATGTGAAGTCAAGTGGGCCTTAGAAAGCATCACTACGAACAAAGCTAGTGGAGGTGATGGAATTCCAGTTGAGCTATTTCAAATCCTGAAAGATGATGCTGTGAAAGTGCTGCACTCAATATGCCAGCAAATTTGGACAACTCAGCAGTGGCCACAGGACTGGAAAAGGTCAGTTTTCATTCCAATCCCAAAGAAAGGCAATGCCAAAGAATGCTCAAACTACTGCACAATTGCACTCATCTCACATGCTAGTAAAGTAATACTCAAAATTCTCCAAGCCAGGCTTCAGCAATATGTGAACCGTGAACTTCCAGATGTTCAAGCTGGTTTTAGAAAAAGCAGAGGAACCAGAGATCAAATTGCCAACATCCACTGGATCATGGAAAAAGCAAGAGAGTTCCAGAAAAACATCTATTTCTGCTTTATTGACTATGCCAAAGCCTTTGACTGTGTGGATCACAATAAACTGTGGAAAATTCTGAAAGAGATGGGAATACCAGACCACCTGACCTGCCTCTTGAGAAACCTGTATGCAGGTCAGGAAGCAACAGTTAGAATTGGACATGGAACAACAGACTGGTTTCAAATAGGAAAAGGATTACATCAAGGCTGTATATTGTCACCCTGCTTATTTAACTTATATGCAGAGTACATCGTGAGAAACGCTGGGCTGGAAGAAGCGCAAGCTGGAATCAAGATTGCCGGGAGAAATGTCAATAACCTCAGATATGCAGATGACACCACCCTTATGGCAGAAAGTGAAGAGGAACTAAAAAGCCTCTTGATGAAAGTGAAAGAGGAGAGTAAAAAAGTTGGCTTAAAGCTCAACATTCAAATAATGAAGATCATGGCCTCTGGTCCCATCACTTCACGAGAAATAGATGGGGAAACAGTGGAAACAGTGTCAGACTTTATTTTTTGGGGCTCCAAAATCACTGCAGATGGTGATTGCAGCCATGAAGTTAAAAGACGCTTAGTCCTTGGAAGAAAAGTTATGACCAACCTAGATAGCATATTGAAAGCAGAGACATTACTTTGCCAACAAAGGTCTGTCTAGTCAAGGCTATGGTTTTTCCTGTGGTCATGTATGGATGTGAGAGTTGGACTGTGAAGAAAGCTGAGCACTGAAGAATTGATGCTTTTGAACTGTGGTGTTGGAGAAGACTCTTGAGAGTCCCTTGGACTGCAAGGAGATCCAACCAGTCCATTCTGAAGGAGATCAGCCCTGGGATTTCTTTGGAAGGAATGATGCTGAAGCTGAAACTCCAGTACTTTGGCCACCTCATGCGAAGAGTTGACTCATTGGAAAAGACTCTGATGCTGGGAGGGATTGGGGGCAGGAGGAGAAGGGGACGACAGAGGATGAGATGGCTGGATGGCATCACTGACTCGATGGACGTGAGTATGAGTGAACTCCAGGAGTTTGTGATGGACAGGGAGGCCTGGTGTGCTGCGATTCATGGGGTCACAAAGAGTTGGATATAACTGAGCGACTGAACTGACTGAACTGAAAGACCTCAAGAGAGAGAAGTGGAACATTCTCGAATATTGCTTTTCATTTGAAGAATCTATGGTCGATACTCATGAAAAGAACTAGGCTTGTATGTAACAGACATGTAGTTGGTAGGAAAGGATAAGAGCAGTATGGAGAAATGGCTTGTGAATATTATATTTGGTTTTAAGATGCTAGTCTTCACTTCTCTTTATACCAAGTATAAAGAGTGCCTCATGGAATATAGAGTACAGAGAGGCTTCATATATTGTCCTGGAAATATTTGAATCCTTGGAGGGCTGGATGTTGAAGGATGCTTTTTGTTTGTTACCCTCAAGCTCAGGAGAATGAGGACAAGCCTTTTCTCTGGAGCAGTAGTCCTGCCCCATCCCTGCACTATGAGCCCCCAATGGAGCCCCACATTCCCTCTCTTCTCCCCATCATGCCCCTCCCCCATATTCTCTCCTTTGCAAAACAAAAACTACCCCTTTGACCTGTTCTAAATTATCCTTGCCTTGTGTCACTTACAACAATAAACATCACCCAGAAATCCTCTCTGTCCCTGCCAAGGCCAGAATAATAAAATCATTCATGTTAATATGTGGCCAAAGTGGAGGAATGCAAATAGTAAAAGAATTTCCAAAACAACTTATAATGATCATAAAGACCTTAAAAACAAGAAGTGGCAGGATCATGGTTACCCATGGGAAGGGAAAAAACAGAAATACCTCTCTCCTCTCCTTTATTTTCTTCCCCAGAAAGAGGACTAAGGGGGAGATGAGCAGAAGGCATCTCTTCTCTCCCCCATCCCTCAGTTTCATCATTTCTCAGTCCCATGCCTGCCCTGCTGGGCACATTTTTGTAGAATGAAAAAAACAAAACAACCATGCCACTATCAGGATGTCTTTTTTTTTTTTTTTTTTTTTTAGCTTTGGTGGGATTTTACTGACATAAATCAACAAAAATCAAGATTTTACTAACCATCTTTTCTTAACCTTGCAAACTCAGCAGAGACTCTAGTCCATATCTCTGAGTACATAAAACCATTCCCCACAGGGAAGTGTGGAGATGTTGTCATCTAGATGCTCCACCAGAGGTCGGTGCGGAAGGGGTGGGTCGGCCTTGTGTCTGACACCTCTGTGTCTGCAGGTTTTCCTCCTTCTGCCCTTGGAATATGGTGGTCAGAATGTCCGACCCACTTTGCTACGTAAAGGCAGACCTGGCTTAGTTTCTGAGGTTGGACGTGGGACTGCTTGACATGCCACCTGCTGCATGACAAAGTCACATGGCCCGAGGCTTGGCTGGGTCTGGTGATGAAGCCCAGACACAAAAAACACCTGGTTTCTAGAACAGTTATCATCCCAGCATGAGGCACGATTGCAGCTGCACACCACTCTTACTGACTGTAAATCTTGGGGATTTACAGCAGGTGCCATGAGGCGAATATTCGTTTTTGCTTTTCATCCCTTCTTGATATTGAGTCATTTCTTGCAGCCCTTTGGTAATTCTCTCACAGAGGATCTGCCTTTAGTCTGGATAGACCTGAGATCAATTTATGAACAAAAGGTTTGTACTTCAAGCCTTGTTTCCTCTTAGGCATGTCACCACATTAGACACTTGGGCCGCATTTTTGGACATTGTTTTGTTAGCTAAGGGAGATCCCTGAAGATGAGCAAAGTGGATAACCTCAGAAGAAAGAGGTGGGTCTTCGAGATGGTATTAGACCTTTAATCTAAAGGGAGTGGGGCTGTGGGTAGGGGGAGATAGAGGTGCAGGGGAGGGGTGGGTGAAATTGGGTTCATACGATGAATTTGGCTGCAGGGAAAAGGGAAAAAAAGGGAAAAGTGGCACGGATTCCTTTGTTTACTGACAAGATTCCTTAGTAAGTGGAAGAGTAAAGAGGAAGAGCTAAAAGGGAAAGATCTTACGTTTACTTATTTTTGATAGCACTGGGTCTTTGTTGCTGTGTGAGGCTTTCTCTAGTTGCAGAGACCGGGGGCTACTCTCTAGTTGCGGTGCGTGGGTTCTCATTGTGGTGGCTTCTCTTGCTGTGGAGCACAGGCTCTAGGCACATAGGCTCAGTGGTTGTGGCACCTGGGCCTAGTTGTTCCGCGGCATGTGGAATCTTCTGGGCCAGGGACCTAACCCATGTCCCCTGCACTAGCAGGTAGACTCTTATCCACTGTGCCACCAGGGGAGTCCGGGGAAGGGCTTTTGGAATCTGTTCCAAAAAGCCAGGAGAGAAGCAATCAAGTTGGTTGTAGGCTTGTGTCTTTTCCTACCTATTGAATATTATGTACTTCCTGTTCAAATATGTATTTCTTTACTCAGAGTTATCCCAGTGGGCATACACTTTCTCACCTCTGTAGACAAAAGATATACCCATTTGAATGCAAAGTTCCAAAGAATAGCAAGGAGAGATAAGACAGCCTTTCTCAGTGATCAGTGCAAAGAAATAGAAGAAAATAATAGAATGGGAAAGACTAGAGATCTCTTCAAGAAAATTAGAGATACCAAGGGAACATTTCATGAAAGATGGGCACAAACAAGGACAGAAATGGTATGGACCTAACAGAAGCAGAAGATATTAAGAAGAGGTGGCAAGAATACACAGAAGAACTATGCAAAAAAGATCTTTATGACTCAGATAACCATGATGGTGTGATCACTCACCTAGAGCCAGGCATCCTGGAATCTGAAGTCAAGCGGGTCTTAGGAAGCACCACTATGAACAAAGCTAGGGGAGGTGATGGAATTCCAGTTGCACTATTTCAAATCCTGAAAAATGATGCTGTTAAAGTGCTGCTCTCAGTATGTCAGCAAATTTGGAAAACTCAGCAGTGGCCACAGGACTGGAAAAGGTCAGTTTTCATTCCAATCCCAAAGAAGGGCAATGCCAAAGAATGCTCAAACTACTGCACAATTGCACTCATGTCACACGCTAGTAAAGTAATGCTCAAAATTCTCCAAGCCAGGCTTCAGCAATACGTGAACCGTGAACGTCCAGATGTTCAAGCTGGTTTTAGAAAAGGCAGAGGAACCAGAGATCAAATTGCCAACATCCGCTGGATCATCAAAAAAGCAAGAGAGTTCCAGAAATGCATCTATTTCTGCTTTATTGACTATGCCAAAGCCTTTGACTGTGTGGGTCACAATAAACTGTGGAAAATTCTGAAAGAGATGGGCATACCAGACCACCTGACCTGCCTCTTGAGAAATTTGTATGCAGGTCAGGAAGCAACAGTTAGAACTGGACATGGAACAACAGACTGGTTCCAAATAGGAAAAGGAGTACGTCAAGGCTGTATATTGTCACCCTGCTTATTTAACTTATATGCAGAGTACATCATGAGAAATGCTGCGCTGGAGGAAGCACAAGCTGGAATCAAGATTGCTGAGAGAAATATCAAGAACCTCAGATATGCAGATGACACCTCCCTTATGGCAGAAAGTGAAGAGGAACTAAAAAGCCTCTTGATGAAAGTGAAAGAGGACAGTGAAAAAGTTGGCTTAAAGCTCAACATTCAGCAAACGAAGATCATGGCCTCTGGTCCCATCACTTCATGGGAAATAGATGGGGACACAGTGGAAACAGTGTCAGACTTTATTTTTCTGGGCTCCAGAATCACTGCAGATGGTGATTGCAGCCATGAAATTAAAAGACGCTTACTCCTTGAAAGAAAAATTATGACCGACCTAGACAGCATATTAAAAAGCAGAGACATTACTTTGCCAACAAGGGTCCGTCTAGTCAAGGCTATGGTTTTTCCAGTGGTCATGTGTGGATGTGAGAGTTGGACTGTGAAGAAAGCTGAGTGCTGAAGAATTGATGCTTTTGAACTGTGGTGTTGAAGAAGACTCTTGAGAGTCCCTTGGACTGCAAGGAGATCCAACCAGTCCATTCTAAAGGAGATCAGCCCTGGGATTTCTTTGGAAGGACTGATGCTGAAGCTGAAACTCTAGTACTTTGGCCACCTCATGCGAAGAGTTGAGTCGTTGGAAAAGACTCTGATGCTGGGAGGGATTGGGGGCAGGAGGAGAAGGGGACGACAGAGGATGAGATGGCTGGATGGCATCACTGACTCGATGGATGTGAGTCTGAGTGAACCCCGGGAGTTTGTGATGGACAGGGAGGCCTGGCATGCTGCGATTCATGGGGTCACAAAAAGTCGGACACGACTGAGCAACTGAAGTGAGCTGAACTGATGGTCTTCCCAGTAGTCACACATGGTTGTGTGAGGCAATAAAGAATCTGCCTGGTAATGCAGGAGACATGGATTTGATCCCTGATTGGAGCAAGCCTCACATGCCTCAGAACATAACCTGCAGTTATGTTGTGGTTAGTGATAGGTTTCAGTAAATGTTCTGAACATAAAAACATAATGAGGAAACATATAATTTTAATTCAATTCACTCTAAAGCCACAGTAAATATTTTTGGTTGGAGGATAAATGAATTAAACTTTAAGCTTCTTTCCTCTCTTCAAAGGTAGATCACTGCCCCCCTCCCCAAGATCACTTGTCTTGGTTATAACTAATCAGTAAATTCAATCCATAGATATTCTTTCACAAACTAACTTGAATTTTGCGTTGGGGTTGCTAAAAATTGGACAGGATTTAGCAACTAACCAACAATGATAACTTTCTAGAGGAGAGACGTGGAGTGGACTGCAGTGAGGGTTGTTTATTGTTTTTCTTTGAAAATGGGGAAGACTGAAGCATGTTTAAATACTGACAGAAAGCAGCCAGTAAGAGGAAAAGGTGGAACCACTGATCCTTGAGAAAGAGGGAGGAGATTAGGGTGGGGTGAAAGGATTGCCTTTGGGCCAAGAGGAGGAGCTTTGTTTTTTCCCCTGAATTGAAGTGTAGTTGATGTATGCTATTATATAGGTTAGAAGTGTACAATGTAGTGATTCACAATTTAAAAAAAAAAATTCTCTGTTTGTTTGGCTGCAGTGTCTTCATTGCTGTCATGGGCATTTCCCTAGTTGTGAGCGGGGTCTGCTCTATGGGGTGGTGTGCGGCCTTCTTGTTGCAGTGGCTTCTCTCGTTGCAGAGCTCAGGCTCGAGAGCGCGGGCCCAGCAGCCGTGGCACACAGGCTCAGCTGCTCTGAAGCATGTGAGGTCCTCCAGGACCAGGGACAGAACCTGTGTCCCCTGCATCGCAAGGCAGATTCTTAGCCACTGGGCCACCAGGGAAGCGTGATCCACAACTTTTAAAGGTTATAGTTCATTATAGCTATTGTAAAATATTAGCTTTACTGTAGTGTACAGTATATCCTTGTAGATTTCTATGCATAATAGTTTATGCCTCTTAATCCCCTACTTTTTATTTATAATGTCATCCTCTACTCTTTATTTATATTGCCCCTCCCTCTTTCTCACCACTGGTAACCATTGGTTTGAGTCTGCTTCTCTTTTGTTATGTTCACTAGTTTGTTGTATTTTTTAGATTCGACATGTAAGTGATATCACACAGTATTTCTCTTTTTCTGTTTTCTTTTAGAATAATAGCCTCCAAGTCTGTCCATGTTATTGCAAATGGCAAAACTTTATTTTTTTTATGTCTGAGTAGTATTCCGTTGTGTGTGTGTGTGTGTATGTGTGTGTGTGTGTGTGTGTGTATGTATCAGAAAAGGTGTGGTGTACACCCACCACACAGTTCCTGTTCATTAGTTAGTGAACACTTCGGTTGCTTCCGTATCTTGCCAGTTGTTTAAGTAGTGCTGCACTGACCCTAGAAGAGCATGTATCATTTTGAATTAGGGTTTTTGTTTCTTTCAGATATATACCCAGGAGTGGAATTTCTGGGTCATATGGTAGTTCTGTTTTTAGCTTTTTGAGAAGCCTACATACTGTTTTCCACAATGGCTGCACCAATTTACATTCCTACCAACAGTGTACGAGAGCTCGCTTTATTCTACTTCCTCTCCGACATTTGTTATTTGTGTTCATTTTGATAATAGTCATTCTGGCAGGTCTGACGTGATATCTCATTGTGGTTTTTATTTGTGTTTTCCTGATCATTAGCAATGTTGAGCATATTTCTCTGTGCCTGTTGGCCATCTGCGTGTCTTCTTTGGAAAAATGTTGACTGTTCAGCTCTTCTGTTTTATAATCAATTTTTTGTTCTGTTGTATGAGCTGTTTATATATGTTGGATATTAACCCCTTACTGCTCATATCATTTGCAAATATTTTCCCCCATATTGTAGGTTGTCTTTTCATTTCATTGAACTGTATAAAAGCTTTCAACTTTAATTAGGTCCCATTTGTTTATTTCTGTTTTTATTTCCTTTGCTTTAGGAGAGATTGAAAACAGATTGAAAAAAAACTATTGGTATGATTTATGTCAGAGTATTGTTTTCTTCTAGGATGTTACGGTTTCTGGTCTTACATTTAGGTCTTTAATCCACTTTGAGTTTATTTTTGTATGTATTGCTGGAGAATGTTCTAACTTCATTGTATTACATGTGTGTGTCCAGTTTTCCCAGTACCACTTACTGAAGAGACTGTCTTTTCTTCATTGTATATATCCTGGGTTCCTTTGTTGTAGATTAATTGATCATAAGTGCATGGGTTAATTCTGGGCAGGAGCTCTTAAAATTATTTCTGCTTATTAATATGATCAACTGTTTGGGTATATTAACAAATTCTGAAGTTTTCACGGCTAAACATTAAAAATAGGGACTTCCTGGTGGTCCAGTGGTTAAGACTCCACTTTTCCAATGTAGGGGCTACAGGTTTGATCCCTGGTTGGGATCCCACAAGAAAATTGGGATGGCCAGATTAAAAAAAAATTCTCTAGCATGCCAGGGTTATACAAATATTAAGCATTTTTTAAAAATTAAAAAGAGATTGAACAAAGTATTGTGTAGCCCCTTTATCATAATGAAAATATCCTTTTCCCTCTTCCAGGCTTATGACCCTGGTTAGCTGTTACGTTATAGTTTCTTCCTCTTGCCAGACTCGTGTCAAATGCCTTCCTTTAACTTTGCCTAATGATGGGAAGTCAAATCGTTTTGGCTTCCCAGCAGGTTCTCTTTAACCTTTACTTAACTCAGAGTTTAACTCAGGGCTTTCCATACTAGATAACTTTTATGACTGTGCACCTAAAAGAAACTTAACATCTTTGACCATTTTTTTTCTTGGTTCAGAGTCAAAATGGGCACAGGAGCTAGGAAATGTACCCCAGGAAGAGAAGGGAGTATTATTTAAAAAAAAAAAAAACACAACCTACTAAATTTGAGCAATTTCTGGGAAGGATAAAATATTTTTCTTTTATGTAAACTTAAAGGCTGTAAGATTATGAGAGGTTGGGGACCTGCAGTTATGTTGCGGTTAACGATAGATTTCAGTAAATGTTCTGAACATAAAAACATAATGAGGAAACATATAAATTCTGATTCAATTCATTCTTAAGCCATGATAAATAATTTTGGGTGGAGGATAAATGAATTAAAGTTTAAACTACTTTCCTCTCTTCAGAGGTAGATCACTGCTCCCCTCCCCAAAATCATTTGTCTTGGTTATAACTGATCAGTAAATTCAATCCATTGATAATGTTTCATAAACTGTCTTGAATTTTGTGTTGGAGAGGAAGATTCAGTTAACAATTTCGTTCCTCGAACATGGTAAATGAGGATTGCCACATCACCTTTTGCTATTGAGAAACCAACTTCAGGAAAAGTCCATGAATTGGTGAGGTTAGCTGTAGGCAGTCACCTGTGCTTTTCTGTTTAAAAATTTATTTTTGGCTGTGTTGGGTCTTCATTGCCATGCACAGGGCTTTCTCTTGTTGCAGAGCATGGGCTCTAGCAAGCAAGGCTTCAGTTAGTCGTGGTGCATGGGCTTAGCTGCTGAGGTGTGTGGAATCTTCCTGGACCAGGGATTGAACTGTACTCTCTGTGTTGTCAGGTGGATTCTTATCCACTGCGCCACCAGGGAAGTCCTGTTTGTTTGGCTTTTTTTCCCTTGTAGCAGCAGGAAATGGGGGCATTAAGTACATTTTAGTTATCATAGAGCCTGGCAGCCCTTGTAGGAAGGTTTTCACAGCAGAAGTAACAGCAGAAGAGAATGTCTCGTGTTTGGTGTGCAGGTTCCAGGGTGTGACAGGCCCATGTCAGGAAGGCACCCCTGGCTGCTCTGGGCTTGGGAGGGCTCTGTGGGGCAGCGTGGGCGTTCAGCTTTGTTCCTCATCACCTGCCGCCTGGTATCTTCTGGTACACGTTCTTGGAAGCGAACAGGGCTAAACTCTTGGGTAGCCATCAGTGAACACAGGTTTGTATGGAGCTGTAAGGTCTTAGGCTGCCTCCAACCCCACTCCAGCCCTCTGGGGAGTGAGGAGAGCCACCTCCCCTTGGGAGCCCTCCTCGAGAACACAAACTTTCTGATGAAAGCCACTTTGTAGTTAACTGGTTATCAGCCAATGTTTTCTGGGCCTTCCCATTTCTCTTGGCAGCCTAGGGGCCTGACTGTCCTAGTTCCCTGCTGCAGCTGGTTTAGCTTTGAACAGATATCAGTGTGAGGCACTTGCACGCTTAGAAGAGTAGGAGCGGGGAGCTGATCCCTGGGTTCTTATTCAGCCCATTCCCTCCATAAACCCTGACTTACACTGTCAGCTGCCTCAGGTCTTTGGGCTTCCTCTTGCTATTTGCCAACACGGGGCCCCTGGGGACAGAGCCCAGGCTGCAGGCCCGGTAACTGCTGCTGAGATGTATTTTTAAACCTACCCAGAGGGTGTTACAGGGAGTTCAACTGAAGCATCTCCTGTTTCCCCTTTGGAGCCCTAGGGAAACTAATTCTCCGGCTTCCTAACTCCTTCCTCCCCTCCCACCAAGCACTTTCAGTCCCTGGTTTGGGTTTATTGACAGCCATATATATAATTCATGCAAGACAGGTTACAGTGGAGCGTGTTGCCTCTGCTAGTCAAGCATGGCTCAGTAACACTGCTCCAGATTTTGGCGGGGAAGTAGGTTTTTACTGGTGTTTGGGCCCAATGTCTTCCTGTCCGGAAGCCTTCCCCTTCCCTTGGTGAGGTCGTTTTGGAAGTGCCATTAGGGAAAAGCCACCTTCCCCCTGTCCAGTTGGATAAATGAGTTTCAGGCAAGAACAGCCTGTTGTGTGAAGCAGAAGTTCTCGGAGGAAGAGGGGAATGTATGCTGAAGCGTTTGCCCTGGGCAGCTGGTGGGCAGTGGGCGCCCAGGCTGAGCCAGGGTACTTCGTGCTGGTGGTGCTGCTGCGGTGTCTTGGTCTTTGCAGAACTGAGGGGTGCTTTGGGAAGAGAGTGTACAGTAGAGTGTCATGCTTTTTCTTTTCTCTTTTTTAAGTTGGGAGTATAAATTGCTTTACAGTGTTGTATTTAGTTTCCACTGTACAACAGAGTGAATCAACTATATGTGTACATTTATCACCTCCTTCTCGAGCTTCTGTTCCCACCCCTCTACATCATCACAGAGCATCGAGCTGAGCTCATTGCGGTTACACACCCAGCTTCTCACTAGCTATCTGTTTTACATGTGGGCTCCCCTGGTGGCTCAAAAGATAAAGAATCTGCCTGCAATGTAGGAGACCCAGGTTCAATCCCTGGGTTGGGAAGATCCCCTGGAGAAGGGAATGGCACCCACTTTAGTATTCTTGCCTGGGAAATTCCATAGACAGAGGAGCCTGGCAGGCTATAGTTCACGGGATCACAAAGAGTCGAACATGACTGAGAGACTTACACACACACACACACACACACACACAATATATAGGTCAGTGGCACTCTCCCAGTTCTTGCCCCCCTCCGCTTCCCTCTGAGAGACTTACACACACACACACACACACACAATATAGGTCAGTGGCACTCTCCCAGTTCTTGCCCCCCTCAGCTTCCCTCTCTGCCCTGTGTCTGTTTTCTAAGTTGGCGACTTTATTCCTGCCCTGCAAATAGGTTCATCTGTACCATTTTTCTAGATTCCATATATATACATTTGTATGTGATACTTGTTTTTCATAGATTGTCTTGATTTTTCTATTCCATTGTTTCCATATACCCTGAAATAATGGGAGTGCTGATGCTAGAGAGCTGAGAAGTGAAAGGTTCATTGTCTGCATTTATTGGTCTTTTCTTCTTGGTTTTCTATGAGGTTAAGTAGAGGAAGAAGATAAATATTAGCATGAGCTATTGGGAGCATAGAGAAGGAGGTGGTGGGACCTGAAAAATAGAAGTCAGCTCCACAATGAACAGGTTAGGGGAGGAAGGTGGAGACAGCAGGCACAGGAGAGACCTTCTCAGTGGTCCTGGGTGGCTGCAGTGGGATGGGGGTGGGGAATGAGGGGGAAGGGGACGGGGTTGCAGCCAGGGAGAAAGGCCAAGGCAGGTCCAGGAAGGTTTGCATCCAGTGCTAGAAAGTTGGGCTTTATCTGGAAGATTTTTTAAGCCCGGGAGTGAAAGGGTAAGATTTTGGGTTTAGACAAGTTGATTTTGGCTCTCTAGGATAGAAGAGTGGCAGGTGGTGGGAATAATGCAGGAAGCCCAGGTTATAGGTTATAACATGACCCACCTGGGAAATGGTCAGGGTCTGAACTGAGGAGAAAAGAGGAACTGATGAGCTGCAGGGTGGAGGTAAGGAGCACGCACTTGGTGAATGGCTGGCCCTTGATGGTGTATAACCTGAGTGAGAAGCGAATGGCAATGTCTTTGTCAAGAGTGGGAAACAGGGGGCAGAGCAGTGAAGGCAGAGAGGAGAAGATGGCTTCTCAGCAAGCGCCTGTAGAATTGGGTTGAATGGAAACCATGAGCCTTATTCTGAGGCAAGGGCTCCCAAGGCGTGTGCTTATTTTCCTACAGGAGAGACTTTGGGCCTCACAAAGTGTTACCAGTGAAGATCCACCAGCCCAACCCATTCGTCCCAAGTGAAGAGAACATGGATCTGCAGACCACGTATAAACAAGATTACAACCCTTACCCCCTCTGCCGAGTGGATCCCTTCAAACCTCGGGACAGTAAATACCCTTGTGGGGACAAGATGGAGAGTCTGCCTACTTACAAAGGTGGGAGAGGGCTGGAGGGGCGGGGTTGGGGAGGATGGGCTGAGCCTCGGTGCTGACTGGGAAATGGGTTTTATGCACACACGCCCTCAGTGCACGGGCTGGGCAGTCTTTTCTGTGGCCAAATCTGGCCTTCAGCCTGTTTCTGTGCAGCTGGAGAGGGAGGTAAGGATGGTTTTTAAAGTTTTGAATGATTAAAAAAAAAAATGAGAAAGCCTATTACTTTAGGACATGTGAATATTAAATGAAATTCAGAGTTCAGCATCATAAGTATGTTTTGTTGGAACACAGCCACTCCCATTGGGTTTCTATATTATCTATGGCTAAGTGTGTGTTCGGCAGCAGAGTTGAATAGCTGTGGTAGAAATCATATGGCATGCAAGGCCTAAGACATTTAATATCTGGCCTCCTACAGAAAATATGTGCCAGTGCCTGCCTCAGCTTGCCATTCCCATCCCGTATTGGGCAAGCAGTTCAAGTTTAAGCCAAGTTGGGTTTCACCACTGATTGATTCATTCACTTGTTAAAAAATTATGGAAATGTAACATACAGAAAAATGTGCAAATATATAATGATAGAGACTAGTGAATTTGTAAAATTGTATTATTTTTAATGGGCTGAGTACCTCCCCCTGAATAATACATCAATCCTTTTAATCTTTAAAAAAATTTTTATTTTATATTGGAGTGCAGTTGATTAACAATGTTGTGTTAGTTTCAGGTGTACAGAAAAGTGATTCAGTTATATGTATACTTATATCTATTCTTTTTCCATTTTTTTCCCATTTAGGCATTATAAAATATTGAGTAGAGTTCCTTGTGCTGTATTTGCTATAGGTAAAATAGATGGCCAGCAAGGACCTGTTCATCTTTAATTCCTATTGGACTGCAAAAGTTTTAGGAAAGTTCTAGAGGAAAGTGAGAATCCCTTGGTGAATTGCCAGATAGCTGACAGTACAAAGGCAAATTAGACCAATGAATTTTGAGTGAATACACATGGGAACAGGATGCAGATTGAAATGTACAGCATCGATACTCCCTTCTAGTTAGCGTCCCCACCCAGAAGAGGACCACTGTGCTGACCCTGAACTTCGTAAATTAATTTTGCTAGTTTCCTCCCCACCCAGAAGAGGACCACTGTGCTGACCCTGAACTTCGTAAATTAGTTTTGCTAGTTTCCTCCTTTATTGGGCATTTTCTGCATTCCAGGCATGGTATTAGGACCCATGAGGGAAGCATAATGACCTGCCCTTGACTTTGTAGTCTGGTAGGAGAGACAGGATATCGAGTGGTGTGTGTAGCAGGTAGCAGTCATTCACTCTATGGAGCACGAGCCACAGGACTGACGCCATGGGGATGGATGGAGGCCAGGTTTGTGATCAGTAACTGTGCTGCTTATGATGTACATGGTCGCCCTAAGAATACGCACAAAACTGTCCCTGTCACATGTCTGTGATGTCTGCATGCCTGTGGTGATAGTGGCATTTTAAAAATCTGGCTGCATCATGCAGCACATGGGATCTTAGTTCCCTGTGAAAGTGAAAGTTGCTCAGTCGTGTCTGACTCTGCAACTCCATGGACTATACAGTCCATGGAATTCTCCAGGCCAGAATACTGGAGTTGGATAGACTTTCCCTTCTCCAGGGGATCGTCCCTGGAGATTGAACCCTGGTCTCCCACATTGCAGGCAGGTTATCTACCAGCTGATCCACAAGGCAAGCCTAAGAAAACTGGAGTGGGTAGCCTATCCCTTCTCCAGTGAATCTTCCCAACCCAGGAATCAAACTGGGGTCTCCTGCATTGTAGGTGGATTCTTTACCAACTGCGCTATCAGGGAAGCCCCTTAGTTCCCTAACCAGTGATCTAACCCGCAGCTCTGCATTGGAAGCATGGAGTCTTAACCATTGGACCACCAGGGAAGTCCCCAGTAGTGGCTTAGTCAAGCTTAACACTTGGCCATGGGGAGGTGGAGAGGCTGGAGGGGGATGTAAGAATCTTCCTGAAGCCCTTCCAGGAGCTGTTAATCTATCATTCTGGAAGATTCTAAATGTGGCTGAGTATCTCTGCTTTTGCTTTTCTTTTGTCCTTTTACTTTCTTTAGTGTCACCTATTATCTTTTACTCTTCCATAGCCACTTCCTGCCAAGCCACATTCTGGACATTTTCAAATCCCCAAACAGCTCCACCTTCGTGCCCTCCACCATCTGGTCCTTTTGGCTCTTGTATTTACCCGCCCTGTTGACAGTCCTTGGCCTCATTGGGACCTCCAGCCCACTGATGCCTCAACCTTCCTTATCATCATCAGCCCCTCCTGTGTCTGTTCCCATGCAGCTTATTCCACGTTGTATCACTGCAGCCCCTCTCTTCTTCTGTCCTTCTGTTGCATCCTCCTGGTAACAACCAAACCCTGCCTTCTCCATGTGTACTGCTGGACGCCTAGCTGCGCGTCTCTCCAACCTTATCAGCTCATCTCTGTTGGCCACAGAAAGCAAGCAGAGAGATCTTTTGAATATAGAAATCTCACCTGACCTCTTCTCTACCTAAAACTCTTCAAATAATCACTCCAGTTCTTAGGATAAACTCCCCTACCTTTGCCCACTCCTCTGCTGCCTTGAAGATTTGCTCCTCCTCCCTGAGCCCCTCTGCTCTGGCCACAGGAGCTTCTTTCAGTTGCTTTGCTCCACTTCTTTTCTGTCTCAGGGCATGTTGCACTGCCCTTCCTTCTTTAGAGAGCCACCCTCCCATCCCCTCTCCAGTGCTCATCCTTCTGCAAAGGGCAGAAGCATCACACCTTCCGAAGGTGCCCCAGACCTTCCCCCATGCCAGACCAGACACATCCTGTAAGGTGCTTGAAGGCTGACTTGTCCTACCTTGTTTAGTAATTCATTTTGTAATTTAGTTTAACGTTTGTCTCTTTGGCTAGATTGCAGGCTCTAAGAGAGCAGGGGTCTGCCTTTTTCTTTGTCTGTTACCCTCAACAAGGCAGGCACCATAGCAGATGTTGTATTAAGGAGTCAGCCCAATGAGGCACGTTGTGGGGTGGCACTTTGGCCTCTGCAGGGCTCCTCTGTTTCCCTTTTCATCCCAGTGTTTATAGCAGGGCAAAAAATGGACACTGAGCAGGCAGGAAAAAAACAGAGCCCAAGTGAGCACTTCCCTTTGATGGGTGAGGAGGCAGGGCTTCTGGTAGGGCTCATCTGACCGCATCCTCTCCTCTCTACATCCTCCCTGTGGGCTTCCTGGATTTTCAAGTCTTGACAGAGTCAGAGGCTCCTCAGAGCAGCTGTCTGCTCAGCTCAGCTTCCCCTCTCCACCTTGCCCTGGGTGCAAGGAGAGATCTAGGGCTGAGAAATACTCCCTGCTTTCCTTAGTGGTTGACAAGGATGGAGTATCCCAGTGGTATTATTTAAAAGGACATCTCCCTCCACTCCTCCCACAAAATAATCCCCCCTCAAAATCAACATACAGAAAGAAATATCTAATCTTCCATATTCTTCCCCTTCTCCAAACATTTACATCTCAAATTACCCTCTGCAAACCAGAGAATAGTATTCTAGTGCTAAAACTGAGTCATGGCTGACTTTGCCTTACTGAGAAAGTTAGTATTGAGAAAACCCTATTTTCTTTTTTTTTTAAGCAGTTAATAGGTACCAGAAATTTGTCTGCTGACACAGACTTAAATTTAGTTTTAAAATTGAAGTACGGTTGATTTACACTGTTGTATTAGTTTCTTCTGTACAGCAAAGTGAATCAGTTATATATCGACTCCACTCTTTTTTAGATTCTTTTCCCATATAAGCCATTACAGAGTATTGAGTAGAGTTCCCTGTGCTATAAAGTAGGTCCTTCTTTGTTATCTATTTTATATATAATAGTGTGTATATGTCAATCCCAATATTCCAGTTTATTCCTTCCCTCTGTCCCCCTGGTAACAGTTTATTTTCTCCATTTGTAATTCTATTTCTATTTTATAGATAAGTTTATTTGTATGCTTTTATTTAGATTCCACATATAAGTGATATCATATTGTATTTGTCTGACTTTCTTCACTTAGTGTGATAATCTCTAGGTCCATCCATGTTGCTGCAATTGGCAGGATTTTGTTCTTTTTTATGGCTGAGTAATACTCCATTGTATACATGTACCACATCTTCTTTATCCACTCCTCTGTTGATGGATGTTGAGGTTGCTTCCATGACCTGGTTGTTGTAAATTGTGTTGCAATGAACATTGAGGGTGCATGTATCTTTTCAAATTGTTTTTTTTTTTTTTTCCCAGATATATGCCCAGTAGTGGGATTGCTGGATCAAATGGCAACTCTTGTTTTTCATTTTTTTTCCCCCAAAAGATATGTTCTCATTCTTTTTTAAAAAATAATTTTATTTATTTATTTAGGACTGTTCTGGGTCTTCTTTGCTGTGCAGGCTTTTGTCTAGTTCCAGCAAGTAGGGGCTGCTCTCCAGTTGAGTGTGAGGGCTTCTAATTGCAGTGGCTTGTCTTGCTGTGGAACATGGGCTCTGGGGCACGTGGGCTTCAGGGGTTGCGGCTCTCAGGCTCGAGGGCACAGGCTCAGTAATTTTGGCACACAGTCTCAATTGCTCAGAGGCATGTGGGATCGTCCCAGATCAGGGATCGAACCCATGTCTCTTGCATTGGCCGGTGGCTTCTTTACCACTGAGCCACCAGGGAAGCCCTGTTTTTAGTTTTTTAAGGAACCTCCATACTGTTCTTCATAGTGGCTGCACCAACTTACATTCCTACCAAAAGTGTACTTACACGGACTGAAGGAAGTGGCAACAGGACTGTTCTGAACCAGGCATGCTTAGACCTTCTGGGTTTATTCTGGCTACATATGTACCTGAGGGTAGGTTTCATGGTTCTCCTCTGAAATTCAGGTTTAAAATCAATTCAGTTTGTAGTCAAAGAAAACATCTGTCATTCGGTGTCAGTGGTAACCTATGTGTAACCTAGTTTTTTGAATAATACTTACCATATCATACAATTTCAGTGGTTAATTTTTTCCATTACTCCTCTAGGATATAGTGGCTTCCAAAACTTGGCCTTAAATGCCAAACATTTATTTTCCGCTTTTAGCACAGGGGATGCTGTGGTGAAGATGTGTTTAGTGAGGTAATAAATGAACGAATAGTTCTAGGTCTCTATTTACAAGGGCTCCTGGTGACATAGTTGGCATTACAGTTGTACATATCCCCACCAGGTCTGTTACTCGGTGGGGCCGGCCGAGGGCAGGAGTGAAGCTTGGGGAAGGCCCAGGACGTTTGCTCTTCGCCTCCTGCACAACCTCATGCATGTTTGAGGGGCCACATCCTTGCCTTATCTGTTGGCTTATCGCTCATGTGATGACTTGTTTCTCTTATGGAAATAGTGTTGCTTTAATAAGTCTTCTGTAGCAGTCTTTATGGTTTTGTGTCTATACATTGATTCTCCTTCCAAAGGGAAGGTGGGGTAGAAACCAAAGATCAAGGTCATTAAATAGATGTATTTCAGTGGGTGCATCTATATTATGTCTATATGCTCTGCTTGCTATTGTTGCATAGGAAAAATATGCAAACTTTTCTCTTACTACTCTTATGGCCAGTGCCTTTACTGGCCTCCAGAAAACCACTAGTAAAATTTGCTCCAGCAGCATTTGGTTGTAATTTTGACATTTTCAAAACACTGTGCAATTGGAAAGATTGAGAGTGTAATTACTTGATGCTCAGCTTTAGGTTTAGCTTTTTTTTTTTTTTTTTTAGACACATTATTGAATGGAATCCCTTTTAAAGAGGTTCTTGCCAATTACACACATGACACCCTGGCCCTGAAGGGCTTTTACTGATGGCTTTTCAGGCATGTGAATGGTTTGTCATGTGGAATTCTGAGGTTTTTTTGTAATATACGCTGGGTGGAGGAAGTTGGGAGGTTGGATAATAATGTGGTTTCCACTGTATTGTTGGGTATCAGAAATCATATGAGGCAACTCTCAGTTTAGGAACCTGTTTTCTTAACACTTCATCCATCATGGGAGAGGGCCAGAAAACCCTGTCCTACCCACCCCCATGTACCTGGAGGCAGTGTGTAGGCGTCCACAGGTAGATACCCTCATTTCAGTGAGGCTTGAAGTCTGAGGGGGAAACATGTGGTTTATATTCAGCAAGATGGTTCCCTCTAAGGCCCCCTAATGCTTTCAAGATGCTGATAGAGCCATTAATAGCTCTTGGAGAAAGATTAGATTTTCAATTAAAATGAAGCCAATTTAAAATAAATAGTTGGTAGTATTATTAGCCTGAAATAAGCTTAAGAGTGTGCCTGGGGGTGGGGATGTCAGGACTTACAGCGTGGCAGAGTGAGGAACTTGACAAATTCTCTCTCCCAAAAAGCAACAATAAAACTGGACAAAACAGTAAAAACCAATCATTTTAGGACTCTGGAACTCAACCAAAGGGGTACAATAAGTTGAGAACCATTTATTCAAGAAAAACTACTAAACCATGTTATGAACAGTGGGAGTGTGTGGTGTTTTATCCTGGGGCTGCTTCCATCACCCCTCCTCAAGTTCCATCTGTGTGGTAGTTCTGCTTGGGCAGGCTAGGCTGCGAAAACCAGCAACTTTGCTGCCAGTGAGGGCTGATTGGAGAAAAGTGCATACTCAGGCAATTCAGTAAAAACAATAGTGACATTAATGGCAAAAAAATTAGGTAAGACAGCTTCTGCGGTTAGTTTGAGGTTGCAGTACTACTTGAAACAAGCAACAGACCAGTAGATCAGTCAGAAATTTACCAAAGAGACTCAGAGAATGAGACAGACTCAGAGGTGGGCCTTGATAAGCTCATACATATTCCTGATGGTCTGGAAGACTGTGCATATGGGCAAGGCAGTGTGCAGGCTCAAGAGATCAGAGGAAGGGTCTAGTTATTTACTCATCTTTCGTGGCTGAATATGATGCCTGGTGCATATGCAGAGGAAATATGAGACCGCGTGGCAGAAAACAAAAGCTGGGAAAAAATTGCAAACTGTACAATCTTTGACCATATTCTCCAACTCACACACAGATTCATTAGCAAATGGTGAAAACCTTAGTGGCTTAAGGTGCCTAAGTATGTGTGCTTAGTCGCTCATTTGTGTCCAAGTCTGTGATCTCATGGACTGTAGCCCACCAGGATCCTCTGTCCATGGGAATTCTCTAGGCAAGAATACCAGAGTGGGTTGCCATGCCCTCCTCCAGGGGATCTTTCCAACCTAGGGATTGAACTCAGGTCTCCCACATTGGAGGTGGATTCTTTACTGTCTGAGCCAGTAGGAAGAGGGTGCTTACGTATAACTTCTGGTTAATCAGAGGCTGATTACAAAACTATGCTGTGATAGAGGGTAGCTCTTAGGAATCTAGGCCTAAAAGTAAGATCAATTAAAAAGAAAAACCTGCCAGTACCATACTATAGTGATTACTGTAGCTTTGCAGTATAGTCTGCAGGCTTCCTAGGTGGCTCTACTGGTAAAGAACCCTCCTGCCAATGCAGGAGACATAAGAGACATGAGTTTGATCCCTGGGTTGGGAAGATGCCCTGGAGGAGGGCATGGCAACCCACTCTAGTATTTTTGCCTGGAAAATCCCATGGACAGAAAAGCCTACAGTCCATGGCATCACGAAGATTTGGATATGACTTAGAAACTAAGCAATGACCACAGTCTGAAGTCAGGGAGCCTGATTCCTCCAGCTCCATTTTTCCTTCTCAAGATTACTTTGGCTGTTTGGGGTCTTGTGTGTTTCCATACAAATTATAAAATTTTCTGTTCCAGCTCTGTGAAAAATACCACTGGTAATTTTGATAGGGATTGCATTGAATCTGTAAATTGCTTTGGGTAGTATAGTCACTTTTACAGGATTGATTTTTCCAGTCTAAGAACATGGTATATCATCTCTCCACCGTTTGTGTCATCTTTGGTTTCTCTCATCAGTCTCTTATAGTTTTCTGTATACAGCTCTTTTGTCTTAGGTAGGTTTATTCCTAGGTATTTGACTCTTTTTGTTGCAATGGTAAATGGGATTGTTTCCTTAAGTTCTCTTTCTGATTTTTTTGTTGTTAGTGTATAAGTATGCAAGAGATTTCTGTGTATTAATTTTGTGTTTTGTGACTTTACTAAATTCTTTATTGAAATAGATCTAGTAGTTTTCTGGTGGCATCCTTAGGATTTTCTATGTATAGTATCATGTCATCTGCAAACAGAGTTTTACCTCTTCTTTTCCAGTTTGGATTCCCTTTATTTCTTTTTCTTTGATTGTTGTGGATAGAATTTTCAAAACTATGTTGAATAATAGTGGGCACCCTCATCTTGTTCCTGATGTTAAAGAAATGCTTTCAGTTTTTCAAAAATTGAAAATAATGTTTGCTGTAGGTTTGTTGTATCTGGCCTTTATTATATTGAGAATAGGTTCCCCCATGCCTACTCTCTGGAAAGTTTTTTTTTTAATCATAAACTGGTTTAATTTTGTTGAATTTTTTTTCTACATCGATTGAGATTATCATATGGTTTTTATCCTTTAGTTGTTAATGTGGTGTATCACATTGATTGGTTTTCATATACTGAAGTATCAGTATATGCATTGCATCCCTGGGATAAACCTCACTTGATCATGGTATATGATCCTTTTAATGTGTTGTTGGATTCTGTTTGTTAGTATTTTGTTGAGGATTTTAGCATCTATGTTTATCAGTGATATTGGCCTGTAATTTCCTTTTTTGGTAATAACTTTGTCTGGTTTTGGTTATCTGGTTATCAGGGTGATGGTAGCCTTGTAGAATGAGAAATAATGTCAAAATAGGTAGTGAGAATCCATGTTTGTAGATTGAAGATTCAATGCAGTTTAAGGTGCAGTTCACCCAAATTTATTTATAGATTCAGTGCTATTCCTATAAAAATTTCAGCAGGTTTTTTGTTGTTGAAGAAGTTGGCATGGTATGACTCTAAATTTTATTTATGAAAATCAAACCAAAGTAGCTGAAAATTTGTCTTTTTCACAAATGGTGCTGAGATAATTTGATATCCACTTGTAGAAACATGAACTTAGACCTTACTTCACACCATACTAAAAATTTAACTCAAAAAGGATCAGAGATCTAAATGTAAGAGCTAAAAATTTAAATCTTTTAGACTAAGACATAGGGGAAAAAAGTAAATTCTATAAAAATTCAAAACCTCTGTGTGTTTTAAAAGATACTAGCGAGAACTAGGACTGGAAAAGGTCAGTTTTCATTCCAATCCCAAAGAAAGGCAATGCCAAAGAATGCTCAAACTACCGCACAATTGCACTCATCTCACATGCTAGTAAAGTAATGCTCAAAATTCTCCAAGCCAGGCTGCAGCAATACGTGAACCGTGAACTTCCTGATGTTCAAGCTGGTTTTAGAAAAGGCAAAGGAACCAGAGATCAAATTGCCAACATCTGCTGGATCATGGAAAAAGCAAGAGAGTTCCAGAAAAACATCTATTTCTGCTTTATTGACTATGCCAAAGCCTTTGACTGTGTGGATCACAATAAACTGTGGAAAATTCTGAAAGAGATGGGAATACCAGACCACCTGATCTGCCTCTTGAGAAACCTGTGTGCACGTCAGGAAGCAACAGTTAGAACTGGACATGGAACAACAGACTGGTTCCAAATAGGAAAAGGCCTACGTCAAGGCTGAATATTATCACCCTGTTTATTTAACTTATATGCAGAGTACATCATGAGAAACGCTGGACTGGAAGAAACACAAGCTGGAATCAAGATTGCCAGGAGAAATATCAATAACCTCAGATATGCAGATGATTCCTCCCTTATGGCAGAAAGTGAAGAGGAACTAAAAAGTGTCTTGATGAAAGTGAAAGAGGAGAGTGAAAAAGTTGGCTTAAAGCTCAACATTCAGAAAACGAAGATCATGATATCCGGTCCCATCATTTCATGGGAAATAGATGGGGAAACGGTGGAAACAGTGCCTGACTTTATTTTTCTGGGCTCCAAAATCACTGCAGATGGTGACTGCAGCCATGAAATTAAAAGACGCTTACTCCTTGGAAGGAAAGTTATGACCAACCTAGATAGCATATTGAAAAGCAGAGAGATTACTTTGCCAACAAAGGTCCGTCTAGTCAAGGCTATGGTTTTTCCTGTGGTCATGTATGGATGTGAGAGTTGGACTGTGAAGAAGGCTGAGCGCCAAAGAATTGATGCTTTTGAACTGTGGTGTTGGAGAAGACTCTTGAGAGTCCCTTGGACTACAAGGAGATCCAACCAGTCCATTTTGAAGGAGATCAGCCCTGGGATTTCTTTGGAAGGAATGATGCTGAAGCTGAAACTCCAGTACTTTGGCCACCTCATGCAAAGAGCTGACTCATTGGAAAAGACTCTGATGCTGGGAGGGATTGGGGGCAGGAGAAGAAGGGGATGACAGAGGATGAGATGGCTGGATGGCATCACTGACTCGATGGACGTGAATCTGAGTGAACTCCGGGAGTTTGTGATGGACAGGGAGGCCTGGTGTGCTGCGATTCATGGGGTCGCAAAGAGTTGGACACGACTGAGCGACTGAACTGAACTGAACTGAGCGAGAAAATGAAAAGGTAAGTGACAGACTGGGAAAAAATATTTATAAATCGCATATCTGGCATTGGACTTGTAGTCTAGAATACAAAAATAACTCACAACTCAAAAATAAAACAAACAACTGTGTGAAAAAATGGGCAAAAGATTTAGGTAGATATTTTACCAAAAAGCAAATGAATGGCTAACAAGCACATACACAGATACTCAAAAATTTTAATCATTAGGGCAATGTAAATTAAAATACAATGAGATACCACTAAACACCCACTATAGAATGCCTATAATTAAAAAACAAATCGTAATAACAAGTGTTGAAGATGTGGAGAAATGAGAACTTTCATACATTGCTTGGTAGGAATGTGAAGTGGCACACCCTCTTTGGAAAAGTTGGCCGTATGTTGAAAAGTTAAACATAAATTAAACATATAGCCTAGCAATTTCGCTTCTTGGTATCGACCTAAGGAAAATGAAAAGATATATCCTCACAAACACTTGTCTATAAATGTTCCTAGCAGAAATTTTCATAATAATGAAATGATGAAAACAATCCAAATGCCCATCAAATGATGAACGGTTAAACAAAATTTATTCTAGTACTATTCAACAATAGAAGGGAGTCAGCTGATGCATGCTGTTACAGGGATGAACCTCCTTTACATTATGCTTCATGGATGAAGCCAATACAAAACACAATATATTGTGCAATTCCATTTATAGAAAATGTCCAGAAAAGGCACATTCATAGTGACCAAGAGATGATTAATTATTGCCCAGGGATGAGAATGAAGATTGCAAATTGGCTTGATTAGATTTTTAGGGTGGTGATGGAAATGTTCTATAACTAGATTAAAAAAAAATTTTTTTTATTGAAGTATAGTTGATTTACAATGTGTTGTTAATTTATGTGGTACAGCAAGGGATTCAGCATAACTAGATTATGATTATAAGTTGTTGCACAACTGTGTAGAAATTATTAAATTATGTGTGTAAGATGGTGCATTTTATATTTATATTTATATATGTATAAATGGTGCATTTATATTTATACAAATTATACCTCAAGAAAGCTGTTTAAAAAAAGTGTGCCTGTGGACTCCACTGCTATTAGCTATATACCTCAAAGACTGCTTTTGTTCTCTTTGTAAAGTTGTAGGCAAGAGAATTCCCTGTGGATTCAGAGTTGGTTAGCCAACATAGTCCCCTTATTCCCCTGGAGTGCCGTATTTGATGTATGCGGAGTGTATGTGTGATGATAGGAACATAATGGTGATTGCCCCATGGATGACCAGGAGGCCTAGTAGGTCTGGCTGGTGGCCCAGCAGGGCTGGGTTGTGAATCCTTGGTATCACTGCTCTGCATGTACCTTCCCAGTCACTCTTTGCTGATTCACAGAGGGCACCTTCCCTTAGAGGAATGGAACTGTTCTTGGATGAGGGAAAACCAGCAGTTGGACTCCTCTGTTGGAATCCATTCCATGGGTCCACTCATGGCCGTGGACCCTCTACAGTCCCCACATGCAGCATTGTGGGTGTGATGAGACTCCTATAAAGTAGTCTCTTCTGCATGTGTGTGCGTGCTAAGTCACTTCAGTCATATCTGACTCTCTGTGATCCCATGGACTGTAGCCCACCAGGCTCCTCTGTCCGTGGGGATTCTCCAGGCATGAATACTGGAGTGGGCTGCCATGCCCTCCTCCAGGAGATCTTCCTGACCCATGGATCGAACCTGCATCTCTTACATCTTCTGCATTGGCAGGTGGGTTCTTTACCACTAGCACCACCTGGGAAGCCTTCTGCTGCACGATAATCTGCAAATACCACAAAGTTGAAACATCAAGCCCTTGGTTGAGGCGGTGGCAGGGATCTAGTCTGGTTTTCCTCTGTTTCCTGTAACATCTCCCTGAAGACTGGCTTGTGGCTTTGGGGCTTCTGGGAATACATGCAGGTTGAGTGATTGGATTTATGAATAATCACCACTTCTGCTTTATTTTCAGCCGACTATTTACCCTGGAACCAGCCAAGACGAGAGCTGCTTCGTCCACCTCACCACTACCGGCCAGCATCAACCAAGTTTGATAGTCGCACCACACAGCAGGACGACTATTCCATGAAGGGCCTGGTGAACACCAGGAGCTGTAAGCCTCCAGCTGTGCCCAAGCTCTGTAACATCCCCCTGGAGGATCTGACAAACTACAAGATGAGCTACGTGGCCCACCCCTTGGAGAAGCGCTTTGTGCATGAGTCAGAGAAGTTCAGACCCTGTGAAATCCCCTTTGAAAGCCTCACCACCCACAAAGAGTCATACCGGGGTCTGATGGGGGAGCCAGCCAAGAGCTTGAAACCTCCTGCCAGGCCTTATGGGCTCGACACGCCCTTCTCCAACACCACTGAATTTCGAGATAAGTACCAAGCCTGGCCAACGCCCCAGGTGTTCTCCAAACCTCCCGCCATGTATGTCCCTCCTGAAGAGAAGATGGACCTTTTGACAACAGTGCAGACCCACTACACGTACCCTAAGGGTGCCCCAGCTGAGTCCTGCCGGCCTGCGCTCTCGGTCAAGAAGGGTGGCCGCTTTGAAGGCTCCACCACGACCAAAGAGGACTACAAGCAGTGGGCCAGCACGCGGACAGAGCCAGCCAAGCCCATCCCCCAGCTGAACCTTCCCACTGAGCCCTTGGACTGCCTGACCACCACACGAGCCCACTATGTGCCCCACCTGCCCACGATGACCAAAAGCTGCAAGCCCGTCTGGTCTGGGCCCCGAGGAAATATCCCTGTGGAGGGCCAGACCACATACACCATCAGCTTTACTCCTAAGGAAATGAGCAGGTGCCTGGCTTCATACCCTGAGCCTCCTGGCTACATCTTTGAGGAAATAGATGCTTTGGGGCACAGAATATACAGGCCCGTTTCTCAGACAGGCTCTCGGCGGAGCAGCCGTTTTTCTGTAGGTGATTCAGAAAATCCCAACCAGCAGGAGTTGACAGTGTCAGCCTGATTTTTAAAGGTTGTAATTTAGAAATTGCACGATACTTATAAAATCATATGGTTGAGCTATTCATTGGACCAAAAAAGAAAAAAAGAATTCCCCAAAAATGAAAAAAATTCATCGTCGTTTCCTGGACACTTGAAATAAAATGAGAACCACTTGACTCAAGGAAAATGACATTTAATCACTGGCTAATTAGTCCCCTAACCCTCCCTCTGCTGTCTCCCCGTCTTGGGCCCGTTACCTTGTGCTCATGGAATCAAAGCTGGTCTCTGAGGTTTCCTTCCCATCCAGATGTATTTTACTAGTTTAATCATTGTATAAATTGACATTATGATTGTCCCTTGCCAAGTATGAAGTGCCAAAGAATAAACTTCATTTTTGGGGGATTGAATCTGCAGGTCTGTGTGTTCATGCCACGTGCTGTCTACGCAGAGAGCAGGCCATGTTTCTTGCGACCTCTGGGGATATTTCAGCCTAACTCTCTTGTTGCCTCCTCATCCTGGTAGGGGTGCCTCAGGCCTGATCTGGAGTCTTGTTTTGGGGCCTCTCTGCCCAGGGCTGCTTCACAGGGCATCTTTCTACCTCTTTACATCACGACATACCAGTAACAACAGTGTTGTCTGATGGGGTATGAGTCTTGTCATGAGTCTTGCCCATGAACCAGGCACTGAACTGAAGTTTCCTCTCCCCACCATGCTGTTCCCCAGTTCTCTGATACCATGGAGTATATTTTAGGGTTCTACAGACTCAAAAGAGAGACAAATGGAAGGAAAGGACAAGGTTCTATGGCAGTCCTAGGAAAGCATGGATTGCCAGACCTCTCTCATTCCCAAACTAGTGCAGGCTCTGAATCCAGGGAGGGGGCAGGGGTGGGGACAAAGGGAGCCCTTGCAACCAGGCAGTTGGCAGCTGGCCCTTAAGTTATGAGCTCTTCTAAATGCTCTGAACCTGGAAAAAATGGCGCACGTTGGGCTGATTCCTGGGAAGCCTGGAGCCGCTTGTCCTAAAATGACAGCTATGGTCAGGCCTCTCACAAAGCGTGACATAGTGATAATGGAGAAAGGGTGGAGGTTCCTCTTTGGGGCCTAAGGTTTGATCCTAAGGTTAAGTAATTTGGAGAATTTTTTTTTTTTTTAATTAGGAAGAGTCAAGGAGGCACTTTGTTCAAGATGGCCCAGGCAGGGATCAGATGGGTTCAAGGTCTGTGTGAGCCTCATCCAGGGGGATGCAGATTGATGCTTGGGTTATCTGCCTCTCTTTTGAGTCTGTAGAACCCTAAAATATACTCCATGGTGTCAGAGAACTGGGGAACAGCATGGAGGGGAGAGGAAATTTCAGTTCAGTGCCTGGTTCATGGGCAAGAAGCCTGTATGTCTTATTCAAGTCTATCTTTCCATGGATCTCACCTCCCTGGCCCAGACTTTCAGGTCCCCACTCATTGTCTTCTTACTGTGAGGTTAGTTTGTGTCACTGGATTGGGATTTATGGCATTTAATCCTCTTGGTTGTATCAGGTGTGGATGACTGCCCTTATGGGATAAAGAAGCTTGGAGAGATGATGCACCTTGCCTAAGGCCACAGAGCTTGGAGCACCAAGGCCAAGACTGGAACCCAGGTCTTCTGTTTCAAGATCCAGGGCTCTTGACTCAACACCAGGCACCTCCCATCTGCAGTGACTCAGATCTCATGGCTCCACCAACCATATCAAATTGTACTGTCTTTGTTTGAACTCCTTTCTGGAGGCCATTAAGCTAAAGGAGGCCACTTAGGAGGGTAGGTTTTATTATTTTTGTTTCATCATTTTTCACAGATCAAAGGAATATTGGCACTTGATTTAAAAAACTAAATGGTATTAAAATGCTTATAAAACGGCAGCAGTCTCTTAAGCAGCCACTCCTTAGTCTCTATTATAACTTCCCCAGAGAACAATTGTAAATAATTGGATCTGTTTCTACTAATATTTTCCCTCAAATTCCTTAATAATGTTGTTTTAGTTGCTAAGTTGTGTCCGACTCTCTTGTGACCCCATGGGCTATATAGCCCACCAGGCTTTTCTGTCTGTGGGATTTTCCAGACAAAAATACTGGAGTGAATTTCCATTTCGTCCTCTAGAGGATCTTCCCAACCCAGGAATTGAACTTGCATCTCCTTCTTGGCAGACATATTCTTTACCATTGAGCCACCAGGGAAGTCCATAGTATATATACTAATATATTAGTATGAAAGTGAAAATCGCTCAGTCATGTCTTTTTGAGACCCGTTGGACTATAGCCTGCCAGACTCCTCTGTCCATGGAATTCTCCAGGAAAGAATACTGGAGAGGGTAGCCATTCCCTTTTCCAGGGGATCTTCCCAACCCAGGGATCAAATCCGTGTCTCCTGCATAGCAGGCGGATTCTTCACCTTCTGAGGCACCAGGAAAGCCCCCCTATAATAGTGTGTGTGTGTGTGTATATATATATATATATAAATATATATATATATAAAACACACACACACACTGGTGTCTGTTGACTCATTGATTTTAGACCTAGTCTGTTTTGGTAGATTAGGTATTTTAGTTCTTTTACACCCCTTCCTTCTCTCCCCCTTCTTAATATAGTTATATAAGAGTGTGTGGTAATGTCAAAACTAATAAGCTTCTCTGATGAGTAGGAAGGGAAGAAACTGGAGAAAGATCGATAGATCTGACTGTTTTAGGAGCACTGAGTCTCCTTGGGGTCTTTGTGACATTTAGGATCATCTCCATGGTGACTCCAGGCTAGATGACCCACCCAGGGTATCTCTGCCTTATCTGTCTCTCTAGGACTTGAGGAATTGGCTCTCTCCTACTCTCAGTCCTTCTTATGACAGTAGTTAATACAAATAAATTCATAAAATACATAAAGAAGGACACAGGTGGCTTTTATGGGTACTAGTGGAACACAATGGCTAAGAGCATTATGAGGGGAGTCCAGCAGACTTGGGTTTGCATCTTGGTCCTTGTCACCCACTAGCTATGGGCTTTGGTCAAATTCTTTACAATGTGGATAATACTGGTCTCATGGTTTTGTGGTTTGGATCGAATGATAGGGTATGTATCAGTCACTTAGGCATGGCTTATCTTTAACTTATTAAATGTAGATGAGGATGACAACAATGCTGGTGATGATGATGAAGATTGCTGAATTCTGCCTGCTGCGACGGCCTGTGATTTTATTGGTCAGTGCTTACAAGTGTGCAGGTAAGGACAACTGCTCATGTTTTATTTACTTATTTTTAAAATATTTGTTTATTTTTGGCTGCATTGGATCTTCACTGCTGCACACAGGCTTTCTCTAGTTGCAGCGAGCAGGCTCTATCCTCAGTGGTGGTGCTCGGGCTTCTCATTGCCGCAGTTTCTCTTGTTGTGGGGTTTGGCCTCTAGAGTGCAGACTCAGTATTTGTGGCTCGGGCTCAGCTGCTCTGCAGCATGTGGGAGCTTCCCAGTCAGGGATAGAACCTGTGTCCCCTGCACTGGCAGGTGGATTCTTAACTACTGGGCCACCAGGAAAGTCCCACTGCTCATATTTTAAATTTTGTATATTTTATATAGTTTTAAATACCTCCTTTTTTCTTATAGTTCATTTACTTTTAGTTGTTCTGAATTGAGGTTGGTAACTGTGCTGCCTGGAGATGTCATTTAAGAACATTACTTGGGCCACAAGAAAGGAAAAGACAGTGAACTGAGCTGATGGGGCCTTGATTTCCATCCCAGGATCTCCCATGGCAGCTTCTTGTAATCAGTTCTATGTATTGGGCTCCCATATAAGAAACTGTTGGAAAAAGATTCTTTTACAGTTATGAAAACCCATGCACATGTGTGTGCACACTGCTCTAAGACTCCATAGCATCCTATTCAACAAACTCTGATGATGGAAGACTTCAAACACATTGTCTTCTCTTGAAATACACACACATAATTTATTTCATGCCTTTCTCACTTGTGGGAATGAAGTCGGAGCTTAATCACCTACCACATTCCAGGGTTTCCAAGGCTTTCAGCATGTTATAAAAGAAAAATTATTAGAGACCAGAAATCAAATGCAAACAGAAAAGTATGGCCAAGCAGGGAACCTGCTCCAGGGCAGAATCCAGTATGCTCTGGGCTGAGACTCTGGAGAAGCAAACAGGCGGGGCTTTTACAGTTCAAAGACGGGAAAGCTCTATTCTGCTTGAAGAAAGTGGGATCTCAGGGTGAGGCAGATGGGCTAGAGGTGGTGGGGTTAGTTGGTGTGTTGGCTCTGGTGGAGTGAGTGTGGCCTGCTGGTTTGTGATATGGTGACCGGGGGCATCTCCTGGGATATGCCACTGCCAGTGATGGTGTCTTCCTGCCTGTGCTTTGCTCAGGGCAGCCTCGTGTCAGCAGCCTAGGTGGCCAGGGCACCTCTCATTCCCTCGTTCACCTTACAATGAGGACTGCCTGTGTGGTTAAAGACTCTCGCACATCACTTGGATTTTTTGAAGCTCAGCACCCCCCTTTCCAGTTGGCCTCCCAATTATGATAGAAACATAGCACCAATCTCCAATCTACTGCTTGTTGCATTTTCGCAGGAGTCAATGTCTTTGAAGATGGGCCCCCTTTTTTGGCCTTGGCTCCAAGATCTTAGGCCAGACAGTGACTAGAGGCTGGGGAAGGCAGGGCCCGTTGTCAGTGATTCTTTCAGCAGTCTCCACTTTTAGCACCATTTGTCCGTCTGCTCTCTATGGTACCTGCTATTTCAGATCCTGAGCTCCTGCCAGATTCTGCCTGTCAGACCCACTCCTTATCAGCCCCAGCATTCCTGTCTGCTTGTCTGCTCCACGCTTGTCAGTCATTGTTTTTCTCTCTCCTGTCTTCTTCCATTTCCTTGAAAACCCTTGTTCACTGATGACCCTCCTCGCATCTTCTTCACTATGGTATTTTATAATTTCATTATTGCTTAAAAGAGTTGAATGGTGTATGTGAGGGGGTATGCTGGAGATGAGCTCGAGTTGGCAGCCACCCTTGCCTGGGCAGAGAGCCCACTGAAGGTGGAGCAAGACTAATGGACTTTCTTGGGGTCTTCTCCACTGGTAAGTGCACCTGGAGGGTGAGTTTTTCCCCTGAAGGGACTGAAAGGTGAACGTGGGCAGTCAGCATAGAATACGCACCAGGTCAGCTATTGTTTGCCGTGAAGAGAGTCCTGGATCTTGGGCCACTACCTTCTAAACCCCAGGCTGTTCCCCAAGGCTGTGCATATGGCTTTGAACAGCGTTCTCCCACTCCATCCTCGGCCCCAGCTGCTGTCCTCCTTACCCCTTTCAGACATCACCAGCGGTTTCATGGAGGAGGGTCTGGGGGCTCAGAGAGAGCCTTCTGCTGAAGCAGAAACCACAGCCCAGTTCTGACACCAGGGGCATCAGTCCTGGCCAGGGCCTTGCTTGGGGGTGGCGAGGGAGCCAGCACTCCCTGCTGTGTCTCCAAATACCTTTTCATTTGTAGTCACACTGCCCTAAAAGTATTTGCAGTAATGTTACCAGAGCAGCTGTCCTCCCCATCCTCTTCCACACTTCTACCTGTAACGCAGAAGGGAAGCAGATTGCTCAAAGGCAATAGGATCAGCACAACAGACCCTTCCCAGAGGGGTGCTCTCTTTTGGCGATCTGGTCATTTAGGGCTTGAAGATGCACTGAGCGATCCATAATCTCCAAAAGGGCTTTTCAGCTGTGCAGCTGTCGTGAGGAAGTAGCTGGGCTGGTGGGGTGTGTACGGGTCCTAATTGAGGATTAAATGGCCCCCTGGCTCCTCAGACCTGCCAGGCCATCACCCAGGCGCACATCTGGTCCTCAGACCTTGAAGCAGAGGACAGAGGCCCTTCTGAGCATATGTGCTGGGGGTGGGGGCCGGCAGAGGCGTTTTCTTTGGCCGGACAAGCTCAGAGTTTCCACGTGGCTGGCTGAGCAGGTGCTTGTCCGCTCCGCACTTTGAGGGTGCCCTGGGGGAGCCTAGGAGACTGTGAACCTTTCAGAACATGTGCTCTGGATTCTGGAAAAGGCATCAGGGTAGTGCTAAGCTGGGCTCCTCTTTAAGTCCTACTTCTGGGCCACAGGTGCCTGAGTCCCTGCCTCTGGGCCCTAGGGTGCTAATATGAGACATACTGATGGCTTTTCCTTGTCAGGTCTTGAGGAGTGGCAGCAAACGCAGCTTGATGCTAACTGAAAGGATTCAGGAACTTTCCACTCCTGTGGCTGAATCTAAAACACTGATTTTCTTGGGCTTTTGCTGCCCAAACCAGACAGCCTGTCTGTATACCTGTGACCTGCCTACCTCTTCAGGACCAAGGTTGTTCTTTCAATGATGGGGTGAAGCTTGGTTTCTTCTATGTGACCCCAATGCATGCGTGTTACATCACTTCAATCATGTCCAACTCTGCGGCCCCATGGACAGACCAGGCTCCTCTGTCCATGGGATTCTCCAGGCAAGAATATGGGAGTGGGTTGCCATGCACGCCTCCAGGGATCTTCCCGACCTGGGCATCGAACTGGCATCTGTTGCGTCTCCCACGTTAGCAGGCAGGTTCTTTACCACTAGTGCCGCCTGCGAAGGCCATTTCACGTTATAGGAGCAGAAAACAGAGGAGCCTACAAACACCCTTGAAACAGGCAAGTAGCTGCTTAAGGCAGACAAAATGCCTGTAAAATGACTGCAGTTTGACACATCTATGCCAGTGAATGACTTATAAACTAAGAAATGGAATTTTTTGGGCAATAGGCTCTCTTGGGCTTAAAAAAACAACAAAACTTTTCACTTGAGTTTCTAAGCAGGGCACAGTGCTTACTGTTGACTTGGAGAGACTCTTTTCTTGGCTAAGCATTGTAACACCTCTTACATTCAGAGGTCAGTTATTTGGAAACTTCAGCTGTCCAAAACTGAGGCAAGACCTGGAAATAAGCATCTTGTAAGCTGCCAAAGTCATTGACATGCATTTCATGTGTGGAAACTCAGGTACTTTACACAGCGCTCACTCTCAGCATATTGGCCCCTCTCCTCCACTTTAAAAAAAAAACAAACAAAAAACACAGACTTCCAATGAGTTTTTTCCCTGTTTACTAGCCCACAGAAGAGTGAGAAAGACTGCTGCTAGTATGACACATTTAGAACAGAAAGCACAGACAACTAATAGCTTGGCACTGGGACTAGAGGCCAAAAAAAAAAAAAAAAGACTTAAAAAATGCAGTATTCAAAAGCATGGCAGCTCATGAATCATCCCAGTATAACACACACACACACACACACGTATGTGCATACATATTTTATTGAGTCTGGAAAATACACCACAGTTTGTGCATATGACCCCAATTTAGTAAAAAGAAGAAAAAATCATACACATTTTAAAAGTCTGGGTAAATGCATCAACAGTGTTCAAAAAATAAATTCCCGTTTGTCTCAGAATAAAAGGGAATGGGGATTTGGAGTATTTTAATATAAGGTTAACCTACAGGTAATATGTGTCAGCCCAATGTCTTTTCTGTGGAATACCAGCCCTGGGATATGGTCTTCAAATATGTTCATTGGACATGTAGATCAGGGAGAGGCTGCCTATTATATCCTCCTGTTGGAGATGCATGATGCGTTTTGATCCTTTGAAGTCTTTGTGAAGCCCTATAAATGGCACCCCACTCCAGTACTCGTGCCTGGAAAATCCCATGGATGGAGAAGCCTGCAGGCTATAGTCCATGGAGTCGCAAAGAGTCTGACACGACTGAATGACTTCACTTTCACTTTCTTTCACTTTCTATAGTAAAGGCACCGTGTTTAACTTTGTATATTCCAGGCCATGAATTAGCATTCTTGTAATTACAAGTACTCAAACTAAAAAAGAGTATTTGTTGGTTCAGGCGGTTGAGCAGTCTAGAGCTTTGTCTGTGGCCTTCAGGCATAGCTGGCTCCAGGGGCTTGAATGCTGTCATAGGAGCGTTCTTTTCCTCTGCATTGCCTTCTCAGGCAGAGGCCCTTTCTACATGGTAGTTTCCAGCAATTGTGAGTTTACAGCATCCTTTTAGCTAAAGTGCTTCTCCTTTCCAGTGGTTCTAGTAAACTTCCCTGAATTGAGTCTCTCTTGCTTGGCTGAGTCTCATGCTGTTCCCTGAACTGATGGCCCTGGCCAGGGAGATGGAAAATACTCATTCTCTGGGCTAGGATCACCCAGACATCCCTGGACTGAGCAGTGTATACACATGTGGGGTCAATCCCATGCAAACTACATGAACTGTAGGAGGGCTGGGGTGAGGGGGCTGCCCCAGAGAAAACTGGGATGTGGTTTCCAGGGAACCAAGGGATGGATGTTGAGCAGGAAACAGTTTCCAACTCTGACAACAGAGTCCTTTTGTTGTGCAAGACCCATTGGAGCATACATGGAGAAACACTGCCAAGAGATCATTACACTTTTTTTTTTCAAAGAAGTTTAGAATGTAGTACAACACATGCTTATAAACATGTGGTTGGACCTTTTTTTGATGATGCAGAAACCCAGTGGATTCTGCCGGGCCTCGGGGTCAGCTCTGAGTGCTGAAACATCCTGCTCACTAGCCACTGAGGTTGTTTGGCTTCTTGATAAATGGGAGGTTATGGCACAGCGAAGTTCAAGGCCCAGGGAGCCTGGGAATGTTCACGCATGGGACAGTGGACGTAAGTGCGAATCTCTTGTGTCGATTTCCCACAGCACCAGCACACACCACCTCATTTTATCCACACACAGCCCTTCTGTGTTTGTTATTCTCCTGTCCAGGCAGGGAGTTGAGGCTCAGAGAGGTTAAGCAACTTGTCCAATTACTCACAGCCTTGCTCAGGACATTGGAGGAAATGACATTTGTAAAACAAACCTTGTGAACAGCAAAGATGTTTTTGAATGATGCCTTGGATTTGGAGGAAGGAGGATGCTAGCTAGATAGAGGCAAGAGACGCTGGAGGTTGAGAGAAAAGAACACAATTTGGAATGCTTTATGTAAAGTTTTTATTTGCCCACACTGTGTAGCGAGTGGGACCTTAGTTCCCTCACCAGGGATCTAATTCATGCTCCCCTGTGTTGGAAGTGAGGAAGCATAGCCACTGGACTGCCAGGGAAGCCCCTGGAATGTTTAAGGGGGCATTCAGTTTGCAGGTGTGTGGCTTCTGAAAGAATAAGGTTGATAGAACTATGTCTGTATGAGTGATTCTTCACTGTGCCTAGTACTGAGTTAACACTCAGACTTACGAATTACTTCTGGACACACCACACACACAGATATAAAAATATGGATTAAGTTGTAATAGGACTTCTTTACATGATGCTCGCTTGCTTTACAAGTCAAATATATAAAAAGGAATGATTACATCCAGAGATAAAGGTTATTTGCAGAGATTTTTTGTATTTTAAGCTTTCGGTCTAAAATAATCACTTTAGACTCTAGAAAAAGATCCCTTGGGATTTTCCAAGGAAAAAGATATTTTCATCTTGTGATCTGCTAACATACGGTCCATCTACTGTGTTGGTTTTGTTATGAGCTCTCAAAGGGAGGCGGCGTCCTGGGCTCTGGTGATGGCTGTACGTCCTAGCTCTGCGTGCCCGGCTGCCCCAGGGGTCCGTCTGACCTGAGCTTGCGACAGTGCTTGTGCAGCCCTTTGCCCAGACTCCTGGGTCAGCTCCGTTCTCACCACCCTCCTGCCCCGGGGGCACCCCGGGGGACCCATCCAGGCAGCCTGTAGGCGTTCTCCAGTTTCCCAGCGAGCTTGCGTCCAGTGAGTCCCTGGTCTGGTGGGTGGTCGCTCAGGAACCTTGCCTTCTCCCTCCACACGTCGCGTCACATGTGCCCCCCCTCCCTGGATACGCCTCCCTCTCCCCTCTGCCCCACAACCGCTGTCTTAGCTCCAGCACCAGACGGACAGGATCCCCATCTGTCTGTCACAGCGATGGCCACTCTTCTCCTCTTCCTGCCATCTGTACCTACGCGCATACATAGATTTATTCATTCCTTCAGGAAATATTTATTAGATGTTTTGGGCTAATCAGTAAAGAGAGAAGATGCAGATCCTACCCTTCGTGGGGCTTATTGTCTAGTCGGGGAGAGACAAACAAAAACATACTGTACAACTAACGTGGACTCCGTGGCGGCTCGCTGGTGGAGAATCTGCCAGCCAGTGTAGCTGATGTGGGCTTAACCTCTGGGTTGGGAAGATTCCCTGGAGAAGAAAATGGC
Organism: Bubalus kerabau; assembly: GCF_029407905.1. NCBI lineage: Eukaryota > Metazoa > Chordata > Mammalia > Artiodactyla > Bovidae > Bubalus > Bubalus kerabau. The sequence goes on from NC_073627.1 coordinate 90,835,784, forward strand.
AACCCACTTCAGAATTCTTGCCTGGGAAATCCCGTGGACATAGGAGTCTGGCAGGCTATAGTCCACGGAGGTTGCAAAAGAGTTGGACACGACTTAGTGACTAAACAACAACAAATATATGTGTATCTAGTAATGTATAATATATAATATAAATGCAATAATAAACACATGATATAAAGTATCATGTGTATGGTAACTTAGAAAGTGATAAGAGCCATGGTAAAAGGAAAAGGTTATCAGGATTAAGAGCACCTGGGAGTTCTGGGAGGCCCAGGGTGTCTTGAACGGAGTAGTCGGGGTGGGCCTCACTGAGAAAGGGAGACTTGAGAGTCTCAAAGGAAGAGAGAAGGCTGCTTAGGGATAGCTAGAGCACAGGCCCTGACATGAGCACATTTTGGTCCCGAGGCCAGTGCCAGGCCAGTGCGGAGACCACCGCCGGGAATCTGGCTTGTACTCCAAGGCGAGCCAATGTTAAACTTGCAACTGGGAAGTGCCCGGATCAGGTTTCTATTAGTTGTCACGGTGGTCACCCTGTCGCATGCTTTGAGGGGCAGCAGTGGGCCGGGGTAACTGCAGAGCTTGGTAGGGGGCTTCTTACCTAGAGAAGGATGCCTGGCTGGTGGAGTTCGGGGCAGTGAGAAAAGTGGCCCATCCTGGCACGTTCTGAAGGTAGACCACATGGAGTGGCTGACTGAAGGTAGAGTGAGATGAAGAGGGAATCAAGCATGACTCCAGAACCTTCGATCTGAGTGACTGGAAGGATGGAGCTGCCATCCACTGAGGTCGAGGAGGCTGGGCTGGGACGTCTGAGTCCGGGACCATCATTCACATGGGCAGTGAGGTGTAGTGGGGCCCTTGCAGCCAGGCGGGCCTGGCACTTCCACTCACCACTGTGGACCCAGTATGGCCCAGGGGTGACTGGAGCATCCTAGGGTTTTCTAGAAATGTGTTCTCTTTCTGCCCTCCTTCCTCCCCTACAACTTTTAGGGAGATTGGGTTCTTTCCTGAAGTACAGAAAGAAAGATCTTCTGAGTTCCCAGGCACCAGGACTGGACAGGTAATTATAATTGTGTTGGGTGCTGTGAGGGAGGAGGAGAAGGATGGGAGTCAGCTTGGAGAATGGTGATGGCTCCCTGGAGCTTGTGACTATCCTGATGATGTGGAACTCCCCTCACCGTCCCACTTTGCTCCGCTGTCTCCTCTTCCCCAGCCTCTCCAGCCACAGTCACCCAGATCTTGTCTTTCAGGATTTCGTCATCCTTTTATAGGGTTACACAGTGTCATCTTCTCTTGGTTGCAGTCTTCTTTATTTTCACCCATCATCATCTTTTCAGTGAAACAAGAAGCATTTGTGGGTAGCCACTCTATTTAGAAGAGGGGGTATGGTAAATAATCGTCATTTCATTTTTTTCAGCCACAGGTCCAAACTTGGCCCTGAAATAAGCGGATGTGTGTGACGAGGGAAGAGAAGGGGGGCAGAGGGGGGAGAGATGCTTTGTGAACACAGGGTCTCCTACCTTTGGCCCTGACTTTGTATCTCTGTGGGCTGACAAAGGACCGAGAGCCTCAGCTTTCTACCTTGGCTGCAAGGCAGTGGGGGAAAGTACTGTAAAATTAGGAAATCTTGAAGAAGCAAACATCTTAAAGCCTCCATATTTTCCCTGCCCTGGGTGCCAAGACAGCTCACAATGAAGAGTAAGCGGTGGTGGCTGTGGTGGTTGGCATTCCATGGCTCATGGAAGATGAGAAGGGGAAGGAAGATGGAACAAGCAGTCTCCAGGGAGTTGAGGTCAGTCACGCAGAGATGAGGCTGGGCTGCTGCAGGGTGCCTCGGGGCATTTCACCGAGTCTGTTCCTTATCCAGACAACAGTAGGAAGGTGTAGAAGGCTTTAGAACAGAGAACTGGTGTAACCCAAATCGTCTTTTGAGATTTCTTGGTGAATGAATTTAAGCCATTTGGCTGACCAATAATTTCTAGGTTATCTTGGGAAAATAGGAGCTCCATCAGGAGAAGCTGGAGGGCATCCCTAGTGGCTCAGTGGTAAAAAATCCACCTGCCAATGCAGGAGACACGGGTTTGATCCCTGATTTGGGAAGATGCCACATGCCGCGAAGCTCCACAACTGTTGAGCCTGTGCTCTAGAGCCTGGGAGCTGCAGCTACTGAGCCCACACGTCCTACAGCCAGTTCTCTGCAACAAGAGAAGACACTGCAACGAGAAGCTCGAGCACTGCAAGTAGAGAAAAGCCCGTGAAGTAACAAAGGCCCAGCACCGCTAAAAATAAAATTATTTAAAAAAAAAAAGGCTGGAGCTCTGAGTTTCCTCCTACACCGCCTCATTTCTTAAGGTGGTATGTTTCAGTGGAAACCATCTCACACCAAATTCTGATATTAGGCTTGTGTGTTAGTCTCTCAGCTGTGTCTGACTCTGTGACCCCATGGACTGTAGCCTGCCTGGCTCCTCTGTCCATAGGATTTCCCGGGCAAGAATACTGGAGTGGGTTGCCATGCCCGCCTCCAGGGGATCTTCCCAACCCAGGGATCGAACCAAGGTCGCCCGCATTGCGGGCGGATTCTTAACCGTCTGAGCCACCAGGGAAGCATATCAGGTACGAGCATAAAATGCCCACAAACTGGCCCAGTGCTCTGTGAACTTGAATAAGTCCTATTGTTCCAGCCCTAGGCACTCTGACAGTTATTCCAAGGTGGATGTTCTTATGATCAGATCAGATCAGATCAGTCCCTCAGTCGTGTCCGACTCTTTGCGACCCCATGAATCGCAGCATGCCAGGCCTCCCTGTCCATCACCAACTCCCGGAGTTCACTCAGACTCGTCCATCGAGTCAGTGATGCCATCCAGCCATCTCATCCTCTGTCGTCCCCTTCTCCTCCTGCCCCCAATCCCTCCCAGCATCAGAGTCTTTTCCAATGAGTCAGCTCTTCGCATGAGGTGGCCAAAGTACTGGAGTTTCGGCTTTAGCATCATTCCTTCCAAAGAAATCCCAGGGCTGATCTCCTTCAGAATGGACTGGTTGGATCTCCTTGCAGTCCAAGGGACTCTCAAGAGTCTTCTCCAACACCACAGTTCAAAAGCATCGCTTCTTCAGCGCTCAGTCTTCTTCACAGTCCAACTCTCACATCCATACATGACCACTGGAAAAACCATAGCCTTGACTAGACGGACCTTTGTTGGCAAAGTAATGTCTCTGCTTTTGAATATGCTGTCTAGGTTGGTCATAACTTTCCTTCCAAGGAGTAAGCATCTTTTATTTATTTATTTATTTATTTATTTTTTTAGCATCTTTTAATTTCATGGCTGCAGTCACCATCTGCAGTGATTTTGGAGCCCAGAAAAATAAAGTCTGACACTGTTTCCATTGTTTCCCCATCTATTTCCCATGAAGTGATGGGACCGGATGCCATGATCTTCGTTTTCTGAATGTTGCGCTTTAAGCCAACTTTTTCACTCTCCACTTTCACTTTCAGCAAGAGGCTTTTTAGTTCCTCTTCACTTTCTGCCATAAGGGTGGTGTCATCTGCATATCGGAGGTTCTTGATATTTCTCCTGGCAATCTTGATTCCAGCTTGTGTTTCTTCCAGTCCAGGGTTTCTCATGATGTACTCTGCATATAAGTTAAATAAACAGGGTGACAATATACAGCCTTGACATACTCCTTTTCCTATTTGGAACCAGTCTGTTGTTCCATGTCCAGTTCTAACTGTTGCTTCCTGACCTGCATACAAATTTCTCAAGAGGCAGATCAGGTGGTCTGGTATTCCCATCTCTTTCAGAATTTTCCACAGTTTACTGTGATCCACACAGTCAAAGGCTTTGGCATAGTCAATAAAGCAGAAATGGATGCTTTTCTGAAACTCTCTTGCTTTTTCCATGATCCAGCGGATGTTGGCAATTTGATCTCTGGTTCCTCTGACTTTTCTAAAACCAGCTTGCACATCAGGAAGTTCACGGTTCACATATTGCTGAAGCCTGGCTTGGAGAATTTTGAGCATTACTTTACTAGCGTGTGAGATGAGTGCAATTGTGTGAGAGTTTGAGCATTCTTTGGCATTGCCTTTCTTTGGGATTGGAAGGAAAACTGACCTTTTCCAGTCCTGTGGCCACTGCTGAGTTTTCCAAATTTGCTGGCATATTGAGTGCAGCACTTTCACAGCATCATCTTTCAGGATTTGGAATAGCTCAACTGGAATTCTATCACCTCCACTAGCTTTGTTCATAGATAAGATCAGCCAAAACCTTCTCTGGTTAGATCAAGCAAGAGTTGGGTGGGAATTGGTGGGTAGACTTGGAGCTCCAGGCTGTTGGGTTTACTGGATACTTAGACTGTTTATACAAGGGCTGTGGTGCTTGTGTGCCCTTTCCAATCTGCCAATACAACTTATTTCACTGATGTGTAATTAATGAACTTTGTGTAATTAACAGACCCTCTGGTGCAGATTAAGATAACAATATTTGAAATGCTTGCTGTGGTCACTTTTGGAGAGTAGATTTATGATTAGATAATTAAACATTAGCTAGCTGGCCCTAGGGTGTGATTTAAGTCTCTTTTGCAGACAGCCATCAGTTTACGTTGATGTGTTTACAGGTAGTATTACATTAGTTCTAGCTGTTATATGGGTAGTGAATTGGAGGAGACAGAACAGATTTAAGGAGTCCAGTCAGGATACCTTTGCAAAAGCCCCAGTGGGAGAGAGTCAGAAATAAAAGCAACCCCTGCCTGCTGACTGTGGAAAGAACCAAATGAAGAAGAAAACTGGGCTGGAGAATTCCCCAAATGTGGAGGAGCAGGATGCACTGGCATCTGTGGTGGGATGTATCTGCTTTCCTGGTTGGACTCTGAGCTCCTGTGGGCTCATGACAGGGAGGAGGCTTTCACCTCTGTGTTTTCAGGGCTCGGCCTGGGCCTGGCACAGAGCTGGTATGTAGCCAGAGTTGGTCAGACTCTGAGGGAAAGGAAAGGTATGTAATGGGAAGAGATGAGGGAGAAGGAGATGAGATGAGAAGAGACAGAGGACTGCCTGGTGGGGCCAGCAGAGTGAGGCCTGCTCGGCCTGGATGGACAGCTCGATGGTTTTCCATCCCAGCTGGGCCCAGGAACTTCACCATGCAGAAGGGTCCAGGTCGGGGGCGGGGAGGTGTGCTCTCAGCTGGTGGCCTTGCCTGTTTTCGCAACCGTAGGGAGGGCCGGTGCAGGCGAAGAAAGGCAGCTCAGGAGTGACTGGCCCACGAGCTTGGCGCCTGCTTTGTGTCTGGCACGGTGATGTGCTGAGCTCCAGCTGTGGGGCCGGGCCACCTGGATGACTGACGACCAACTTCACCATCCTTCAGCTGACCTCAGCTAAGTCATTTCCTGGCTCTTTCATTGTAATTTGAAAAATGGTGGTGGGGATTGAGGGAAGAAAACCAAGCTCATGACTCACTTTGCCTCCCTGCCTTGACCATTCAGGCTTTCATAGAGTTGCTCACCTGGCAACTAGATTGTTCACAGCTTGTCTACTCTCCTTTGTGGGGTTTGGAGCGAGGTCAGCCCTGGCCATCACAGAGTCCTGGAGGAGGGCTGTTTATGTCACCTTGGAGAGGCGGGCAGGTTTCCCAGGCATGCTTTCTGGTCTGGACGCTGACCGTGCGATCTCTCAGGCCCTCCTCAACATTCTGCTTAAGCAAACATTATTTATGTTCGGCAGGAGAACCATTCCCCACTGTCTGCTTTCTCTTCACTCACATAAAAACTACACATTTGATTTCTGTTTATACATATATAAACCACATCTGTAGGAGCAGCCTGGGAAATGGTCGGTTGAAGATGGATTTTGCCTTTGGAAAACGCAGAGGTGAGTGACATCTGTATATTGTGTTATCAGAAGCGTGACACACGTGGTTGATGGGGACCAGGTGCTTCACAGAATCCATCTGATTGAAGCTGTAAACTTCTCGCTGATGGAGGAGGTGGCGGCTCAGTTCTTCTTAGCAGAGGCTTGGTTGCAAATACCTGCCTTCCAGTTTTGGGGGTGGCAACAAACAGTTGAAAACCTTGGGGTGCTATGAGGAAGAAGCTAAGGTTTGGCTCATCAGCTCACACAAATGTGACCTGTGAAAGCATCTTCAGGTGGACAGGAGGGATATGTGAGGGGCAGACAATAATTTTAGATTAACCTTAGAGGGTTGGTAGAACTCATTGGGTATTCAGCTGTTCACTATTTACTTCAAGGCTTGCATCAACACTGATGTTTTCCTAATTGGCAGTATAGGACATGGATACGTAACCTTCCCTGATTTCACTCACATTTAATGCATTCTGACTCTGAATCTTGAAGTCCTTAAATCACAGCTCATTCATGGAACAAAATGAACACAGACAGAAAACACCAAAGGGGTCACCTTGCTTTGTTTCCTCATTTATTCTTCTGCGGGTTATTTTGCCAAACAGATCAAGCTTTTCATTGGGTTATTTCTCCAAAGCTTGATCCTTCTCTCTACCTCAGTCTTCCCTTGCCCTTTGTAGATGAATTTGCCTATTTGGGGGTATCTCACAGATAGGTTATTGAGGTCTGTCTTGTCTCATTTTAGCTGAGAAGCATTACTAAAATTGGATTATTTCCTTTAATCTTATTTGCAGGATGAAGTGAGAGGATAATACCATGCTGTCTATGGCCCTCAACTTGGTAAGTAAGATATCCTTAATTTTAGCTTTTACAACTTGTATATTTGCTCATGAATGACTATCTCTCCATTTTTTTTAAACTGAAGGAAATGGCAATTATGTGCACATTTGAGTATTTTGAATTGAGACTAGGTTGTCCATTGGGATTATAAAATCGTATCTGTCTTGGGAAGTTTTTCTGGAAGTTTGTCAGTATTTTGGTGGATCATTGAGTTTGCTACATGGAGGGATCAAATTTTCTTCCACGATACAGAGCTTGGTTCCCTAATACCTCTCTTGTTTACACTATTGTCTGGTATTGAACTTTGAAGGAATGGCTGATGTCTTTCTCAGTTCAAAATGAAAACATAGGCAAGAGTCTTTGAAAGCTGACAGTGGGAAGTAATGTGAAATAAACCTTCTGCCAGCCCTGCCCTTCATCTCCACGTCTCTCTAAGGTAGCTTGGATGATGGTAATAGCAGTTAACATTCAATGAATGTGTCAGTGATAGGCTAGGCACCCTTTTGTTTCCTCAAGAATTAACCTGTTCCTTACAACAACCTGTCACGTGAGGTATCTTCCTTTAAAGGTGGGGAAGCTGGGATGCAAGAGAGTGCTGATGATTGTTGATCATTCTGGTCTTGATGGGTCCACAGATTTTCTGAGCTCATGCTGTCCAAGATGGAAACTTCTGAGGCCAAGCAGGGGACCCTTGCATGAGGAGTTACAATCCCAGGACTGATCGTGGTTAAGATTCTAAACTTTTACACTGTGGTTGGTGGCATCTCGGTCAGGATCTCTTTTTTTCCCCCTGCTGAGCTTTGTGATTTTGGCAGGAAAGTTTTCCATACATTCTGTCTGAACCCTCCCCACTCTTGGAGCCGTCTTAGGTTTTCTCTCTGGCGACTCTCCTTCCCCCACCCTCCCTGGAGGTCTCTGGGGGACATTTGGTTTGGTTGCTGGTATGTGAGTATTTGTTGTGCTAGCATTGGTCTTCTCTTTAAAGCGAAACCCACAACTCCTTAGAAAATAATTGGAATTTCAAAAAGAGCTTGCTGGCATACTTTTATGCTGCAGAACAGATTGTCACATGCTGGGTTGAGTGGCTGAAACAGGCTGGAGCTGGGCTTTCAGGCTGGGGTCCCCTGGAGTGTCTCTCACAAAGGTCCCTGTGTGGGCATCGTCTGGGCCTGGGGACACGCTGCCCTTTCACCAGAGCCTGTTTATAGAGAACTCTACAAGCAGGCTTTTGTTTTCTTTTGCACTTTCTCTAGTAGCTTTATTAAAATGCTTTAAAAAGAGGGGGAGCTAGGAGCCCTCGAATGCCAGGAGCATTGGTTTTAGAGGATGCAAAGGCAACGTTTCTATTAAAAGTCGCACCATTGGCTTCTGCCAACCTCCAAGCAGCAGGAGAGAATGATGCCTGCACCAGGGTGGCCACATGTGTCGGCTCTCGCACAGAGGAGCTAGGGCCGGCCTCATGGGGAAGGGCAGGGCTCTGGCTAAAAAGCCAAACTGCTCAGGTTTGAATCCTGGGTGACCTTGGGCTTCTCTGGGCCTCTGTCTACCCATAAGTCAGTGGAGATAATCATAGGGTTCATGTGAGGATTGAAATGTGGTAGTGATCTTTAGATGGGAGCCCTGATGAGGGTGTACACCCAGGATTTCGGCCTGTAGTCACTACACACTGTGCACACCCCTGGGGGCAGGAAGCCTGACCCGGGGTGAGGCTCCTGCTCCTGAATCTGCATACACCCCAGAGCCGCCTGTGCTTGCTCTTCATCCTGAGGGTGCTGCGGCTCCCGTCTTCCCTCTGCAGGCATACCATGCTTTGTTGTGTTTTGCTCTGTCGTGCTTTGCAGATACTCTGTTTTAGGAATTGGAGGTCTGTGGCAAGCCCACCCTGAGCAGGCCTCTTGGCACCAGTTTTCAAACATTTGCTCACTTTGTGTCTTTGTGTTACATTTTGGTAATTCTCACAGTTTCAGAATTTTCATCATTACTTGTTATAGTGCTCTGTGATCAGTGATCTTTGTTCCTACTATGACTTGCTGAAGGCTCACCTGATCTTTAGCATTTTCTAGCAAAAAGGGATTTATCATTAAGGTTGTGTACATTGTTTTTAAAGATATGCTATTATAACACTTCATAGACTACAGGATAGCATAAATATAACTTTTATATGCACTGGGAAACCAAAAAATTCATGTGAATTCCTTTTTTTGTGTGTGATATTTGCTTTATTGCAGTGGTCTGGAACAAAATCCTAAATCTCTCTGAGGTATACCTATCCACAGGGCTGTAAATGAGCTGATTGTGAAAGGCAGCACTCGTCTCAATTTGTGGATATTTAGCTCCTCTGGGTTCACTTACAGGACTAACTCTTCCAGGCATGGGCCCCCCAGCTTTCTAGGCAAAGCCGAAAACGGCAATTCTTCCATTTTGGCCAAACTCACATTAGTGGCTGGGAACCAGCCTCACCCCCTCCCCTCCTGCCCACAACAAGATAGGAAGGCTGAGCTTAACAGAGACTCGGATGACAAGATTTAAATAAATAAGCTGTATTATCTGTACAAAAAAAAAAATATATAAATACAGTTTTGTGTTTTAGAGGAGGAGGTGGCTCCTCCCACATTCTTCAGCAGCCCTAATGATCTTGTGGTGCTGCCGAGTCACGATTCACAGAACAGACAGTACATGTACATTCATCTCATGCAAGGAGGACGCTGTTTCCCACCCCACACCTCGGTCCTCCGGGCTCGCTCTGAAGGCCGTCTTCACCTGCTACAGCCTGACACGTGGACAAGCTAGAGGACCTCCGCTGCTCAGGAGTAGTAAATACTGGCCACCGGGTTTCCAGAGCTGTTGAACTAGAAAGAACCAGCCGCATTAGTACCAGTATGGAATCTGTCTTCTGCATGCCGTGCATGACTGTTGTGTCACAAACGAATCCCCTCTTATTGCCCCATCATCCCGTGCCGACTATTACAATGTATTCTGTACACAGTGGGTGGATCCAGAGTTAGACATCAGCTTCTTCTAAAAATAGGAACAATACAATAATCGCCACTGAGTTTACAGGAACACAACTGCAGGAAGTTAATAAAAAGTCCCCCAAATATTGTATTTTTTTTTCTGGAAGACAATGTACAATTATTAATATTGCACTTTTTTATACAAGAAATCCTAATAAATATTCACAAAAGATATACAGACATAGAAAACATTCTCTTTTATTTTAAATAAAAATTACACTGATTTTTTAGTAACTAACATGATTTCTCAGAGCCCATTACTGTGGTGAGGAAACCACCTTAACTGTCCACAGCTCACCTGAGGAGGACACAAGCATAATGTCTTCCCCCCACCCCAACTTTTGTTTCCAGGCTGGCTGGAAAAAGCCCTGATGTCAGTGGTGGCCTCTGAGGTGAGTGGCATTTTGCGAGTCTGTATATGTGGTGCGGGGCAGTCTGTGTGAGGGGTGAGTGACTCTGGCCACCCTGCTCTGCTCTAGCTGCCACTAAATGGTGGCCATTGTGGTGGGGGGCAGACCAAAATCACTCGCCCCAAACCACTCTGCTGAATGAGCAATTTGCCAAAATGTCCCAGATTTTCAGTTTTGCCACTTGACTTGCTACTATAGCCTCTCTACCATAGCTGATGGCATGACTGGGTTGTGGGGTGTGGATGCTGCTTTGCCCACACTGAATTAGCAAAACCGAGGTATATTAATTCTGATAGAGTATATCATATTTCACTGTATGGAGGGTATGGTTGAAAGGCCTTCAAGGACCTTCTGGGCAGCTTTAGTTACTCTTCGGCTTTGCTGCAGTGCCCCTTGGCCCCACCCACACCTCTTGTCTGAATACAGGGACAGCTGTCATGGGGCTGTGGTCCCACCCATTACCTGGTCAGCTCTGGAAGGAAGTGGTTGCTCTGACCTAATGGATGCTCTGACAAGTTGATTAATGGCTTGGTTTTTGACAAGTTGACCCTAGTCCCTGGCCCTTCAGTGAAGCATTAAAAACCTTATAGGTAGGAAACCCAGTCTATTCATGATCAAAACACCTTGGCCTGTGTCAGCAGTTAGTTCCAGGCTGGGGGACTCTTGATTTAGAGACGCCAGGGGTGGCATGACTGCACAGCTAGGCCCTGCTGTCTCGCCAGCTTTGCCCTTGGGGTATGGGCAGAAGTTTCACTGAGCCGCCTCGGGGACTCCTCTCCACCCTAGGGAGGGCATGGCTCCTGCATGCAGCCTGGGCCCAAGGGCAGAAGAGCTCTGAGCCCCATAGCCTCCCCTGACCCCGCAGAGGTCCACCAGGCATGGGGGCTTGGGGTTCAGAACCTCAGCAGCTGCCTGCTTATTCCCTGCTGCCCCTCCCTCAGGAGCGCACACTGCTTTCTTTGTGCTTCTGTCCCTGCCCTCCCTACTTCATTTTCTGCATCACCGTGCACTTCAGCTACTTGGATTGGCTTCCCTTCACCCCTACAGTGTTTTGAGTTCTTGTTGCTCTGACCCCCCACCACCACCCCGAAGAGCTGAGTTCTGGGCTGGGTCTTTAGCATGGCTGGTGTTGCCCCTCCCCGGTCTTGACCATCCCTGGCCAGGACAGACACCTTGGTTGTCCAGAGTCAGCACCAATGCTTTACAAACTCTCAGGCGCCTACCCTTCTGCCCCTCTCTCTCGTCTGCTGTTGGCTCTGGCTCCCTGCTGTCCCGAGGGCTACGCTGGCCTCTTCCTGGGTCTCTCTGGGACCCAGGTTGGGAGGGAGCCGGCTGGCCAGGGGGCTCTGCTGGCTGGCCCATTCTGCTCTGCAGCCTCCTCAGACCTCCGTCCTTGTCCTGTCCCCTCATTCTGTCCTCCAGCCAACTGAGAGCAGACATGCTGGGGGCATCACATCTGGGGAGGGGGCAAGGAAGGAGGTCGAAGAGGGTTGTGTGTCTAGGGGTGGGGAGGGGCAAATAAATAAATAAAATGAAGAAAGCTTAAGTTCTGTCCAAGGTGGTTGCATGAGTCCTCTGTGCGGCCAGGGTAGTGTTCTCGCCTCGCCCTGTCTTCATGCTTTGGCGCAGGTTCCACAGCAGCGAGATTGGAACTGGTTGAGTTGGCAGAGTTTCAGCTGTTTCACCTTCTCACAGTACCTGGTGGTGTCTCTGCATTCCGCTGGGAAAGGGGACAGAAAGGAGATGTGAAACACAGACTCAGTCATGTCTGTGGCTACCAGGTGCCTTCTGGGCTCAGACTCTTGTGCTGGAAGGGCCACCGCTGTCCAGCACCTCTGAACTGGCCTTGCTCTGGTGGAGCTTGGCCATCTGTTCCCCAGGTGCAGCTGGGCGCCGAATGCTGGGGCTCTGGGCCTTTCTGACGGCCCCCTTCCTTCCTGAGGGTGGTCGGGACTGCCTCACCTCCTAGGCAAGGTGCCCTTTTCCCATGGCATTTGCGTACCTGAAGCTCTTCCTCCTCGAGATGGTTCCCAGAAGGACTAAGCTCTGCTGCACTTCAGGGTGCCGGGGAGGGGGGGCATGCAAGTGAGGCCTGCCTGTGGTGGCCTCATCCCCTGAACTGTGACTCTTCCCTTCCCTGTGAAGCTTTGGTTGCTGTAATCTCCCGCCAACCTCTCTACTCTTTCCCTACACTGGCGTCCTAGTTCAGTACCGGCACAGGCTTCATGGTTCTTCAGTACTGACGTGGACTGGGGCTGCGCACATCAGTGGTTAATGTGGTAAGTCTCAACTATTTTCATGGAAAACAGTGGTCCTGAGTGTGGGAGCCAGCAAAGATGGGTCAGGCAATACCTGCTTGTGTAGAAGCAGCAGCGGGACTGTCTGTCTAGAGGATATCTCTTCAGCATGGGGAATCTAAGACTCAGTGAGGCCCTGACTGATGAGAAACTGCACAGCAAGACTTAAAATTTTCCTATTCTTTGCCTCATGCTTTGTCCCCGGGAGGAAGCATCTCTGATGTATTTTGGGTCCAAAGGAAGAAAAAATAGGTCCCCACCCAACTGGGATACAAATGTGGTGCTGGGCTCAGGAGGAGGCTCTAGACTTGAGGGAGGGATGACTATCAGACCCTGGGTATGGCTCCTGCATACCCAGGGTGCGGAAGGAGGGTGCGGTCATCAGGTCCTTGTTCTGTGGGCAGCAGACCGCAAGGGCTGCAGTGTCGGCTGAGCGAAAGCAGCTCTGTTTGCTGCTTAGGTATAAACAGTGCTTTCTCCCCAAGAGCCACTGAGTGTGTGTGTGTGTGTGTGTGTGTATTAGTCACTCAGTCGTGTCCAACTCTTTGTGACTCCATGGACTATAGCCTGCCAGGCCCCAGGCTCCTCTGTCCATGGAACTTTCCAGGCAATAAGACTGGATGGGTTGTCGTCCGCTTCTTCAGGGGATCTTTCTGACCCAGGGATGGAACCCAGGTCTCCAGCATTGCAGGCAGACTCTTTACTGTCTAAGCCACCAGGGGAGTACCGCAGCCAAACTACTGTAGGTGAGCCGGAGGATGATTTCATCCAGCGCTTAGCCAAATGCACCGGGCTCTCTCAGGGGCCAGTATGGAGCCCTTGGGCCACACCCAGCCATCTTCTGTGGCCTAGACACATGTATACACATCCTCACACACATCTTTGTTTGCCTGCGTGCACCCCTCTGAAAATACCTGACTCCAGCCCTGGCTCAGGATCCCTGGGAAGGTGGGACTACGGCCCTGTGTTCAGGCTCCGTCCCTGGGACTGCCCGCTGCACCCGACGCCTGGTGGGGAGTTTGCAGACGGCTCTGTGGGGTTGGAACATACTGTTTTCGCAGGGGGTGATGTTGCAGCGCTGCCAGTTGGCTGGCCGAGGTCCCCAGGAGCACAGGTGGTCGGGCACTGCCTTGTTGGTGCGGGCGTGCACGCACTCCACGCGCCGGGACTGGAAACCGTAGTTGCCACAGGTCGCCGTGCACAGGGTCCACAGGCTGACCCTCCAGTGCACGTTGCAGGCTTCTGACCAGCAGTTCTGGGTGCTCACAGGCCTGTGCCAGGGGAGTGGGAGTGGCAGGGTTAGGGTCTGCGCCTCTGGGGGCCGGATCAGGGGAGGCAGATGTGAACACACTGCTGTAAACCTGAGACTCAGGTGTCTATCAAGAACTCCCAGTGCTGCCAGCCCTGGGTTCTGATCTCTTTTCCTGAATGGCTGCAGGGTCTCAGAAGACCCCTTCCTCTAACTGGGCCTCTGTCTGCTCATCTCTACAGCGTCTCTGTCACTGCATGATCTGAGAATGAGCTCCACCAGGCTGGGGGCTGGCAGAGCTGTATTCAGGGCCTGGGACCTTAGGGGCGGGGGTGATAAACCCTCACCCCCAGGGAAGGAAGGAGGAGAGGGGCTGGGGGCTGGGTAGGAATGGTAGGCAGAGACCTGGAGACAAGGGGCTCAGTGTAACTTCTAAAGGGAAGTAGACAAGAGGGAGAGGCTGGTGGAGCCCTTGGGCTCTGGTGCCCCCTTTGTGGACCTGACCTCCTGTCCACCCTGGGGCCAGAGCCAGTCTCTTGTGCCAGCTGTTCTCCTCAGAAGAACAGCACCCTCTGTGCTCTCATCTCCGAACAAGGAAAGCCCAGCCTGGTCCATTCAGTAAGCATGAGGCCACCCCGAGCTGTCTACCTTTTGGAGTCCAGTGGTCTGGAGAGGGTGGAGGTGAAAGGGTTTCTGACCGCTGTGGGAGGTTGGAGGAGACGTGCTCACTCACCGCCATCTTTCCGCGCTGTTGACACAAGGGCTGGGGAAGGCTGGCCCGTGGCTTTCTCTTACCTCGGAAGGGCGCTGCACTGCTCTGATGATAAGGTGATGCCATCCAGCGTCTGGCAGAAGACTTGTCTGTGCTGCACAGCAAGGCGAGGCCCGATGCAAGGCCCATTGCACTGGGAAGCAGAAAAAGGTGACATACATGTTAGCCAGCCATGGGACAGGCCGCCATGCCCAGGCTGCGTGGGGCAAGAGACCCCTGTGCAGGTGCTTGTTCGAGGCGGTCAGATCACTGATTTTGCCTCTCTCTAGGCCAATTTAAAGGTTATCCATCACATTTCCTTTTCCTAGTGCCACAATGGGATGGTTAGCTCTGCTGAATCCTGTGAGCATTCTCGCATTGTTGTTGCTGTTTAGTTGCTAAGTCATGTCTGCCTCTTTTGTGACCCCATAGACTGTAGCCCACCAAGATCCTCTGTCCATTGGATTTCCCAAGCCAGAATTCTGGAGTGGGTTGCCATTTCCTCCTCCAGGGAATCTTCCCAACCTAGGGATTGAACCTTTGTCTCCTGCATTGGCAGATGGATTCTTTACCACTGAGCAGATGGCTAATGGTAGTGTGGAGGCGGTCAGAGATGTCAGCTGCCTCCCAGGTGAACCGTGTGCCAGCTGACTTGACACAGTGTGCTAGGGGTGTGGTGGTAAACTTGAGAGCTGAAGACCTCTAGACAAGACCCCCTTCCCTCCTCCAGTCCAGAGGGTGATCTGGTTTATACTTGTTGAATTCATTAGAGTAATGATCATTTCTTTCCTTTCTCTGGTTTCATTTCCTCCAGGATAAACCAAAAGTGGCTGAACAAAATGGAGATGGTTAAGCTTTTCCCAGGATTGGCAGAGCCAGCCTATCATGGTAAATATTCCCACCAACAGTGATGTCTGTACAATGAGAAAGCAGCAGGCCCTTAGCCAACATCTGCTATTTGAATAGGGTAAGGGGACAGATACCCCTTGGAGGTCATTTTAGAACGAAGGCTCTTAACTTGAAAGTATCTGGACTCCTAGGGATTCACAGGGGAGCTGTTAACCCTTAAAATTACAAGCGGAAATCCTGTTTTATTTTAAATTTTATTTTTCCTTTTTAGTCTTTGGCCTCCTCAGCTGTTATTTCCACACTCCACACCCTGCCTCTGGCAACCGCCAATCTGTTCTCATCTGTGAGCTTGCTTTTTTTAAAAACTATATTCCACATATAAGAGAGAGTATATGGTATTTATCTTTGTGTGTGTGTGTGTGTGCGCCATCATGTAATTTTTGTGACTCCATGGACTGTAGCCCACCAGGCTCCTCTGTCCATGGGATCTTCCAGGCAAGAATACAGGAGTGGGTTGCCATTTCCTACTCCAATCTTTCTCTGTATAACTTATTTAACTTAGCATGCCCTTGAGGTCCATCCATATTGTTGCAAATGGCAAGATTTTAGTCTTTTTTATAGCTGAATAAAATTCCATTGTGTGTGTGTGTGTGTGTGTATAAAGAACATGTGTGTGTACACACATACGCATACACACACATACTACGTTGTCTTTATCCATTCAGCCAACAATGGATGCGTAGGTTGTTTCTATATGTTGGCTGTTGTAAATTATGCTGCAGTAAAACATGAAGGTGGAGATACATTTTCAACTTAGCATTTTCATTTTCTTTAGGTAAATACCCAGGAGTGGAATTGCTGAATCACATGGTAGTTTTAATCCTTTGAGGAATCTTCGTATTGTTTTTCATAGTGGCTGCCCCAGTTTACATTCTCACCAACAGTGTAGGAGGCCTCCCTTTTTCCCACATCCTCACCAACACTTGTTACTTCTTGGCTTTTCAATAATAACCATTTTGACAGGTATGAAGCCGTATCTCAGTGTGTTTCTGATTAGTATTTCTCTGATAATTGATGTTGAGCACCTTTTAATGTACCTTTTGGCCATGTGTATGTCTTTGAAAAAATGTATGTTCAAATCTTCTGTGTATTTAAAATGGAAAAAAAATTTGCTATTGAATTATATTAGTTCTTTATATATTTTGGATATTAAACCCTATTGGATATATGATATGTGACTGTTTTCTCATTTAGTAGGTTATCTTCTCATTTCATTGATATTTCCTTTCAAGTATGATGTAGTTTCACTTTTGCTTTTGTTACTTTTGATTTTGGGGTCAGATTTTAAAAAAGCAGCACCAACACTGATGTCAAGAAGCGTACCACCTATGTTTTCTTCTAGGAGCTTTATGGTTTCAGGCCTTATATTCAAGTCTTTGCTCCATTTTTAGTTAATTTCTGAACATGGTGTAAGGTAGTGGTCCAGTTTTCCAAACTACATTTATTGAAGAGGCTGTCCTTTCCCCATTGTATGTTCTTGGCTCCGTTGTTGTAAATTAATTGGCCATATGTTTGTGGAACTAGTTCTGATTGCTTTGCCTTCATTTTTACTTAGAACCCCGTGGGTTTCCTGACCTGGGTGTCTGTTTCTTTCCCCAGGTTTAGAAATTTTTCAGTATTATATCTTAAAACAGGGTTTCTGCTCCTTTTTTTCTGGGACCTACATAATGCAAGCCCTTTAATCTAGCTTAACTTACTTTCTTTCCTGCTCTGATTGGATGAGTTCTACTGCCCTGACTTCACATTGATCCTTTCTTTGCTTTGTCTAGTCTACATTAGAGGTGTAGTTAATGTGTTCTTCAGCTCTGTGACTTCTATTTGGTACCTTCTTGTATTTTCCATCATTTTGTTGAATTTCTCATTCTGTTCACACATCTTTTTATTCACCCATGCTGAATTTCTAAAAGCTCTCAGGTGATGCCAATATTATTGGTCCATGAACCTCTTGTTAAACAGTAACAAGTCTTATGGCATTACAAAAAGAATAGGGAACTGCTTGATCTCAAAATCTTTTTCATAATTTTGCATTGGTGATATTGTTTGGATTGGCTTCAAACCATAGATTCCCACCAAACCTCCATATTCCTCTCCTGTAAGAATGAAAATGGTAAGTTTTTGAGAAGAAAATTCTTTTGAAATAGTGTCACGCAAAGATCTATTCCTTCATTTTCCTATCTCTTTGAAGTCTGTGAAAACCATGCTGGTTTTAGTCGAAGTAGAACTAAGACCACCTTCTCAGTTCTAACAACCTGGCTTCATGTATAATTCAACTTTACTCTTTTTATCCAACAAATTTATGAGGCACCTGTCGTGGGTAGGGAATGTGTTCCATAAAAGCATGTGTGAAGGAATGATGGTGAAAACAGCCCTGGAATGTTTACAGGAGAATTATATGAGAGGTAGAATTATAAACGTGGCTGTAAAACATGTGCCACATCATGAGAAATACTGTATGCTGTCTGAGGAGTTTGGATTTTCTTATGAATGCTACTTTGTTGGGGTGGGGGAAGGGAGGCACCTAAAATGGGTTTTAGGTGGGAGTGTCATGATCAGAGTTACTCTTTAAAAAGATTATTCTGTCAGCAGTGTAGTAATTGAGTTGAAAAGTCTGGAGAAAGAAATCTGGGTAACAAATTGTGCTGAGCAAAATGAAGGCCATGGAAATGGAGAGGTGATTCTATGGAAGTGTGATTCGCTTGGCTTCAGTGGTGCCTTGACTCTCAGGAGTAACAGGGAGCCAGCTGTCTCAGGTTTAAGGACTGAAAACCTAGGTAAGAATTTGTTTTGAAGATGTTCTGTATGAGATGTTTGTGACATATGCAAATATGTATGTTCATTAAGCAGGTGGTATATAGATCTGTGACTTAAAAGTTGAGCTGTACTGAACACTATCCATTTGAAAGTCATCAGAACACAAGTGGTAGCTAGGAGTCACACGTAGTTATAACCCAAGGGGAGGGAAAGCAGGAGATGGAGAAAAGGCTTAGGGCAGAACCTCAAGGGACACTAATTAAACTGCGGGAAGAGGAGAAAAAGAGACCAGTATTCACAGAGACCAATAAAGGAGTTTCCAGAAAGGAAAGGGGGTCAGTGGTATCAAAATCAAAATGCATCAAAAAGAACAAAGAAGTGGCCAGGATCCAGTGGAACTTATAGGCTGCACTGGTGATCCTGGAAAGGGCTGTTTCAATGTGGCAGTTGGCACTGAAGTCAAACCAGCAATGAACAGAGATACAAACGAGAGAGGAGGAAATAAGGCTCTTAGACAGATGCACTCCTTCAAGAATTCCTGATTGTGAGGATGTCAGCAAAATGGCAGGGTAGGTAGCTCTAAGTCCTTATTTGCACACAAACATCAAAAAGCTGCCAGAAACTGGCTAAACTAATCTTACAGGAATTCTGAAAAAGTTAAGGGCCTACAGCAACTTAGAAATATCCAATAAAGAAAAATCCGTCTTCAAAACACTAGGAAAAATTGTAGAGTTTTGAGAGAACACCCAGTGAAGTCAGTGAAGGTGTGCATGCTGCTGTTGCTGCTAAGTTGCGTCAGTTGTGTCCGACTCTGTGCAACCCCATAGACGGCAGCCCACCAGGCTCCCCGTCCCTGGGATTCTCCAGGCAAGAACACTGGAGTGGGTTGCCATTTCCTTCTCCAATGCATGAAAGTGAAAGCGAAGTCGCTCAGTCCTGTCTGACTCTTAGTGGCCCCATGGACTGTAGTGTACCAGGCTCCTCCGTCCATGGGATTTCCCAGGCAAGAGTACTGGAGTGGGGTGCCATTGCCTTCTCCGGAAGGTGTGCATAGGCACAGAGAAAGTGTATTCAAAGACTGGGAGGGATGTCTGTTTTTTCTAGTGCCCAAACCCCAGCAAGGCAGCTTTGGTCTAGACGTAGTAGCAGCAGCCCATTTTTCTTCCACCATCTGTAGGGAGCAGAGAAGATCCTAGTTGCAGTGTGCAATGTTCTAACCTATCAGAGGGCTACTTGAAGGACTGGTCTCTGTCTCTTCTAACTCAGGTGTCAAGTGCCATCCTCTACGTGTGAAAGCTGCAAGGGGACTATGGACACTTGGGGCAAGAGATCACAGATGGAGACATGCAACAGACTACCTAAGACCCTGAGGACAACCTGAGGTGAGACCATCTTGGAAATTAAGACGTTCAAGAGCAGCTGTATAAAGAGGAATTCTGAAAGTCACAAGCAGGCCCAGGTAAGACCTATGCTCAGAAAAGACCTCAGAAGACCTTAAGGTTTCATCTCAGGCTGATCCCTAGGTTCAGAGAACACCCAGCTAATCAGTGAAGGTATACACAGGCACAGAGAAAGTGTATTCAAAGACGGGGAGGGATGTCTGTTTTTCTCCATGCCCAGTTTCCTGTAATAAGTCATAAGCACATCAAAGAAATAGGAAATCGTGGCCCATTCAAGGAAGAAAGGAAAGTGCGGAGCCAGCCCTAAAGAAACAGCATCGCGTGTATTAAAGGCGCCTTTAACACAGCTGTCACAAGCATGTTCAGAGACCTAAAGCAAAAAATGAATAAAGAAAGGAAATCAGAAAAATGTTATGTGAACAAAACGAGGATATTGACAAAGTCAGAAATTATAAAAATAGATATGGAGCTAAAAAATACTTATCTGAATTGAAAATTTCACGAGAAGAGTTCTACAGCAGGTTTGAGGAGACTGAAAAAGCAATTAGCAAGCCTGGAAACAGTTCAATTGATGTTATTGAGTCTTAGGAGCTCAAAGAAGGAAAATGAAGAAAATGGGACCAACATATACAGATTTTATCTATCTATCTCTATGAATCCTAGAAGGAGGAGAGAGAGGAAGAGGCAGAGAAGTCATTTGAAGAAATAATTGCTGAAAAATCCCCAAATTTGATGAAAACTACAAACCTGAGACATTACAAAGAATTTTGAAATCGACAAGATAGACTCATCAGGTATAAGAGATCCTCTCAACAAGCTTAGCAGATGATTTCTCAGCAGAAAGCCTGCAGACTGAAGGTAATAGAGTTATATCTTTAAAGTGCTGAAAGAAAAACAAAAAACAACAACTATGTACTTAGAATTCTATATCCAGTGCAACTGTCATTCAAAATGAGGGTAAATGCAAGATTTTTCCCAAATAAGATCAGCGGGCGTTCATTAACCACTATACTTGACAGTAAGCTTAAATGAGATACATTTAACCCTTAGGTTAAAATGAAAAGATGTGAGACAGTAACTCTAAACCATATGACATGGCCAGCAAATATAAATACATGTTGAAATATAAAAATTGGTATTATACTTTTGTTGTGTAACTACACTTTTTATTTTCTATAGGATTTAAATGACAAAATGCATTAAAAATGATTATAAATCTGTCAGTTGATATACAGTGTATAAAGATGTAACCTTTATATTATTAACATAAAGGGGAAAAAGGTTCTATAGGAATAGTTTGTGTGTGCTTGAAGCTGCTATAAATCAAAATTAGATTGTTATAACTTTAGAATGTTATATGTAAGTCCAAGAGCAACCACAAATTAAATATTTGTAGACTGTATTCCAACAACCAAAAAAAAAGGAATCAAAAACATCACCTAAACACAAAAACAGGCGGTAATGAAAGTAATGAGCGGGAGAAGCTATAAGACACCTAAAACAAATAACAGTGGCAAGAGTAAGCTCTTCCTTATCAGTAATTATTTTAAATGGAGGAAAAAAACCTCTCCAATCAAAAGGCACAGATTGGCAATCTATCTACAAGTGACTCACTTTTTAATATAATTTTAAAAATTACAGTGTTGTGCTTCTGGTATATAGCAAAATGATTCATATGTGTTGTATATATCTTTCATATTTTCATCATAGGTTGTTACAAGATATTGAATATAGCTCCCTGTACTGTACTATAGGTGCTTCTTGTTTATCTATTTTTAAAAATAATTAATTTTTATTTATATTGGATATGGGCTTCCCTGATGGCTCAGATGGTAAAGAATCTGCCTGCAATGTGGGAGACCCAGGTTCAATCCCTGGAGAAGGGAGTGACTACCCACTCGAGTACTCTTGCCTGGAGAATTCCATGGACA
Source organism: Bubalus kerabau (assembly GCF_029407905.1). NCBI lineage: Eukaryota > Metazoa > Chordata > Mammalia > Artiodactyla > Bovidae > Bubalus > Bubalus kerabau. Next base: position 90,857,178 of record NC_073627.1, read on the forward strand.
GAGAAACCTGGTGGGCTACAGTCCGTGGTCTCAAAGAGTCAGACACAACTGAGTGACTAACACTTTCGTTTTCATTCATTTTCAGAAGGAGAAGAGAGAGGAAAGGGTTACAAATATATTTGGTGAAATTGTGGCTGAAAACTTCCTGAAATTGAAGAAATTCCCACACAAAATGAACCCAAAGAGATCCACATCAAGACAAATGATTTGAAGCAATAAAACAATAGAGATGGACTTGGAGGGTATTGTGCTAAGTGAAATAAGTCAGAGAAAGATGAATACTGTATGATATTACTCATATGTGGAATCTGAAAAATATAAGAAACTAGTGAATATAGCAAAAAAGAAACAGACTTACAGATTTACAGAGCAAAGTACTGATTACCAGTCAGATGAGTGAAGGGGAAAGGGACAAAATGGTAGGGAATTTAGAAATAGCAACTATTATGCAAAATAAGCTATGAGAATATATTGTGTAATGCAGGGAATATAGCCAGTGTTTTGTGATAAGTATCAATGGAGTATAGCCTTTGGAAGTTGTGAATCACTATTATACATCTGTAACTGTATATAATATTGTACAACAACTATATATTTCACATGATTGATTAACAATGTTGTCTTAGTTTTAGGTGTACAGCAAAGTGATTCAGCGATATATATACATTTATCTATCCTTTTGCAAATTCTTTTCCCATTTAGGTTATTACAGAGCACTGAACAGAGTTCCCTGTGCTATACAGTGGGTCCTGTTGGTTATTTATTACTTTTTACAATTGGAGTATAATTGCTTTACAATGTCATGTTAGTTTCTGCTATACAAAAGTGTGAATCAGATATACACACACACATATATATCCCCTCCCTCCTGCCCACCCTTCTAGGTCGTCAGAGCCCTGAGCTGAGCTCCTTGGTTACACAGTAGCTTCTCACTAGCTGTTTTACACATGGTAGTGTTTATGTGTCAGTCCTACTCTCCCAGTTCATCTTACCATCGCCTTCCTTCTCTGTGTCCACAATGTCCGTTTCTCTATTCCTGCCCTGCAAATAGGTTCATCAGTACCATTTGTCTAAATTCCATATATGCGTTAATATATGATATTTGTTTTTCTCTTTCTGACTTACTCTAGGTCCATCCACATCACTACGAATGACCCAGTTTTGTTCTAGAGTAATATTCTGTACTCAGAATATTAATGGCTGAGTAATATTCCATTGTATATATGTAGCACATCTTCTTTATCCATTCCTCTACTGATGGTCATTTGGGTTGCTTCCATGTCCTGGCTATTGTAAATAGTGCTGCAGTGAACACTGAGGTGTATGTATCTTCAAAGTATGGTTTTCTTGGAGTGTATGTCCAGTAGTGCAATTGCTGGGTCATATGGTTTTATTTTTAGTTTTTCAAGGAACCGCCATGCTGTTCTCCATTGTGGTTGTATCAATTTACATTCCCAGCAAGAGGGTTCCCTTTTTGCCACACCTTCTCCAGCATTTATTGTTCATAGATTTTTTTGATGATGGCCATTCTGACCGGTGTGAGGTGAGATCTCATTGTTTTGATTTGCATTTCTCTAATAGCTAGCAATGCTGATACTCTTTTCTTGTGTTTGTTGGCCATCTGTATGTCTTCTTTGGAGAAATGTCTATTTAGGTCTTCTGTCCATTTTTTGATCAGGTTGTTTGTTTTTGTGATACTGAGCTGCTTGTATATTGTGGAGATTAATCCTTTATCAGTTGCTCCATTTGCAAGTATTTTCTCCCATTCTGAGGGTTGTTTTTTTGTCTTGTTTAATTAGGTCTCATTTGTTTATTTTCATTACTCTAGAAGGTGGTCAGAAAGTATTCTAGCTATGTTTTCCTTTAAGAGTTTTATAGTTTCTGGCCTACATTTAGGTCTTTAGGCCAGTTTGAGTTTACTTTTGTGTATGGTGTTAGGAAGTGTTCTAGTTTTATTTTTTCACATGTAGCTGTCTGGTTTTCCCAGCACCACTTATTGAAGAAGCTGTCTTGTCTCCACTGTATATTCTTGCCTCCTTTGTCAAAAGTAAGGTGCCCTTGGGTGCTTGGGTTTATCTTTGGGCTTTCTATCGTGTTCCATTGATCTACATTTCTGTTTTTGTGCCAGTACCATGCTCTCTTATTACTGTAGCTTTGTAGTGTAGTGTGAAGTCAGGGAGCTTGATTCCTCCAGCTCTGTTTTTATTTTTAAGACTGCTTTGACTATTCGAGGTCTTTTGTGTTTGCATATACACTGTAAAAAATTTTTTGTTCTAGTTCTGTGAAAAATGCCAGTGGTAATTTGATAGGGGTTACATTGAATCTGTAGATTGCTTCGGGTAGTATAGTCATTTTCACAATATTGATTTTTCCATCTAAGAACATGCTATATCTCTCCATTTGTGTCATTTTTCTTATAGTTTTCATCTTTTTTTTTTTTTATAGTTTTCTGCATACAAGTCTTTTGTCTCTGTAGGTAGGTTTATTACTAAGTATTTTATTCTTTGACTTGCAATAGTGAATAGGATTGTTTCCTTAATTTCTCTGATTTTTTGTTGTTAGTGTATAGGAATTTTGTATTCTGCAGCTTTACTAAATTCATTGATTAGCTCTAGTACTTTTCTGGTGACATCTTTAGGATTTTCTGTGTATAGTATGTTACCTACAAACAGTGACAGTTTCAAAAAACTGTCACAAAGAAGGCAAGGATGTCCACTCTTGGCACTTACATTCAACATGGTTTTTGAAGTCTAGCCATGGCAATCAGAGAAGAAAAAGAAATGAATTCAAATAGGAAATGAAATAAGACTGTCACTGTTTGCAGATCTACAAGGCAATCTGCTAAGATTCAATGCAGTCCCTATCAAATTACATTGCAATGGCATTTTTCAGAAAACTAGAACAAAAAATCTTAAAATTTGCATGAAGACACAAAAGACCCTGAATAGTTGAAGCAGTCTTTAGAAAGGAAAAATAGTTGGAGGAATCAGGCTTCCTGTCTTAAGATTATACTATTAATACAAAGGTACAGAGTACAAAAGAAGATGGTCCTGGTACAAAAACAAATATAGATCAATGGAATAGGATAGAAAGCCCAGAGATAAACCCATGCACCTATGGTTGATTAATCAATGACAGAGGTGGCAAGATCATACAATGGGGGAAGTGACAGCCTCTTCTATAAATGGTACTGGACAGTTAGTTACATGTAAAAAAACAAAAGCTTGGATACTATAAAACTCTTAGAGGAAAACACAGGCAGAATCCTCTAACATAAATTGCAGCAATATCTTTTTGGATCTACCTTCAGTGAAAATAAAAATGTGCTGTGCTTAGTTGCTCAGTCATGTCCGACTCTTTGCAACCCCATGGACTGTAGCCCACTCTGTCCATTGGGATTCTCCAGGCGATCTTCCCAACCCAGGGATCAAACCCAGGTCTCCCACATTGTGGGCAGATTCTTTACCATCAAAGCCACCAGGGAAGCCCAATAAATGGGAACTAATTAAATGCTTTTGTGCAACAAAGAAAACCATAGCCAAAATGAAAACACAACCCATAGAATGGGAAGAAATCTTTGTAAACAATGCATCCAACAAGGGATTCATCTCCAAAACACACAACAACTCAATCAAAAAACTGGCAGCTCTAATTAGACATTTCTCCACAGAAGAAATACAGCTGGCCAAAAATCACATGAAAAGATGCTCAACACTGCTAATTATTACAGAAGTGCAAAATAAATGCTGGAGAAGGTGTGGAGAAAAGGAAGCCTCCTATACTATTGGTGGAAATGTAAATTGGTACAAGCACTATATAGTATGGGGATTTCTTAAAAAAACTAGAAGTAGAACCACCTTAATCCCACACCTGGGCATATATTTGTAGAAAACCATAACTCAAAAAGATACATATATCCCATCATTCATTGCAGCAGTACTTACAGTCGCCAAGACAAAGAAACATCATGAATGTCCACTGACAGAGGAATGGATTAAAAAGAAGGAAATAATATCATTTGTGGCAACATGAACGGACCTAGAGATTATCATAATAAATGAAGCAACTCAGAGAAATACAAATATTATATGATATTGTTTGCTGTGGAATCTAAAAAAGATACAAAATGAACTTATTTTCAAAACAGCATCATAGACTTCAAAGACAAACTTATGTGTATCAAAGGGGAAAGGTGGGGGAGATAAATTAGGAGACTGGGATTAACATATACAGACTATATATAAACTAGATAATCAACAAGGACCTATTGTATAGCACAGGGAGCTCTACTTGATATTCTGTAATAACCTATATGGGAAAAGAATGTGAAAAAGAGTGGATGTGTTTGTGTGTGTGTATATATAACTGAATCACTTTCTGTACACCTGAACTAACATAACATTGTAAATCAACTATTCTCCAATATAAAATAAAAAGGAAGATTTCAAAGAACCTAACCTTAGGCCTTAAGGAACTGAAATAAGAAGGGCAAACTAAATCCAAAGCTAGCAGAAGGGAGGAAATGATAAGGAATAGAGAAAATTAGTGAAGCCAAATGTTTGCTCTAGACAACTTTTAGCTACACTGACTACAAAAAAGAGGACTCATTATTAAAATCTGAAATGAAAGTGGTAACAACATTACTACTGATTTTATAGAAATAGAGTACTATGAACAATTGTACACCAACAAATTGGGTAACCAAGGTGTAGTGGACAATTTTCTAGAAACATACAACCCACCAAGAGTGAATCACGAAGAAGTAAAAGTATGACTAGATCTATGACTAGTAAAGAGATTGAGCCAGTAATTAAAGACCTCCCAACAAAGAAAAGCCCTGTACCAGAAAGCTTCACTGGTAATTCTTCCCGGTATTAAAAAAATAATTCATACCAATTCTTGTGAGACTCTTCAAGAAAACTGAAGGGGAGGGAACACTAACACTGCCTAATTCATTCTATGAGGCCAGCATACCAAAACACTATAATAAAACTAAAGAACAATTTCCCTTCTGACTATTGATGATGAAATCCTGAACAAAATACTAGCTACCCAAATTTAGCATAATAAAAGGATTATATGCCACGAAGTCATAGGATTTATTTTTGGAATGAAAGGATGATTCAACATATGAAAATCAGTCACTGTTCTATAATACCATATTAGCATAATGAAGAGAAAAAGCACATGACGAAATCCAACAGCTTTTCATAATAAAACATAAAAAACGAGGAGTAGAAGGAAACGACCTTAGAATAATAATAAAGACCATACATGAAAAATCCACAACTAACATCATCCTCAATAGTAAAGACTAAAAACTTTTCCGCTAAGATGAACACGAATGCAATATTCAGCATTCTTGTACATATTATTGGAAGTTCAGAGCAATTAGGCAAGAAAAAAGAAAACCATGCAAGTTGGAAAGGTGAAGAAGCAAAATGACCTCTGTTCAGTTTACAAAGATACATAAAAACTCTTCATAGTTGAAGGATACAAAAATCAACATTTAAAAACCAGGTGTATTTCTATACATGATTGATGAACAATCCCATTTATAATAGCACTAAGAAGAATAAAATACCTAAGAATAAATCAAGAAGTGAAAGACTTATACATGGAAAACTACAAAAAGAAATTAGTCACATAGCTGGAACAATCTGCGAAAAAAACAACAAAGTTGGAGGTTTTGTACTTCATGATTTCAAAATTTACTATAAATCTGGAGTAGTCAAAAAAGTGTAGTTCTAGCTTGCAGAAAGATAACCAGTGGAATGGAATAGAGAGCCTAGAAACAAATTCTTGCATATATGGTCAGATGAAGTGTGCCAAGAGCTTTCAATGGGGAAAGGACAGTCTTTTTGACAAGTGGTTCTGACAAAACTGAATATCCACATAAAAAAGAATGAAGTTGGAGCCTTACTTTACACTATATAAAAATGAACTCAAAATGAATCACAGACTGAAATGTAAGAGTTAAGTGTAAAACTGAAGAAAACAGAGGAGGAAGAGCTTCATGTTACTGGATTTGGCGATCATTTCTTGAATATGACACTGAAAGCATAGAACACAACAAAAACTGGATATCATCAAAACTAAAAGCTCTTTATCAAAGGACACTATCAACAGAGTAAAAAGGCAACCTACAGAATAGGAGAAAAATCTGATAAAGGATTAATATTCAGAAAATATCAAGAAGTACAGTTCAACAAAACACAAAGCCTTAAACAGACATTTCTCTAAAGAAGATTTGTAAATGGCCAACATACACATGAAACTATATTCTACATCCCTAGAAATTAGGGAAATGCAAATCAAAACCACAATGAGCTACTACTTCACATCCACTAGGATGTCTGTTATTAAAAACCCAGAAAATAACAATCATTGAAAATGTGGAAAAATTGAAGCTTTTGTGCACTGTTGGAGAGAATGTAAAATGATATAGCTGCTATAGAATACAGTATGGTGGTTCCTCAAAAATTAAACACAGAATTACCATATGATTTAACAATTCCACTTCTGGGTATATACTCAAAAGAATGAAAAAAGACACTTGAATACATATTTATACATGCATATTCAAACTAGTGTTATTCATAATAGCCAAGATGGAACCAAACCCATACATCCAATGACAGATGTATGCATAAACAAAATGTGCTATATATTGAACACTGAACTATTATTCAGCCTTAAAAAGGGATGAAATTCTGATACATGCTGCAGCATAGGTGAATCTTGAAAACATTAATAAAAATGACACAAGGCAGATACAAAGGGACAGACAGTGTATGATTTGACAGGTATGAATGTATAGTCAAATTCATAGAAATAAAGTAGAATAGTGGCAATCAGGGACTGGGAGAAAGGGATAATGGGGAATTATTGTTTGATGGGTACAGACTTTAGCTTGGGATGATGAAACAGTTTTTGAAGATGCATAGAGGTGATAGTTGAACAGCCATACAAATGTACTTAATGTCACTGAATTGAAAATATTGTTATGTATATTTTATCACAATAATTAAAAAAAGGATTTTCAGTTGTCAAAGGGCTATTTTTATGTTTTCCCTACCCTTGTGTGTTTGTGAATAGTAGTGTTGCACTGGATCCTCAAAGCCTTACTCTTTATCTTCTGAGTTCATACTTTCTAGCATCACCTGCTCAAACAGATGTGGCTGGCGAGACTTTGGTGTATTTGGCCATAGCAGGAGCAACAGTACCTGGCTGTGGACATAGTTACCTGACCTAAGAGGACTGCTTTTACCTAATATCCTTTTCCTTCACTGGTTCATATCCTTCAAAGCTCTCTAAACATCTGATGAAACCTGGAGCCTCTTGGTAAAAAGTGTCAATAACCACAAGCTTTAGGGTTCCAGTTAAAAATGGTGATATAGGAAAATCCTGAACTCACCTCCTTCCACAGATGTATTCAGTCTACAGCTACATGTGGAAAAATTACTTTTAAAAAAATCCTAAAGGCTGCCTGAGTGACAGCCACACATCAGGCAAATGAAAAAACTACATCAAAGCAGGTAGGAGGAACTGAGACATAATCTTGCCATAAACCCGGATAAAACTCAATACTTAGAGCCTCTCCCTAAGGAGCGAAGGGTTCAGACTCCACACTGGACACCTTAACTTTTGGAACCTGTATGTGAGAGACGAGCCCCCCAAACATCTAACTTGAAACACTAATGGGGCTCACGGCTTTCATCCCAGAACTCTGAGACAGCTGGTCATACTCAAAGAAAAGGAAGGTCACCTGCTTATATTAAAGCATCGGCCTGAAAACAGACATCTCACTTAAAACACAAATCTAGAAGCCTGCTGGAGCATTCTCCGGGTCTGAGACTCACGGGCACCATTGTCTCACAGTCCTTCTGTCATCCTCCAGAGCACCAGTGTCTCCTAGAAGGGAGTTTTCACATGCATTTGGTGCCTTAGTCTTTGTGCCTGCTGCCCAGAGGAGGCCTCTTGACTGCTTGGTCTGGAGGCTAGGGGAGTTTGAATTCTTGGTCTCAAGGGAGTGTAATAATCAGCAAGGAGCCCACAGCCCTCTCTGTGGTCCTGATTTTTTTCAGTTGCTGCTAGGAGACATCACTACATAGGCAACTCTGGAAGCCAGTGGAGCCTTATGCTTCAGATTCTTAAACAGCTATCACACCCTCCTAGGGCTCAGGAGGAGGTAAAAAACACAGAAGCTTGGTATTTCTGTGAAGGAGGCCTCTTAGCTAATCATCATGACTACAGCCTGACTGGTAGACTTCTAATTAAACTTGCACTAAAGTCTGACTGTTGTCAATGTATGGCAAAACCAATACAATATTGTAAAGTAATTAGCCTCCAATTAACAAATAAATTTATATTAAAAAAATAAAGACGGACTATAATTTTCTAGAGAATTTCCAGAGATTTCAGAGGGTAGGCACTAAACTTGCACCCTCCCTCTGCTGTGCTCCAGAGCACATGTTTTCTGGAGTGGAACTTTACATGCAGCTGGCTCCCTGATTTTTATGTCTAGTGTCCTGGTTTTTGCAGTGGCCACTCCAGGGATGCCCCTTGATTGCTTGACTTGGGTGGTCAGGGGAGCCTGCATTCCTGTGTCCCATGGGACTGTGGCAATCAGATACCTAGTTCTTGGCAGGCTACCACCCCTAGGGCACTGTGCAGACAGCAAGCCGTGGCACATCCCTTTGGCTTTCTGTTTGTACTGAAACTCTGGCTTGAGGGGCAGGCTCCAGGTTTGGCACACCTCTAGTGGACTACAAGACTTTCTCAAGGAACATAGGGTGTGGATGCAGTCTTTGGACAGTCCCTCTGCATTGCTCCAGTATCTCCCAGGAAAGAGCTTATACTCTCATCTAGAGCTTCAATAGGACCTCCCTGCTGGCTCAGACAGTACAGTGTCTGCCTACAATGCAGGAGACCTGGGTTCGATCCCTGGGGCAACTGCCATTCAAGGAATACTACCCCATCACTGGCCAGTGGAGCTTACACTTTCAGTCCCATAAGACTATATATATCTGTGTACCTTGGAAGTCAAGTTCTCCTGCAGCAGCTTTTAACACATGTATACCCATGGCTGATTCATGTCAATGTATGGCAAAGACCACTACAATATTGTAATTAGCCTCCAATTAAAATAAATTAATTAAAAAAGATAAAACAATATGAACCTAGATGCTGAGATCCTCTCCTTAGGGACACTGACAGGTCTTGGCATATCCTCAACCACTGGGAGCTTTTAAAAATATAATAGGCTGCTTGGACAAGCACAAAGGTTTGGGTGATAGCAGAACTGAGACAGGGTTGAAATACAAGGTTCACTTCTACATGAGGCACTCTTTCAAGACTGGGGGAGATGGTTGTTTCATCTAAAGTATGGAAACCAACAGAGAGTTATGGAAAATGAAGAAATGTGTTCCAGATTAAAGACATAAACTTTTCGGGGTACAGTGGGGTGGGAGGAAAACCTCAATGAAATTGTGCTGTTATTTACCTGAAAAATAGTTCAAAATATTGGTCATAAAGATTCTCACAAAACTAGGGAGAAAAATGAGTAAATCCAGTGAGAACTTCAACAAAGAGTTTGAAAATATAAAAAAAGTACCATAGAAGTCACAGAGCTGAAGAAAACAAGTGTTGAACTGAAAAATACACTAGTGGGGTTCAACAGCAGACTAGATGAAGCAGAAGGAAGCGTCAGTCACCTCAAAGACAAGGCAGTGGAGCTCACCCAACTCATCCAGTCAGAGCAGTCCTGCTCCCATCCCCCCCACCCCCTCCCACAAGAAGAAGAACAAGTGAAGACGGCCTAAGGGGCTTGTGGGACAACATCAAACACAGTAACATTCAGATCACAGGGACCACAGGAAAGGAGACAGAAAGGAGCAGAAAACGTATCTGAAGAAACAATGGCTAAAAGCTTCCTAACCTATGAAAGGAAATGGAAATCTAATTCCAGAAAGCCCAGAGTGTAAAATAAGCCCTAAGGAGACATTATAGTTAAACACATATTATAATTAAAATGCCAAAAGTTGAAGACAAGGAGAGAATTTCAAAAGCAACATGAGAAAAACAACTTGTTAGGTACAAGGGAACCCCCATAAGACTATAAACAAATTTTTTCAGTAGAATTGGTAGGGTAGAAGAGAGCAGCACAGTATATTTGAAATGCTGAAAGAAAAAAAAAAACAAAAAAACAACTTTCCACCAAAAGCTATTCTACCCAGCAAAGTTATCATTCAGAATTGAAGGAGAGATAAAGAGTTTTCCAGATAAGCAAAAGTCAAAGAAGTTCATCACTACTAAACTGGCCTTACAAGAAATGTTAAAGGGACCTTTTTAAGCTGAAGAGGAAAGGCACTAATTAGTAACAAGAAAACATCAACCTCAATGGAAAGGTAAACATACAGAATATGTAGTGGATTAATCACTTATAACTAGTATGAAGGTAAGAATACAAATGTGGTAAAAGTTAACTATGATTACAATAATTAAGGATACACAAGATAGAAAGATACAAAATGTGACATTATAATCATATAACATGGGGAAAGGGGTAAGACTAAAAATTTTGAGCTTTAGAATAGCTCAAGTTTAGAACAAACAAGTTTTTTATCAATCTAAAATAGACTGTTAGGGATATACTCTATAATATGTTAGCTTCATAGTAACCAGAAAGCAAAAATATAGTCACAAAAAATAAAAGAATATATGTATACCATTTAAGAAAGTCATCAAATCACAAAGGAAGAGAGCAGGAGCACAAAAAAGGAACAGAGGAACTACAAAAATCAGAAAGCATTAGCAAATGGCAATAGGTACATACCTACCAATATAATCTTTAAATATAAATAGACTAAATTCAGAATTCAAAAGACAAAATAGTTGAATGGAATAGTTGAATAATGAATAATAAAAAAAAACATGTATACATTGCCTACAAGAGGCTCCCTTCTAGATGTAAGAATATACAAACTGAAAATGAAAAGATGCAAAAAGATATTTCATGCAAGTGGATCCCAAAAGAAACTGGAGGTAGCTATACCTATATGACAGTCTTTGTTAAAAAGGTGTAATTTATCTGGTATAAGAGACTAAGAAGTAATGATAAAGGGTTCAGTCCACAAGAGGGTATAATGTTTATAAATATTTATGCTCCCCTATAGGAGCACTTAAATATATAAAGTCAACTATTAACACACCCAACAGGAGAAATAGACAGCAATACAAAAATAGCAGGGGGCTTTAACTTCCTACTTATATCAATGGATAGATCATCCACACAGAGAATCAATAAAGAAATATCAGGCTTAAACAGTATGTAAGACCCAAAGAAGTTGACATTCCATCCAATAGCAACAGAACACACATTCTTCTTAGGTGAACATGGAACGCCTCCTAGGACAGATCACGTGATATGCCACAAAACACATCTTAAGATTTAGGGACACTGACAGGTCTTGCCACATCCTTATAGACTGAAATCATATCAAGCATCATCTCTGACCACAGGAGTATAAAGTCAAGAAATCAAATTCAGTAAGAAAAGTGGAGAATTTGGAAATGTGTATAGATTATACATTATACCAAACAATCAATGAGTCAAAGGAGAAATATCTTGAGACAAATGAAAATGGGAATATTACATACCAAAACTTGTGGGGTACAGCAAAAACACTTCTAAGAGGGAAGCTCATAGTGATAAATGACTACCTCAAGAAACAAGAAAAGTCTCAAATAACCTAACTTTATATTTCTTTCAAGAAATATAAAAAGAAGGATAAATGAAGGTCAAAATTAGTAGGAGGGAGAAAAATTACAAAAATTAGGGCAGAAATGGAGATTAAAAATCCATAGAAAAGACAGCCTTCAGATTGGGATAAAATAATAGCAAATGAAGCAACTGACAAATAATTAATCTCAAAAATATACAAACAACTCATGCAGCTCAATTGCAGAAAAATAAACAACCCAATCAAAAAAATGGGCCAAAGAACTACACAGACATTTCTTCAAAGAAGACATACAGATGGCTAACAAACACATGAAAATATTCTTAACATCACTCATTATCAGAGAAATGCAAATCAAAACCACAATGAGGTACCATCTCACACTGGTCAGAATGGCTGCGATCCAAAAGTCTACAAGCAATAAATGCTGGAGAGGGTGTGGAGAAAAGGGAACCCTCTTACACTGTTGGTGGGAATGCAAACTAGTACAGCCACTATGGAGAACAGTGTGGAGATTCCTTAAAAAACTGGAAATAGAACTGCCATACACTCTAGCAATCCCACTGCTGGGCATACACACTGAGAAAACCAGAAGGGAAAGAGACACGTGTACCCCAATGTTCATCGCAGCACTGTTTACAATAGCACTGTTTACATGGAAGCAACCTAGATGTCCATCAGCAGATGAATGGATAAGAAAGCTGTGGTACATATACACAATGGAATATTACTCAGCTATTAAAAAGGATGCATTTGAACTAGTTCTAATGAGGTGGATGAAACTGGAGCCTATTATACTGAGTGAAGTAAGTCAGAAAGAAAAACACCAATACAGCATATTAACACATATATATGGAATTTAGAAAGATGGTAACGATGACCCTATATGTGAGACAGCAAGAGAGAGACAGATGTAAAGAACAGACTTTTGGACTTTGTGGGAGAAGGTGAAAGTGGGATAATTTGAGAGAAGAGCATTGAAACATATATATTACCATATGTGAAATAGATTGTCAGTCCAGGTTCTATGCATGAGACAGGGTGCTCAGGGCCAGTGCACTGGGATGACCCTGAGGGATGGAATGGGGAGGGAGGTGAGAGGAGGGTTCAGGATGGGAAACACATGTATACCCATGGCTGATTCATGTCAATGTATGGCAAAAACCACTACAATATTGTAAAATAATTAGCCTCCAATTAAAACAAATAATGGCAACCCACTCCATTATTCTTGCCTGGAGAATCCCAGGGACAGAGGAGCCTGGTGGGCTGCCAGCTATGGGGTCACACAGAGTTGGACACGACTGAAGCGACTTAGCCGCAGTAGCAGCAAAACAAATTAATTTTTTTAAAAAGCCATAGAAAAGATCAATGAAACCAACAGTTGCTTCTTTGAAATTATGAACAAAATTGACAAGCCTTCGCCCAGACAAAGGATCAGAGAGACTACTCTGAACAATTATACACCAATAAATTAGACAACCTAGAAGAAATGGATAAATTCCTAGAAATTTACAACCTATCCAAACTGAATCATGATGAAATATAAAATCTGAACAGACCAATAAAAGAAGATTGAGTCAGTAATGAAAAATCACCGTACAAGCAAAAATCCTGGACCAGAAAGCTTCACTTATGAATTCTTCGAAGCATTCAAAGAAGAATTAATATCAATCCATCTCAAACTCCTCCAAAAAATACAAGAGGAGGGAACTTCTCCAAACTCATTTAATGAGGCCAGCATTGCCCTGAAACTAAAAGCCAGACCCTCATCAGCACTCCATGGACAGTATGAAAAGGTAAAAAGATGACACTGAAAGATGAACTCCCCAGGTCAGTAGGTATCCAATATGCTGCTGGAGAAGAATGGAAAAATAGCTCCAGAAGGAACGAAGAGACTGAGCCGGAGTGGAAACAATGTACAGTTGTGGATGTATCTGGTGGTGAAAGTCAAGTCCGAAGCAGTAAAGGACAATATGGCATAGGAACCTGGAATGTTAGGTCCATGAATCAAGGTAAATTGGAAGCGGTCAAACATGAGATGGCAAGAGTGAAGATCGGCATTTTAGTAATCAGTGAACTAAAATGGATGGGAATGGGTGAATTTAATTCAGATGAGCACTACATCACTACTGTGGGCAAGAATCCCTTAGAAAAAATGGAGTAGCCCTCATAGCCAACAGAAGAGTCTGAAATGCAGTACTTGCGCACAATCTCTAAAACAACAGAACGATCTTGGTTTATTTCCAAGGCAAACCATTCAACATCACAGTAATTCGAGTCTATGTTCCAACTACTAATGACAAAGAAGCTGAATTTGAATGATTTTATGACAACCTACAAGACCTTCTAGAACTAACACCAAAAAAAAAAAAAAAAAAAAATGTCCTTTTCATCATAGGGGACTGGAATCCAAAAGTAGGAAGGCAAGAGATACCTGGAGTAACAGGCAGGTTGGGCCTTGGTGTACAAAATGAAGCATGGCAAAGACTAATAGGTTTTGCCAAGAAAACGCACTGGTCATAGCAAACACCCTCTTCCAGCAACACAAGAGATGACTCTACACATGGACATCACCAGATGGTCAGTACCAAAATCAGACTGATTGTATTCTTTGCAGCTGAAAATGGAGCTCTATACAGTGAGCAAATACAAGACCAGGAGCTGACTGTGGCTCATATCATGACTCCTTATTGCCAAATTCAGACTTAATTGAATAAAGCAGGAAAAACCACTAGGCCATTCAGGTATGACCTAAATCAAATCACTTATGATTATAAGGGAGTGACAAATAGACACAAGGGATTAGATCTGATAGAGTGCCTGAAGAACTAAGGACAGCAGTTTGTAACATTGCACAGGAGGTGGTGGTCAAGAAAAAGAATTGCAAAAAGGCAAAATGGGTTGTCTGAGGAGGCCTTACAAATAGCTCAGAAAAGAGAAGCAAAAGGCAAAGGAGAAAAGGAAATATATATCCATCTGAATGCAAAGTTCAAAGAATGGCAAGGAGAGATAAGAAAGCCTTCCACAGTGATCAATGCAAAGAAATAGAGGAAACAGTAGAATGGGAAAGACTAGAGATCTCCTCAAGACAATTAGAGATACGAAGGGAACATTTCATGCAAAGATGGGCACAATAAAGGACAGAAACGGTATGGACCTAACAGAAGCAGATGATACTAAGAAGAGGTGGTAAGAATACACAGAACAACTATACAAAAAAGATCTTAATGATCTGAATAACCTTGATGGTGTGATCACTCACCCAGAGCCAGACATCCTGGAGTGCGAAGTCAAGTGGGCCTTAGGAAGCATCACTAGGAACAAAGCTAGTGAAGGTGATGGAATTCCAGTTGAGCTGTTTCAAATCCTAAAATATGATGGTGTGAAAGTGCTACACTCAATATGCCAGCACATTTAGAAAACTCAGTAGTGGCCACAGGACTGGAAAAGGCCGGTTTTCATTCTAATCCCAAAGAAGGGCAATGCCAAAGAATGTTCAAAGTACCACACAATTGCACTCATTTCACATGTTAGCAAGATTATGCTCAAAATTCTTCAAGCTAGGCTTCAACGTGAACTGGAAACTTCCAGATGTACAAGCTAGATTTGGAAAAGGCAGAGGAACCAGAGATCAAATTGTCAACATCCTTTGGATCATAGAAAATCATGAGAATTCCAGAAATTCCAGAAAACTTCTGCTTCATTGACTACACTAAAGCCTTTGTGTGGACCACAACAAATCGTAGAAAATTCTTAAAGAGATGGAATACCTCTTAAAGAGATGGTGTGGAATACCAGACCACCTGACCTGCCTCCTGTGAAACCTGTATGCAGGTCAAGAAGCAACAGTTAGAATCGGACATGGAACAATGGACTAGTTCAAAATTGGGAAAGGAGTATGTAAAGGCTGAATGTTGTAACCCTGCTTATTTAACTTATATGCTGAGTACATTATGCAAAATGCCAGGCTGGATGAAGCACAAGCTGGAATCAAGATTGCTGGGAGAAATATCAATAACCTCATATATGTAGATGACACCACTCTTATGGCAGAAAGTGAAGAGGAACTAAAGAGTTTCTTGATGAAAGTGAAAGAGGAGAGTGAAAAAGCTGACTTAAGACTCAACACTCAAAAAACAAAGATCATGGCATCCGGCCCCATCACTTTGGCAAAATAGATGGGAAACAATGGAAACAGTGATATTCTTTATTTTCTTGGGCTCTAAAATCAATGTGGATGGTGACTGCAGCCACAAAATTAAGATGCTTGATCCTTGGAAGAAAAGCTGACAAACCTAGACAGCCTGTTAAATAGCAGAAACATTACTTTGCTGACAAAGGTTTGTCTACTCAGAACTATGGTTTTTCCAGTAGTCACGTACAGATCTGAGAACTGGACCATAAGGAAGGGTGAGCACTGAAGAACTGATGCTTTTGAGCTGTGGTGTTGGAAAAGATTCCTGAGAGTCCCTTGGACTGTAAGGAGATCAAACCAGTCAATCCTAAAGAGAATCAACCCTCAATATTCATTGGAAGGACTGATGCTAAAGCTGAAACTCCAATACTTTGGCCACATGATGCAAAGAGGTGACTAATTGGAAAAGACCCTGGTGCTGGGAAAGATTGAAGGCAGGAGGAGAAGGGGATGACAAAGGACCAGATGGTTGGCTGGTATCACTGACTCAATGGACATGAATTTGAACAAACTCCGGGAGATAGTGAAAGACAGGGAAACATGGTGTGTTGCAGTTCATGGGGTTGCAAAGACTCAGACACAACTGAGCGACTGAACAATAGCAACAAAAAAAAAACCAGACAAGGATGACACAAAAAAGAAAATTACAGACTCGTATTCTTGATGAACATGGAAGCAAAAATCCTCAAAAAACTATTAGCAAACCAAATTCAACGGTATTACAGTAAAAGGATCAAATGAGATTTAGTACAGAGATGCAATGATGGTTCAATATCCACAAAGCAATCACTGTAATACAATAAAAGGAAGGATACGTACCATGATCATCTTAATAGAGAAAAAGCATTTGGCAAAATTCAACATCTGTTTGTGATAAAAATTCTCAACAAAGTGCGTGTAGATGGAAACTACCTTAACGTAATAAAGGTCATAGATGACGAGTCCACAACTAACATTATACTCTGAAAAAAGCCGAAAGCTTTTCCCCTAACATCAAGATCAAGACAAGGATGCTCACTCTTGCCATTCTTATTCAACATCGTATTGTAAGTCTTTGCAGGAATAATTAGGCAAGAAGAAAAAGGCATCCAGATTGGAAGGAAAGAAATAAAACCATCAGTTTTTGCAGATGACATACTATTTATAGAAAATCCTAAAGACTCCACCAAAAAAATCCATTAGAACTAATAAATTCATCAAATTTGCAGAATACAAAGCAACATACTTTGTATTTCTATAGATTAATAACAAACTATCAGAAAGGGAAATTAAGAAAACAGTTGCATCAAAAAGAATAAAATACCCCAAAATAAATTTAGTGAAGGAGATGAAAGACCTATACACTGAAAATTATAAGACATTGATGAAAGAATTGAAGATGACAAAAGTAAATTGAAAGATAACCGGTGCTCATGGATTGAAAGAATCAGTATTGTTACAATGTCCATATTATTTAAAGAAATCTACAGATTCACTACCAACTCTATCATAATTCCAATGGCGTTTTTCACAGAAACAGAATAAATAATTCTAAAATGTGTATGAAATCACAAAAGACTCCAAATAGCCAAGGCATGCTTTAGAACTAAAAATCTGCAGGCATTACTGATTTTAAATTATATTACAAAATTACAGCAATCAACACAGAGTAGTTTTCCATAAAAACAGACACACAGGTCTTTAAACCCAGGCATATATGTAAATTAATTTACAACAAAGGAGCCAGGAATATACAGTGAGGAAAAGATAGTCTCTTCAATTAATGCTGGAAAAATGTGACAGCCACATGAAAAAGAATGAAACTGGCCCACTACTTTATTCCATACACAAAAATTAACTCAAAATGGATTAAAGACTTGACAGAAGGCCTGAAACCAGAAAACTCCTAGAAGAAAACATAGGTGGTAAGTTCCTTGTCATTGATTTTGGGATGATTATTTTTAAAACAAAGAAGTGGGACTACATTAAATCCAGACACTTCTGCACAGCAAAGAAGTCCTTCAATTAAATGAGAAGGCAACTTGCTGAATGGGAGAAAATATTTGCAAATCATATTTCTGATAAAGGTTTAATATCCAAAACATATAAGGAACTCATATCACTCAATAGAAAAAAAAAAGCAATTTAAAAAGGGGCAGAGGATCTTAATAGACATTTTTTTTGAAGAAGACATACAAATGGCAAACAGGTACATGATAAAAAGAAAGATACTCAACATCATTAATCATCAGAGAAACGCATATCAGAGCCACAGTGAACTGTCACTTCATGCCTGTTGGGATGGCTACCATCAGAAAGACAAGAAGTAAGTGCTGGTGAGGATGTGGAGAAAAGGGAACCTTTGTGAACTGCTGGTGGCAATGTAAATTGGTGCAGCCACTTTAAAAAACAGTATGGAGGGGGTCTGAAAAAATTAAAAATAGAATCAGCAATTCCGCTTCTCGGTATTTATCTAAAGAAAATGAAAACGCTAATTTGAAATGATATATGCCCCTCCATGTTCATTACAGCATTATTTATAATAGCCAAGATATGGAGACAACCTAAGTGTCCATCAAAGGCTAAAGTGATAAAGAAGATGTGATATGTATGCTGTGTGTGTATATCTGCACACCTATCACTATAAGCGGCAGATGTGCATATGTACACATGCACACACACGTATATACACATACATAGAAGAATATTAATAAAAAAGGAGAAAGTGTTGCCATTTGTGGCAACACTTATGGACCTTCAGACATCATGCTAAGTAAGTAAAATATGTCAGACAGAGAAGACAAATACCATACAGTCTCACTTACATGTGGAATTGAAACAAAACCAAAAAGCAAAATAGATACAGGGAACAGATTGGTGGTTGCCATAGTTAAGGGGTGGGTGCAATAGTGAAGGGAATCAAAAGGTACAAGCTTCAAGTTATAAAATTAGTCAGTCATGGAGATTTTAATATACAGCATGATTACTATAGTTAATACTGTACTGCATATTCAAAAGGGGAACACATGTATACCTGTAGTGGATTCATTTTGATATTTGGCAAAACTAATACAATTATGTAAAGTTTAAAAATAAAATTAAAAAAAATTTGAATAGATCTTAAAAGTTTTCATCAGAAAAAAATGTTTTTGGTAACTGTATAGTGAAGGATATTAATTAGGCTTATTGTGATCATTTTGACATGTATACAAATATCAAATTATGTTGTACTCCTGAAACTAATATAATTTATGAATTATACTCCCATTAAAAATTCAGCATTCAATGGAGGAATTAACCTCCCTGACTTTAGACTATACTGCAAAGCTACAGCAATCAAAATAGAATGGTGCTGCATTAAAACAAAAATATAGATCAATGGAACAGGATAGAAAGCCTCCAAATAAATCCACACACCTACAGTCAATGAATCTATGACAAAGGATGTAAACTATATAATGGAGAAAAGACAGTCTCCTCAATAAGTGGTGCTAGGAAAACTGGATAGCTACAAGAAAATTACTAGGGGAAAACATAGGCAGAACACTCTGACATAAATTGCAGCAATATCTTTTTGGATACACCTTCTAGAGTAATGGGCTTCTCTGGTGGCTCAGCTGGTAAAGAATTTGCTTACAATGCGTTCAGTGTTTACAATGGGTTCAATCCCTGGGTTGTGAAGAATTTGCTTACAATGCGTTCAATGCTTACAATGGGTTCAATCCCTGGGTTGTGAAGATTCCCTGGAGAAGGGAACAGCTACCCACTCCAGTATTCTGGCCTGGAGAATTCTGTATAGTCCATGGGGTTGCAAAGAGTCTGATATGACTGAGCGACTTTCACTGTCTGTCACTGTCTAGAGTAATGGAAATAAAAATAAATGGGACCTAATAAAACTTAAAATCTTTTTGACAGCAAAGGAAAGCATAAACAAAATGAAATAACAACCTACAGAATGGGGGAAAATATCTGCAAATGATGCAATTGACAGGCGGTTAATCTCCAAAATATACAACAGCTCATACAGCTCAATATCAAAAAAACAAACCACTGAATCAAAAAACTGGACAGGAGATCTAAATAGATATTTCTCCAATGAAGACGTACAGAATGGCTGAAAGCACATGAAAGGATGAGCAACATCACTAATTATTAGAGAAATGGAAATCACAACTACAATGAGGGGGCTTCCCTGGTGGCACAGTGGATAAGAATCTGCCTGCCAATGCAGGAGACACAAATTCAATCCCTGATCCAAGAAGCTCCCAGATGCCACAGAGCAACAAGCCCGTGCACCACAACTATTGAGCCTGTGCCCTGCAGCCCGCAAGCCGCAACTACAGAGGCTGTGTGCCACAGCTGCTGAAGCCTGCAAGCCCTAGAGCCTCTGCTCCACCACAAGAGGAGCCACTGCAATGAGAAGCCTGTACCCGACAACTAGAGAGTAGCCCCTGCTTGCCATAACTAGAGAAAAGCCCACTCGGCAACGAAGACCCAGCACAACCAGAAAAACTACAATGAGGTATCACATCACAGTGGTCAGAATGGCCGTCATCAAAAAGTCTACAAATAAATGCTGGAGAAGGAGAAAAATGAAGCCTCCTACCCTGTTGGTGGGAATGTGAATTGATGCAGCCACTATGGAGAACAGTATGGAGGTTCCTTAAAAAATTAAAAACAGAGCTTCCATATGATTCTGTAATCCCACTCTTGGGCATATATCTGCAGAAAACCATAGGTGGAAAAGACATGCCTCTCAATGTCCACTGAAGCACTACTTACAATAGCCAAGATCTGGAAGCCTAAATGTCTAAACCTAAATGTCTGTTGACAGAGGATGTGGTGTATTTATATAGTGGAATACTACTCAGCCATAAAAGAATGAAATAATGCCATTTGTAGCAACGTAGATGGACTTAAAGTGTATCATACTAAATGAAGTATGCCAGACAGAGAGTGGCAAATATATGATATTGCTTATATGTGAAATATAAAAAAAATGGTACAGGGGAACTTATATGCAAAATAGAAATAGACCTGCAGACATAGAAAACAAACTTATGGTTACCAAAGGGGAAAGGAGCAGGAGGGAAGGATACATTAGAAATTTGATATCAACATAAACAAACTATATATAAAATAGATAACCAACAACAACCTACTGTATAGCACAGGGAACTATACTCAATATTTTGTAATACTTATAAAGGAAAATAATCTGAAAAAATGTATACCTGTATCACTTTGCTGTACATCTGAAACTAACACAACATTTTAAATCAACTCTACATGCATTAAAAAAATTCAGCATCCAAAACTCTACTCCGGACATGCTAGATGAGTAATTGCATGTTTTTTCTTTTTTAAAAATTTATTTATTTTTTATTGAAGGATAATTGCTTTACAGAATTTTGTTGTTTTCTGTCAAACTTCAATGAGCATTTGCATTTTTAATAAGACTCACAAGTGATTCACATTAAAGCTAGAGACATTTTGCCTAGAGGGGTTTATTTATTTATTTATTTTTTACATTTTAATTGCAATTTTATTTTTTTTCTTTTTTAAAAATATTTTATTTTATTTTTTAACTTTACAATATTGTATTGGTTTCACAGAAGAAAGAAGGGGGTGAGAGTATTTGAGAGGAAGGAATGGGGCAAGGACCTATTTTTCTTTTAGGAAAAATAATCACAGAGCATGATCAGTGTGCATGTATATGCCCTTGAGTGACCTCTGCGATACAGTGCAGAAACATCTCCCAAGTGTAGCCAGATCTGCTCCCAATTGTAGTTTCACAAACTGCGAATAAGCCTTGAGGGCCTACAAGCAACGCTGCCTTGGGTGGAGTGAGAGCTATCAGAAGGGGCTTTTCCAGGTAAGAGAAGATGATATCCCCCAGCCGTGGGAGCAAGGGGGAGCTCATGCCTCTTTGATTATGAACTACATGTATTAGGTCACTTAAAATAAGGGGGGCTGGTAGAGGTCCCCCAAAGGAGCCTCTGGCTGAGTGTGTTGATTTGCTAGCATGGAGCATTATCCCTGAGCTCACCTGGGACACAAATAGCTTTTCAGTTGCAAAGAAATTCTGTGGCCACATTTCTTCCAAAAAACACTTCATCTTCATTAGAGATGGCCACAGTGTATTAACTTAATAGGAAGTTCCAAGTGACTGTTTTCCAAAGAACACACCAAAGGGTGGGGATGAAGGAAAACAAATGCACTGATGTGTAGATACCAGTTCCAAAGAGTTCAAGTTGTTAACTGCCCCAAACATTTGATCATGCTTGTTCAAACAGTTATACAAAGAATTAAGAGCCATGTGGTTGCTTTGGGATGTTCTTGCAGACCAAGCGTAATGGTATGTTTCAGATACTGACCATTCAGAAACTATACCTGACCATTCAGAATGGTCATCCTACCAGTTAGCACTGGCCTTTGACAAACCACAACAGTTGTTCCTGCATAGTTGGTAGGTACCAGCTGATTATCTGTCTTTGCAGGCAGCCCTTAGAGGCTTAGTAGGTCTCCAGTGCTTCTCTGGTGGCTCAGAGGTAAGGAATCTGCCTGCCAATGCAGGAGACATGGGTTGAATCCCTAGGTTGGGAAGTCCTCCTGGTGAATGAAATGGCAATCCACTCCAGAATTCTTGCCTGGGAAATCCCATGAACAGAGGAGCCTGGTGGGCTACAATCCATGAGGTCACAAAAGAATTGGACATGACTGAGTGACCAAACAACAAGAGCAATGTCTCCAGTAGGAGACATTTTGAACACAGACTTGAGGAGAAACAGAGCGTATACAATTATATCATTTCCTTCCAGTGGCACACCAGACTTTTGTTGGGGGAGGGGGCGGGGCTGCTAACAACATTCTAAAACATAGAAGGGGTCAGATGAGTAGGACAACTACACTTTGTCTAAACAGAGGCCCTATCTACCTGCACTGGGGAAAACCTAGGCTCTAATTACAAAAGGGAGATCCTGACTTGTCCTCTGGTCACCTGGCCCAGAACTGATGACAGGTGAAGCCACTGTCAGCACCCCACAGCCCTGGGCTGCATCTCTCATGGCCTGCTGCGCGTCACTATTTGCGTTGGTCTTTCTTTTAAAGTTATAATTAAACATAAAATTTCCTCTCCAAGTGGAGACTCAATGTGATTTCTCCCTCTATCCAGCTGAGCCCCCATTTCTGCTGAGCTAACCTGGGACTTTTTTGGTTAACCTCCAACAAAGAATTAAGAAAGGAGTTGCTGGTACCAGCGAGACTTCAACTCTTCCTGGTTTGGAACAATGGACTGCACAGCAGAATCACTTCGGTGGTTTCTAAAATATGTCCATGCTTAGATCCCACTCCTGAACAACTGGCTTAGAATCACTGGAGAAATTTCTTTAAGACCAATGTCCAGCAAAGACACCATCAAAAAAGAAAATTACAGGCCAATATCTGATGGATATAGATGCAAAAATTCTCAACAAAATATTAGCAAACCGAATCCAACAACACATAAAAAATATCATGCACCATGACCAAGTGGGATTCATCCCAAGTTCACAAGGGTAGTTCAGCATACACAAACCACTCAGTGTGATACACAACGTAAACAAAAGACAACAGACACATGCATCATCTCAATAGGTGCAGAAAAGGCATCTGACAAAATTCAATATCCATTCATGATAAATCTCACCAAAGTTGAGTACAGAGGGAACATTTCTCAAGATAATACAAGCTATTCATGACAGATCTACAGCCAATATAACAGTGGTAAAAAGTTGAAAGACTTCCCACTAAAATCTGGAACAAGGATGCCCACTCACCTCTTCTATTCAACATAGTACTGGAAGTCCTGACCACAGCCGTCAGACAAGAAAGAGGAATAAAAAGTATCCAGAGGGAAGAGAAGAAGTAAAATTGTGTTTATATGCACATGATATGATACTGTATACAGAAAAGTATCTACACAAATTATCTACAAAAGACTCTACACAAAAGCTATTAGAACTGATAAATAAATTCAGCAAGGTAGCAGGATACAAGATTAACATACAGAAAATGTTGTATTTCTTTATACCAACAACAAAGTATCAGAAAGGGAATGTAAAATAGTACCTTTTAAAATCACAACCTCCAAATAAAGTATTTAGGAATAAACTTCACCAAGGATGTGAAAGACTTATATGCTGAGACCTATAAAACATTAATAAAGTAAACTGAAGATGATTCAAAGAAATGGAAAGATAAGCCATGCTCTTGGATTGGAAGAATTAATATTGTTAAAATGGCATACTACCCAAAGCAATCTACAGATTTAATGAGATCTATATCAAATAACTCATAGTATTTTTCACAGAACTACAACAGATAATCCTAAAATTTATATAGGACTGTCAAAGACCTAGAATTGCCAAAGCAATCCTGAAGAAAAAGTACAAAGCAGGAGGCATAACCCTTCCAGACTTCAGAGAATACTACAAAGCTACAGTAATCAAAACAGCATGGTATTGGCATAAAAATAGACATATAGATCAATGGAATAGAATAGAGAGCCCAGAAATAAACCCACACACCTATGGTCAATTAATCTTGAACAAAGAATCCAAGAATATACAATGAGAAAAAGATAGTCTCTTCAGCAAGTGGTATTGGGAAAGTTGGACAGCTACATGTAAATCAGTGAAGTTAGAACACACCCCCTCATCATACAAAAAAAAAAAAAAATTCAAAATGGCTTGTGAAGTCACTCAGTTGTGTCTGATTGTTTGCAACCCCATGGACTGTAGCCTACCAGGCTCCTCTGTCCCTGGGATTTTTCCAGGCAAGAGTACTGGAGTGGGTTGCCATTTCCTTCTCCAGGGGATCTTCCTGACCCAGGGATTGAGCCCTGGTCTCCTGCATTGCATGCAGATGCTTTACTCTCTGACCTACCAGTTCAGTGGCTCAGTCATGTCCAACTCTTTGTGACCCCACAGACTACAGCACGCCAGGCTTCCCTGTCCATCGCCAACTCCCAGAGCTTACTCAAACTCATGTCCATCACATCGGTGATGCCATCCAACCGTCTCATCCTCTGTTGTCCCCTTCTCCTCCTGCCTTCAATCTTTTGCAGCATCAGGGTCTTTTCCAATGAGTCAGTTCTTCACATCAGGTGGCCAAAGTATTGGTCTGCTTTAGCATCAGTCCTTCCAATGAATATTCAGGACTGAATTCCTTTAGAATTGACTGGTTGGATTTCCTTGCAGTTCAAGTGACTCTCCACCAAGAGTCTTCTCCAACACCACAGTTCAAAAGCATCAATTCTTTAGCACTCAGCTTTCTTTATAGTCCAACTCTCACCTCCATACATGACTACTGGAAAAACCATAGCTTTGACTAGATGGACCTTTGTTGGCAAAGTAATGTCTCTGCTTTTTAGTACACTGTCTAGGTTGGTCATAGCTTTTCTTGCAAGGAGCAAGCATGGCTGAGCCACCAGGGAAGCCCTGAAGACTTATAAGACATGAAACCATAAAACTCCTAGAAGAGAATGCAGGCAAAATATTCTCTGATATAAATTGTACAAATGTTTTCTTACTCTCGAGGCACTAGAAATAGAAACAAAAATAAACAAATGGGACCTAATCAAACTTACAAGCTTTTACACAGCAAAAGAAATGATGAACAAAATGAAAAGATACCTACAGAATGGGAGAAAATATTTGCAAATAATGCAACCAATAAGGGATTAATCTCCAAAATATACAAACAGCTCATACAACAACAAAAAACAAACAACCCAGTCCAAAGATTGGCAGAAGACCTAAATAGACATTTCTCTAAAGAAATATAGATTGCCAATGAAAATACATGAAAAGATGCTCAATATCACTAAATATAAGAGAAATGCAAAAACTACAATGAGGTACCACCTCACACTAGTCAGAATGGCCACCACGAAAAAGTCTACAAGTAAGAAATGCTGGAGAGGGTGTGGAGAAAAGGGAACTGTCCTTGCAGTCACTATGGAAAGTAGTATAGAGGTTCTTCAGAAAACTAAAAATAGGATTACTATACGATCTAGAAATCCCATTCCTAGGTACATATCTGGAGAAAACCATAATTCAGAAAGACACAGGCACCCCAATGTTCAGTGCAACACTGTTTACAACAACCAGGACACGGAAGCAACCTAAATGTCCATCAGCAGATGAATGGATGAAGAAGATGTTGCACATATATACAGTGGAATAGTACTCAGCTATAAAAAAGAATGAAATAATGCCATTTGCAGTGACATGGATGGATCTAGAGATTTTCATACCGAGTGAAGTAAGTCAGAGAGAAAAAGACATATATTATATTGCTTATTTGTGGAATTTTAAAGAATGGTACAGATAAACTTGTTGGTAGACCAGAAATGGAGTCACAGATGTGGAGAACAAACTTGTAACCAAGGGGAAAAGGATAGATTGTGAGATTGGGATTGACATATATACACTACTATATATAAAACATCAACAGATAACTAATAAGAACGTACTGTCCTCTATGACCCACCTCCCAGAATATTGGAAATAAAAGCAAAAATAAACAAATGGGACCTAATTAAGCTTTAAAGCTTCTGCACAACAAAGGAAACTATTAGCAAGGTGAAAAGGCAGCCTTCAGAATGGGAGAAAATAATAGCAAATGAAGCAACTAACAAACAACTAATCTCAAAAATATACAAGCAACTCCTACAGCTCAACTCCAGAAAAATAAATGACCCAATCAAAAAATGGGCCAAAGAACTAAATAGACATTTCTCCAAAGAAGACATACAGATGGCTAACAAACACATGAAAAGATGCTCAACATCACTCATTATCAGAGAAATGCAAATCAAAACCACTATGAGGTACCATTTCACACCAGTCAGAATGGCTGTGATGCAAAAGTCTACAAGCAATAAATGCTGGAGAGGGTGTGGAGAAAAGGGAACCCTCTTACACTGTTGGTGGGAATGCAAACTAGTATAGCCACTATGGAGAACAGTGTGGAGATTCCTTAAAAAACTGGAAATAGACCTGCCTTATGATCCAGCAATCCCACTGCTGGGCATACACACTGAGGAAACCAGAAGGGAAAGAGACACATGTACCCCAATGTTCATCGCAGCACTGTTTATAATAGCCAGGACATGGAAGCAACCTAGATGTCCATCAGCAGACGAATGGATAAGAAAGCTGTGGTACATATACACAATGGAGTATTACTCAGCCATTAAAAAGAATACATTTGAATCAGTTCTAATGAGGTGGATGAAACTGGAGCCTATTATACAGAGTGAAGTAAGCCAGAAAGAAAAACACCAATACAGTATACTAACGCATATATATGGAATTGAGAAAGATGGTAACAATAACCCTGTGTACGAGACAGCAAAAGAGACACTGATGTATAGATCAGTCTTATGGACTCTGTGGGAGAGGGAGAGGGTGGGGAGATTTGGGGGAATGGCATTGAAACATGTATAATATCATGTATGAAATGAGTTGCCAGTCCAGGTTCGATGCATGATACTGGATGCTTGGGGCTGGTGCACTGGGACGACCCAGAGGGAAGGTATGGGGAGGGAGGAGGGAGGAGGGTTCAGGATGGGGAACACAGGTATACCTGTGGCAGATTCATTTTGATATTTGGCAAAACTAATACAATATTGTAAAGTTTAAAAAAAAAAAAAAGAACGTAATGTATGGCATAGGGAACTCTACTCAAAATCATGTAATGACCTAAAGGGAAAAGACTAAGAAAGAAAGGATGTATGTATGTATGTAGCTGATTCACTTTCCTGTATAGCAGAAAGCGGCACAACATTGTAAATCTAATACACTCCAACAAAAGTTAATTAAAAAGACCCGCAAAGTACATGCACCCCTATGTTTATAGCAGCACTCTTTAGAATAGCCACACATGGACATAATCTAAATATCCACTATAGATGAATGGGTAGAGGAGGTGTGGTATGTATATGCAAAGGAATACTACTCAGCCATAAAAAGAACAAAATAATGCCATTTGCAGCAACATGAATGCAACTAGATATTATCATACTAAGTGAAGTAAGTCAAAAAGAGAAAGACAAATATCATATGATATCACTTATATGTGGAATCTAAAAAATGATACAAATGAACTTATTTACAAAACAGAAACAGACTCATAAGACCTGAAAAATAAACTTATGGTTACCAAAGGGGAATTTTTGAGCATTACTTTACTAGCATGCAAGGAGATCCAACCAGTCCATTCTAAAGGAGATCAGTCCTGGGTGTTCTTTGGAAGGAATGATGCTAAAGCTGAAACTCCAGTACTTTGGCCACCTCATGCGAAGAGCTGACTCATTGGAAAAGACTCTGATGCTGGGAGGGATTGGGGGCAGGAGGAGAAGGGGACGACAGAGGATGAGATGGCTGGATGGCATCACTGACTCGATGGACGTGAGTCTGAGTGAACTCCAGGAGTTGGTGATGGACAGGGAGGCCTGGCGTGCTGCGATTCACGGGGTCGCAAAGAGTCGGACACGACTGAGTGACTGAACTGAACTGAACTGAACCAAAGGGGAAAGAGGGGGTCGGGATATAGTTGGAATCAAAAGATACAGATTAGTGTATATATAATAGATAATCAAGGACCTACTGTATAGCACAGGGTAATCTACTCAATATTTTGCAATAAGCCATAATAGAAAAGAGTCGGAAAAAGAATATATAGGCACAACTGAATCACTCTGCTATACACTAGAAACTCCGCAAATCAACTAAGAAAACAAAGCTGTCTTACCTGGCTCCAGCTGGAGAAGGCCCACTCCACACACAACTGCTGGTTACAGGCCTGGGTGTCGACTGGCCGCTTGGCAAGCTGCGTGCACACGTCACTGGGCACAGGAGTGGAGATCCCTGAGGCTTTCAGCTTCTGGCAGGTCACCCGGCGGGTCTGGACGCCTCCCCCACAGCTCCGGGTACAGGCAGACCAGGAGGTCACCATCCACCTGGGAAGAGGAAGAAGGATTAGTGCAAAGGATCAAGCCTTGAGCAGAGGAACAATGCCATATATTCTCAGAAAAGGAGCCCCACAGCATCCTCCTGTTCTTACCACACAGGAGCTAATTGCAGGGCCATGTCTCTTTTCACAGAATATACCTGGGGTGGTAAGCTAAAAATGCCATGCCCACCCCTCCCAGATATGTACATGAAATCATCCCTGGAACCTGTGAATGTTACCTTATTTGGACAAAGAGTGTTTACAGATATAAAGATCTTGAGATGAGCTTGTCCTGCATTATCTGGTTAGGCATTAAATACCATCACGTGTTCTTGTAAGAGAAAGGCAGAGGAAGATCTGACATGGAAGAGGAGGGGACAGTGTGACCACAAAGGCAGAGGTTGGAGTGCTGTGGCCACAAGCCAAGGGACGCCTGGAGCCTCCAGAAGCTACAGGGACCCAGGAACTGATTCTCTCCTGGAGTCTTTGGAGGGGGTGTGCAGCTCTGCCGACATCTTGATTCTGGACTTCTGGCCTCCATAATTAGAAGAGAATAAAAATCTATCATTTTAAGCTACCGTGTTTGTGGTAATTTGCTATGGCAGCTACAGGTAATAAATACCCTTTGGAAATTGATTAAAAAGGCACACTGTGAAACATCAGTCGCTTTATCTTAATATTGGCCCCCAAAGCTGTGAGCTTGCAGATAAAACCCTCAGGGGAGGCAGTCCTTTAACCAGTTATACCAGTTCTGATTCTTCCTAAAGGCATTCAAGTGTGGGGCAGAGAAGGGCCTGTTTCCCAGGGAAGATCAGATCCAAACCTGGGTTACCTTCTAACCCCAGAGGCAGCCTGGGTCTCATTTAAGCCAAGTTTTGTCTGCTCGAACTCGTGTTTTTCCTACCTCGCCTTAACCCACGTCTCATTTGATTTGTTTAATCCCCCAGAAGCCTACGAAGTTCCTTCCAGCTTTCTGGAGCAATTCCCCACCTCCATGAGCCACAGTCCACAGGTCTTACGCCTCTCAGAGGGTGGTTTATGTGGTGACGGTAGTTATTGTCAGGATGTTAGGCTCCAGCTGCAATTTGGATCCTCAGAAGTGAGACTGACCAGGACTGTGACAAATAGCTTTCCTCATAAAGCCAAGCTATAAGTTGGGAAACACTCTGAGATCCTTGGACTGTATACAGATATGGAGGGGTTCTTTTTGGATGTTACCCTGTGCTAATTCTCAAAGAGGAGGGGAAGGAGGTGTAGTTTGTGGAAAAGATTTGGTTCTTTCCAGCCATTTCATTCAACCTGGAAAAAACATTTTTTGACTTTATTGCTTTGGGCGGCGGGCGGAGGGGAATGATCTAAATGAAGTGGCTGACACAGCTACCTGGGTCAAAGCGTGACTTCACAGTGCAATTCAAAAAGACAACTGGGGCCACACCTGTTTGTGTGCAGAAGAGGGGGCTGACATGCCCAGGAAGCTTGGTGGGAAAACCAGTCAAAGATGAGCCTGTGGCCACTTTCTAGTCCAATGGTGCCACATCTGGCTTTCGGGAGAGGTAAGTAGTAGGAACAGGGAGCACATTTCTCCTGAACCTGGATCTGTGACTTATTTAGTTTGGTGGAACTTCCCTGTTCTGTTCATCTCGGAGAGAGATGACTGTGTGCAGATTTCTAACCCACAGGAGCAGAGCCACTTAGGAAGCAGGCAGAAGGTGTTTTAAAGCCCCTGAGGGTGCTGAAACCCAAGCAGACCCGGCCATTATTTCATCTGCAGAAGTAAATGAGGCTGATTGACTCTATCACCACAGCAAATCAAAATGTCCCTGGCATGTCCATGACCTCTTCTTCATTTCACACAGCTTGGCAAAGGCAGTCTTCCTCTCCCTGGTGAATGTCAGGCCTGCCTTTCAATCAACTTTTATTTCCAAATATACATTTCAGCAATTTTTCAGGAGCTGGGGTGGGGGCTTTAAGAAAGGAGAGGTACAGGCTATGTTACAGTTCAGGAAGGGTATAAAAGGACATTAATCATTCCCGTGGAAACCTTCCCGTCAGCAAGTCAAACTGCTGATATTAATGAGTGTGTTTCATATTTCACTGAGGCTCTCCTGGTTTCAGCTGCTCCTTATGACTCAGCTGGCAGAACACAAAGTGGTTGCCTAAGGAGTGGGTGAACGTCCCACAGACAGGCAGTAAAGGGGTGTTTCAGGGCTCTGCCAAGTCTCCCCAGGCTCAGGGCACCATGTGGATGCCAACTCCAAGCCCATCCATTATTCCTTTAGCTGCTGCCTGACATGGTGAGGGGGAAGGGCACTGCTCAGTGGGACTCATGGCTGCTCAAAGCTCAAGGAAGATGGAAGAGGCAGAGACTGTGGCTATTGTTCTGGGTTATATAAGGAACCCAAGTGCAGAGAATGTACAGTTGGCCCCCGAACAACAGCAGGTATGAACCACATGGGTCCACTTGTACTCAGATTTCTTTCACTAAATACCTATTAGAGGACTACACCATCTATAGTTGGAGCAGCAACTATACAGTTATGCATGGATTTTTGACTGCTCAAGGTCACTGTCCCTAACCTCTGTGTAGCTTAAGGGTCAACTGTAAACCCAAAGTTGAAGCAACTGTGGGAAATGAAAATTTATTTCAACTTTAACAAGAGGCAAGCCTTTGTAGAAGAGAGGATAAGATTTCCTCAGCTAAAATGGAGTACTGATGAGCAAAGGTATATAGTTAGAAGAAAGGGGAGGGGTTGTTGGGGTATAGCCCAGTGATCACTATCCCCTAAGCACTTCAACCACAACATGTTTTTTTCCCTCTGAAAACCAGCCTTCTTGCTGCAGGATGAGAACTCTCTCTTGCCAGGGCCTGGGATATTCCCAGCCCCTAAACCGACCTTTTCAGGCCCTTGGGAAGCCCAGGCAGCTTTAGCTGACTGAGCGGTGAGGGGACAAACAGCTGAGAAAGGAGGCTTGTCCTGGGGGATGTCTTCTGTGCAATGGGGAGTCTGGTGGGCCGGGCCGACAGACAGCGTGGCTCCTCGGCCATCAGGCTCCCTCGCTGGCACTCAGTGTCTCTCGCTCTCATAGTACTTAACAAGGGCTGGCCATGAGCCTGGCTGCAAGTCCAGGCCCATCCTGGGGAGGGGCTGGTGGACTCACCGGGAAGGGCAGTCTCTCCGGTTGCAGGGGATAGGCTGCACAGCAGGGCGCACCTTCCCCGCGCAGTGAGTGGGGTCCACCTCCATGTTGTTTAGGAGACACCGCAGGCGGGGCTGCTGAACCCCCCTGTTGCCACAGGAGGCCGAGCAGGTCACCGGTCTGTCCACAGACCACCAGTAATCTGTCACAGGAGGAGAATCAGAGGTGAAAAGAAGGTGGCATCAATGCTTATGCTCATCAATGTTCCTTCTGAGCTGGGCGGAGCAGGGAGGGCATGAGGTGCTATTATGAATGAGGCTGTGCCCCGTGATGCTTCCTGTGGTGCAGTGGTAAAGAATCCACCTGCCAGTGTGTGAGATGCAGGTGTGATCCCTGGGTCAGGAAGATCTCCTGAAGAAGGAAATGGCAACCCACTCTAAGATTCTTGCCTGGGAAATCCCATGGAGAGAGGAGCCTGATGGGCTACATCCATGGGGTTGCAAAGAGTTGGATACATGACTTAGTGACTAAAAAGAAGTGCCCCTCAGTGGGCTCCATTCCCAACAGATCTGGGCAAGTCACATGGTCTCCAAGGGCCTGAGCTGGCTCATCCATAAAGTGAGTACCGTTCCCTTATCTCATCATGCTACTGGAGAACAGGATATAAAGAAAGTACAGGGCCTAGCCCTGGGCTTCCCAGGTGGTGCCAATGGTAAAAAACCCGCCTGCCAATGCAGGAGACATAAGGGATGTGAGTTCAGATCCTCTGAAGGAGGGCATGGCAACCCACTCCGTTCTTGCTTGGAGAATCCCATGGACAGAGGAATCTGGTGGGCTACAGTCCATGGGGTCGCAAAGTGTTGGACATGACTGAAGCAACTGAGCATGCATGAAGCGCTGGGTCTAGCCCAGGACCTGGCACCTAGAACTTCATCAGTGGCTGTAGCTCTCATATTTTAAAACCTACTTCCTAAAGTACTTTTATTCCCCCTGTTGATTTACCAGAAGGTGACTTTATTTTTCAACAAAGAGATATAAAACTACAAGAGGTACTCAACAATGATATTTAAAAGTCCATATTGGAGCTGGACTTTGTATATGTTACAGAAAAACAGCCTATCAAAAGAATATTCATTTATGGAGACTATGACATCAGTCAGAAAGGCCATTTCTTTGGATTTTCTATTGGGGGGTCTGGGACTCACTGGTAGGAGAACTGTTAAAAATAACTGTGGGCTGGTAAATTTTGAGTGCTTATTTGTACAGTCGTGTTATACAAAACTTGCAGATGGACACTGCCTTCTGGTTTTCAGCAGAGACTGGCCGGCTGACAAGAAAACGCAACACTGACTTTCCTATCTGGAAGGCCAAGTGGTGGTGGAGGGTGTTTCAGGGGAAAACCTACGGACTCAGAAAAATCTCCATCCTTATGTGCTATTCTGGAACGAACTCTGTCCCTTCCCACGGAAGCCTCCATTTTAGGATACGTGCAGTAGAATTTTGCTTTCCTTAAAAGAGGAGAACCAGCCTATGGAAAACTCAAAGGCCTCGCTTAGTTTCTATACCAAGGCCAGTTTGGGCTCCTTTCCCACTCTGCTGGGCTCATTTGCTACCCTTTCTTGGGGCAGTGAATGCAGGCCCCATCCAAAGGCTCTCAGTCCCACCCGTGTGCCTGGAAGATGAATGTGTGAGCCACACAGACTCCTCGGTCTGCTCGCGGACAGACCACAGGGCAGTGGCCAGGCAAGCACTCGACATGTGACTGTAGCTGAAGACTTCTGCATGACCCACCAGTCCTGGTGCCAGCCCCGGCTCTCCAAAGGCAGGGGACAGCAACCACATGGTTCACATCAAGAGGAAATTTTAAACCAACCCAACAGAGAAAACTTGTATTTCCCTAACAGGCAAGTGTATGTGTTCTTTAGTGGTTAGGCCAGCATAAAGGAAACATCTGCTCTCCTATGTGGATCTCCTTGGTCCTGAGTAGCAGTAACATGATGAGCAGAAGGGCACATCTATGAAAGTAGCACTGACTTTTCCAGGTTCTGCTGAGATGCAGACAAGTGGCTTTTCTGAAGAGAGCCTCATGGTATGGCAACATGGTTGGGTTTCCATTTTCACACTCTTAAGAACCACTGGGGATCAGAAATCACTTTGTTCTGCTAGAGAATTAGATTCCCAAGTAGACTCCCTTTTTCAAGAAGCAAGCCTGGCACCCAGGTCCTGAAGGGTTTCTTACCTTGGATCACTAAAAAGGCCTTCTGCACGAGCATTCCTGCCTCATTCTGAGCAAGGCAGCTGAAGTCCCCGTGAGATCCACCACTAAGATTTGCAACCTGGAGAATCTGTCCAGCTGCCAAGATATGATACATCAGTCCTGTGACATTGGCCACTGGCTGGTCACCGTGGAACCAGGTAATATTGGGAGTAGGGTCGCCTTTGACAGGGCAGCCTAGAAGGAGAGGAGAGGAGAGGTAAGCCATGGATATGGCCAAAAAGGACACATTCCTGATGAGCTGCTTGACTATGTCCATGAATTTTGAGGCCATACATTCAGTGTCGCTTCCCTATGACAATCCCAAGCAAATAGGAGATATTTCTGTTCTCTGGGATACTGGGAAAGTGACTATTATTCATTCAACTCAAGGAAAAAATCCTGGGGAACATGAAGTACCTATTTTAACCTATGTCCCTGTAATAATTAAAAAAAAAATGAAGCAATTAAGATTTACTCATTGCATGTGATTTCACAGATTAATTAGTTCCCATGCCATTTTTTATGTATTTTTATTTTTTAATTTTATTTTATTTTTAAACTTTACATAACTGTATTAGTTTTGCCAAGATAATTGCTTTACAATATTGTGTTGGCCTCTGCCATAAATCAACATGAATCAGCCACAGGTATGCATCTGTCCCCTCTCTCCTGAGCCTGCCTCCCATCTCCCACCCCTCTAGGTTGTCACAGAGCACTGGGTTGAGCTCCCTGTGTCACAGAGCAAATGTTTTACACATGGTAATGTATGTTTCAATGTTCCTCTCTCCATTCATCCCACCCTCTCCTTCCCCCACTGTGTCCACAAGTCTGTTTTCTATGCCTGCATCTCCATTGCTGTCCTGCAAAAAGGTTCATGAGCAACATCTTGCTAGATTCTGTACATGTGTTAATATATAATATTTGTCTTTCTCTTTTTCACTTACTTCACTTTGTATAATAGGCTCTTATACTGAAAGAAGTCACTTCTTCAAATGCAATGTTTTGGGGAAAAAAACCCATGTACTAAATAGTGATAATTAAGAATCCAACTTTAATTGGTAACGGTCCAATGTCTGCCTCCATTTTATGCTTTATGTGATTTTCATGCCCCAAATTTTCAACAGAGACTAGAAAAACAGTTTTAAACACTGATCCCATTTCTCTGTAAGTCAAGAACTTTGGTCTTTTGACAGCTCTTCTGACAGCTAAGCCTGCATTGGACATGTGCACTGTCATACTTATTCCATAGTCATTTAACTTATTTTGTTACACTAAAATTCTGAAATATTAAACTGAGATATGGTGTCTATTTAGCTGCATAAAATTAGTAAAATAAACTGCAACTGTGAGAGAAACTCATTACCTCTAAATTTGTACTTGCAGAATTTGCTGTTGTGACTCCAGAAATTTAGCTGCCAGAGAAAAATTATTTGAACATTTCAAAATGCAAGATAAGTCATTCAAAATAAAGATACTAGAGGTTTTTTTACTCAGTTCAGTTCAGTTCAGTCTCTCACTTGTGTCCAGCTCTTTGCGACCCGATGGACTGCACAGTTCACTTAAAAAATATGTATTTGGTGCATAGTGTTCTGGGGACAGTTAAGCAAGTAATAACTATCTTCTCTTTTTCAAGGAGATCTCAACTGGTATGGGATGCAAAAAAGCACACCAATAAAGCTGAGATGTAGGCAGAAGATGGGATCAGTAAGACATACAGATGATCATCTGCATGGATGTGTGTGCTTATGGATCTGTATGGAGAATGGATCTCCTAACGTTGACTTGTGCTGTGTTCTGGGGCAGCACTGTTAGGATTTTTATAAGATGGCAGCGTTAACACAGGAAAGGTCTTTAAAGAGATGATCTAGCTTGCTGCCAAGGCCCAGAGATGTTAAGAAATGTTAAGAGACCATTCTAAGATCAAAGCCAGACCTTCTATTTGGCTCATTGCCTTCTGCTCTTTCCTCTATATCTACTACTTGTCTGGCGGGGCACCAACAATTTACTTGGTTGGCCAAAAAGTTTGAGTGTTTGGCCAACTCAGTACTTAGGCACTTTGATACCTCCTTTCCTTGTCTACTTACTCCCTTTATTCCCTTGCCTTTTTACATTTTCACTGTGCTTGTGTAGGTTGAAGTAGTAGCAACAGACTGCTTCTGCAATTGACCCTCAGAAATTCAGCCTGGAATGTCATTGCAGGACCCAGTTTTTCACTCCTCCCTATGTGGACTCACTCTGCAGTGTAATTTTGCAGGGCCCTCCCGTGATGGGTGGACTATACTTCCCTTCCTCCTGACTTTAGTTTTGGCCATGTGGCTACTCTGGCTGATAAAATGGCTACTAACAAACACTAGAAATGAAAAATATGAAAAGGAAATTAAGACAGTTCCAGGATTTCCCTGGTGGTCCAGTGGTTAAGAATATGCCTGCCAATGCAGGGGACACAGGTTCAATCCCTGGTCTGAGAGGATTCCACGGGCTGCAGGGCAACTAATACTCTGTAACACAACTAAACTGAGCCCACGCTCCTAGAGCACATGCTCTGCAACAAGAGAAACCACAACGAGGAGCCTGCACGCTGCAACTAGAGAGTAGAGAGTAGCTAGAGAGTACTAGAGTACTCTAGAGAGTAGCTCCTGCTTGCCATAACCTAGAGAAAGCCCATGTGCAGCTACAAAGATGCAGAGCAGCCAAAATAATAAATAGCATTTAAAAAGAAAACAATTCCATTTATATGACTATCAAAAACAATAAAATACTTAAGAATAAACTAAACCAAGTAGGCAAAAGACCTGTACACTGAAAATTACAAAACATTGCTAAAATAAAGAAAAACATAAATGAATGAAGGGATACAAGAAAGTGAAAACGTGACTCACACAAATGGAGAAAATATTTACAAATCACATCTGATAAGAGATTAATATATAAAGATATAGAAAGAATTCCTACAACTCATCAAAAACCACTAACCAAATTTAAAAATGAGCAAAACACTTGAATAGACATTTTTCAAAGATAGGCAAATGTTAATAAGTACGTGAAAAGATACTCAGCATCACTAATTGCTATAGAAACATAAATCAAAACCACAATGAGATACCAGTTTATTTACTAAGTCGCTTCAGTCGTGTCCAACTCTGTGCAACCCCATAGACGGAAGCCCACCAGGCTCCCCTGCCCCTGGGATTCTCCAGACAAGAACACTGGAGTGGGTTGCCATTTCCTTCTCCAATGCATGAAAGTGAAAAGTGAAAGGGAAGTCGCTCAGTTATGTCCGACTCTTAGCGACCCCATGGACTACAGCCTACCAGGCTCTTCCATCCATGGGATTTTCCAGGCAAGAGTACTGGAGTGGGGTGCCATTGCCTTCTCCGTTATGACCATTAGGATGGCTATTATTTAAAAATGAGAAAAAAAACATTAACTAGAGTTGATGAAGATGTGGGAAAATTATAATGCTTGTGTATTGCTGGTGGAAATGTAAAATGGTGCAGCCACTGTGGAAAACAGTATCAAAATTCCTAAAAAAAAATTAGAATTACTCAACAGTTATTCTACTTCTCTACTCATCTCACACGCTAGTAAAGTAATGCTCAAAATTCTCCAAGCCAGGCTTCAGCAGTACGTGAACCGTGAACTTCCAGATGTTCAAGCTGGTTTTAGAAAAGGCAGAGAAACCAGAGATCAAATTGCCAACATCTTCTGGATCATGGAAAAAGCAAGAGAGTTCCAGAAAAACATCTATTTCTGCTTTATTGACTATTCCAAAGCCTTTGACTGTGTGGATCACAATAAACTGTGGAAAATTCTGAAAGAGATGGGAATACCAGACCACCTGACTTGCCTCTTGAGAAACCTGTATGCAGGTCAGGAAGCAACAGTTAGAACTGGACATGGGACAACAGACTGGTTCCCAATAGGAAAAGGAGTACGTCAAGGCTGTATATTATCACCCTGCTTATTTAACTTATATGCAGAGTACATCATGAGAAACGCTGGGCTGGAAGAAGCACAGGCTGGAATCAAGATTGCCAGGAGAAATATCAATAACCTTAGATATGCAGATGACACCACCCTTATGGCAGAAAGTAAAGAAGAACTAAAGAGGCTCTTGATGTAAGTGAAAGAGGAGAATGAAAAAGTTGGCTTAAAGCTCAACATGCACTGGGATGACCCAGAGCCAGAGGGATGGTATGAGGAAGGAGGTGGGAGTGGGGTTCAACATGGGGAACAGGTGTACAACCATGGCAAATTCATGTTGATGTATGGAAAAACCAATACAATATTGTAAAGTAATTAACCTCCAATTAAAATAAATAAATTTATATTAAACAAAAAAAGCTCAACATTCAGAAAACTAAGATCACGGCATCTGGTCCCATCACTTCATGGCAAATAGATGGGGAAAGAGTAGAAACAGTGACCGACTTTATTTTTTTGGGCTCCAAAATCACTGCAGATGGTGACTGCAGCCGTGAAATTAAAAGACATTTACTCCTTGGAAGGAAAGTTATGACCAACCTAGATAGCGTATTCAAAAGCAGAGACATTACTTTGTCAACAAAGGTCTGTCTAGTCAAGGCTATGGTTTTTCCAGTGGTCATGTATGGATGTGAGAGTTGGACTGTGAAGAAAGGTGAGCACCGAAGAATTGATGCTTTTGAACTGTGGTGTTGGAGAAGACGCTTGAGAGTCCCTTGGACTGCAAGGAGATCCAACCAGTCCATCCTAAAGGAGATCAGTCCTGGGTGTTCATTGGAAGGACTGATGTTGAGGCTGAAACTCCAATACTTTGGCCACCTGATGTGGAGAGCTGACTCATTTGAAAAGACTATGATGCTGGGAAAGATTGAGGGCAGGAGGAGAAGGGGACAACAGAGGATGAGATGGTTGGACGGCATCACTGACTCAATGGACATGGGTTTGGGTAGACTGGCAGTTGGTGATGGACAGGGAGGCCTGGCGTGCTGCGGTTCATGGGGTTGCAAAGAGTCAGACACGACTGAGCAACTGAACTGAACTGAACTATTCTACTTCTGGCTATATATCCAAAAGATTTGAAAGCAGGACTTGAATAGATATTTGTACACCAATGTCCACGGCAGCATTATTCATGATAGCCAAATGGTGAAAACAACTCAGAGGGCCATCAACGGATGGATGGATAAGCAAATGTGATAAATATATATGATGAATATTATTCAGCCTTGAAAGGGAATAAAATTCTGATACATGTGACAACATGGATTAAACTTGAAAACATTAAGTACAGGAAGTCAGACAGCATAGGATAAATATTGTATGACTCCCTTTATATGAGATACCTAGAGTAGCCAAATTTGTAGAAACAGAAAGTGAATAATAATTACCAGGGGCTGGAGGAAGGAGGCAATGGAATATTATTATTTAACAGTTTGGGTTTCCATTTAAGATGATGAATAAGTTCTGGAGACGGATAGTGTGAGGTTGTGCAACAGTAGGAATGTAATTAATGCCACTGAATTGTACACTTAAAAATGGTTAAAATTGTAAATTGTATGTTACGTGTATTTTTCCATAATAAAATAACTGAGGTGGCAGATGTGCTGGGTGCCAGTTTCAATCCTAGACCTCGAGAGACCTGGTGAGTTTTCACTTGTGTTCTTGTGCCTTTGCCATCACTGTAGAAGAACATGCCTGGGCTAGCCTGATGGTCCCAAGGGGAAGATGAGAAAAATGTGGAGAAGAGCCAAGTCAGTCCAGCCAAACCCAGTTAGATCAGCTGAACTAAGGAAGATCAGTAAGAATAAATGACTGTTATGTTAAGCCATTGTAAGCCATTGTATCTTGGGGGTTTATTTTAATGCATCTTCAGGGGTGGGGTGAGGTAACTAATTGATACATTTAGGGAATAGGGGCTTCCAGATCACCTGTGGATCCAAGGCATCCAGTAGGATGGAGTTCCTCCCTGTGTGCTGACCCAGCTCTCACCTGACCTGGATCACCATCTCAGAGGAGCAGGATCCCCACATGCTTCTGGTGGCATCTAGGCATCTCTATGCCATGAGGTTCATGGTGGCGACACTGTACTCCTGTTATGAAATGAGGGTGCGAATGGCCTTGGGGAGACGTGCATAGAGATAAAGCCATTGGGGACCTCTAGGGACCCAGCAGCACCCACTCCCTCCAGTCCCAAATGTTGTCTGGAGTCAGACATTGGTTTAATTTTCTAATAAAAGGCAGGGAAGCTGTATGTTTGTTTAGGCATATAGCATGATTTCAAAACTGAAGTTTGAAACAAGTACAGCTTCTTTGACTTACAGATCTACAGATCTATGTCTTCCTATCCCATTTGCTTTAAAGAAGAAAAGGTGTCATATGCTGCTGAGATGCTGGCTGCAATAATTGTTTTATTTGATTGTTGTGGACAGAGTACAGTGAGGCTGACTAGATTCCAAATTGAAAAATAAGAACCTTGCTCTTCCCAAGGAAACAGGAGATATTTGGCCAGGGAATCTCTCAATTTAGCTTTAATATTCATTTTTCCAACTCCATTACTCCATTAGGATTAGTTTTCTGAGAGACCATTTAGGCAGGGAAGGAGTGGTAGCAGCCACAGGCTGTTTTCTATGGCTGATAAAGTTACTTATCCAGGAGCCAGAAATCTTAGTCAGCTAACATACCATTCATACTGTTCATGGGGTTCTCATGGCAAGAATACTGAAGTGGTTTGCCATTCCCTTCTCCAGTGGACCACATTCTGTCATTCCACATTCTGAACAGTATGAAAAGGCAAAATGATAGGATACTGAAAGGGGAACTCCCCGGGTCAGTAGGTGCCCAATATGCTACTGGAGATCAGTGGAGAAATAACTCCAGAAAGAATGAAGGGATGGAGCCAAAGCAAAAACAATACCCAGTTGTGGGTGTGACTGGTGATAGGATCAAGGTCCGATGCTGTAAAGAGCAATATTGCATAGGAACCTGGAATGTCAGGTCCATGAATCAAGGCAAATTGGAAGTGGTCAAACAAGAAATGGCAAGAGTGAATGTGTACATTCTAGGAATCAGTGAACTAAAATGGACTGGAATGGGTGAATTTAACTCAGATGACCATCATATCTACTACTGTGGGCAGGAATCCCTCAGAAGAAATGGAGTAGCCATCATGGTCAACAAAAGAGTCTGAAATGCAGTACTTGGATGCAATCTCAAAAACGACAGAATGATCTCTGTTCGTTTCCAAGGCAAACCATTCAATATCACAGTAATCCAAGTCTATGCCCCAACGAGTAATGCTGAAGAAGCTGATGTTGAATGGTTCTATGAAGACCTCCAAGACCTTTTAGAACTAACACCCAAAAAAGATGTCCTTTTCATTATAGGGGACTGGAATGCAAAAGTAGGAAGTGAAGAAACACCTGGAGTAACAGGCAAATTTAGCCTTGGAGTACAGAATGAAGCAGGGCAAAGGCTAATAGGGTTTTGCCAAGAGAATGCACTGGTCATAGCAAAACTCTCTTCCAACAACAAAAGAGAAGACTCTACACATGGACATCACCAGATGGTCAACACTGAAATCAGACTGATTATATTCTTTGCAGCCAAAGATGGAGAAGCTCTACACAGTCAGCAAAAACAAGACCGGGAGCTGACTGGGGCTCAGATCATGAATTCCTTATTGCCAAATTCAGACTTAAATTGAAGAAAGTAGGGAAAACCACTAGACCATTCAGGTATGACCTAAATCAAATCCCTTATGATTATACAGTGGAAGGGAGAGTTAGATTTAAGGGACTAGATCTGATAGACAGAGTGCCTGATGAACTATGGACAGAGGTTTGTGACATTGTACAGGAGACAGGGATCAAGACCATCCCCATGGAAAAGAAATGCAAAAAAGCAAAATGGCTGTCTGAGGAGGCCTTACAAATAGCTGTGAAAAGAGGAGAAGGGAAAAGCAAAGGACAAAAGGAAAGATACTCCCATTTGAATGCAGAGTTCCAAAGAATAGCAAGGAGATATAAGAAAGCCTTCCTCAGCGATCAATGCAAAGAAATAGAGGAAAACAACAGAATGGGAAAGACTAGAGATCTCTTCAAGAAAATTAGAGATACCAAGGGAACATTTCATGCAAAGATGGACTCGATAAAGGACAGAAATGGTATGGACCTAACAGAAGCAGAAGATATTAAGAAAAGGTGGCAAGAATACACAGAAGAACTGTACAAAAAAGAGCTTCACAACCCAGATAATCACAATGGTGTGATCACTCACCTAGAGCCAGACATCCTGGAATGTGAAGTCAAGTGGGCCTTAGAAAGCATCACTAGAACAAAACTAGTGGAGGTGATGGAATTCCAGTTGAGCTATTCCAAATCCTGGAAGATGATGGTGTGAAAGTGCTGCACTCAACATGCCAGCAAATTTGGAAAACTCAGCAGTGGCCACAGGACTGGAAAAGGTCAGTTTTCCTTCCAATCCCAAAGAAAAGCAATGCCAAAGAATGCTCAAACTACTGCACAATTGCACTCATCTCACATGCTAGTAAAGTAATGCTCAAAATTCTCCAAGCCAGGCTTTAGCAGTATGTGAACCGTGAACTTCCACATGTTCAAGCTGAATTTAGAAAAGGCAGAGGAACCAGAGATCAAATTGCCAACATCCTCTGGATAATGGAAAAAGCAAGAGAGTTCCAGAAAAAACATCTATTTCTGCTTTATTGACTATGCAAAGCCTTTGACTGTGTGGATCACAATAAACTGTGGAAAATTCTGAAAGAGATGGGAATACCA
This sequence comes from Bubalus kerabau, assembly GCF_029407905.1. Taxonomy (NCBI): domain Eukaryota; kingdom Metazoa; phylum Chordata; class Mammalia; order Artiodactyla; family Bovidae; genus Bubalus; species Bubalus kerabau. The sequence continues at coordinate 90,900,270 of NC_073627.1, forward strand.
GACCACCTGACCTGCCTCTTGAGAAACCTGTATTCAGGTCAGGAAGCAACAGTTAGAACTGGACATGGAACAACAGACTGGTTCCAAATAGGAAAAGGAGTATGTCAAGGCTGTATATTGTCACCCTGCTTATTTAACTTCTCTTCAGAGTACATCATGAGAAACACTGGGCTGGAAGAAGCACAAGCTGGAATCAAGATTGCCGGGAGAAATATCAATAACCTCAGATATGCAGATGACACCACCCTTATGGCAGAAAGTGAAGAGGAACTCAAAAGCCTCTTGATGAAAGTGAAAGAGGAGGGTGGTATATGGAAGATGGCGGAGGAGTAGGACGGGGAAAACACTTTCTCCCCCACAAATTCATCAAAAGAGCATCTAAACGTCGAGTAAATTCCACAAAACAACTTCTGAATGCCGGCAGAGGACATCAGGCACCCAGAAAAGCAACCCAACTCTTCGAAAGGAGGTAGGAAAAAATATAAAAGACAAAAAAAGAGACAAAAGAGGGAGGGACGGAGTTCCATCCCGGGAAGGGAGTCTTAAAAAGAGAGAAGTTTCCAAACACCAGGAAACCTTCTCACTGCCGAATCTGTGCCGAGCTTTGGAAGCACAGAGGGCAACATAAAAGGGAGAAAAAAGAATAAATAATTAAAAATAGCAGATTGTGAGCCCTATGGTAACTCCCCCAGTGGAGAAGCAGCGCAGACGCCTGCACACGGCATTAGCAAGCGGGGGCTGGGCAGGGAAGCGCTGCGCGGGCTGTGTCCCTTAGAGTAAGAATCGGGCCAGAATGTCCTGAGCGCTATCTGAGCGAAATAATTTGGGCTAGCAAACCAGACTGTGGGATATCTACCACGCGAAAAGCCAGCCCTAACCTGAGACACCGCCAGGCCCGCGCACAGAACAAAGGACTGAACAGAGATAGCCGGCTGCAGACCTTCCCCCTCCAGTGACAGGCAGCCAGAGCCGTAAGGGGGCAATCACAGCCCAAGAGAGACACTATCTATAAAACTGTAAGCAGGCTTCTTTGCTAACTAAAATTTCTTGGGGGTCTGGATGGTCAACATCTGCCTGAGAAGGTGCGCCGGTTTTACACCCAGATAACCGAGTGGCGGGGAGGCGATAAGTCGCAGCATTGGCGCCCGCCAAACACCTCATCACCTGAGCTGCTCGGATCTGGGAAGAGCACAAAACGCAGGCCCAACCGAGTCTGCGCCTCTGAGGACTACCCTAGTGGCTGAACCTGAGCGGCTTGGACCTGGGAGCTCAGCCCAGGGCCAGCCTCTGAGTGTTCCCGGCGGAACAACCTAGAGCCCGAGCAGTGTGGGCAGGGAGGCTACACGCGCCTTGAGCAGAGGCAGACCCAGTGTGGCTGAGGCACTGCGAGCGCACGCCAGTGTTATCTGTTTGCAGCATCCCTCCCTCCCTCCCCACAGCACGGCTAAACAAGTGAGCCTAAATAAAATAAAAAAAAATAGTGTCCTCCACCGTCCCCTTTGTGTCAGGGCGGGAACCAGACACTGAAGAGACCAGCAAACAGAAGAAGCTATAACAGAGGGAAACGCCTTGGAAGCTACAGGCCATAGATTAAAACCCTGTGGTTACTACAGACTACATAGGAAGGGGCCTATAGATCTTGAGAAATATAAGTCAGACCAAGGAACTAGCCAAAAATGAACTGAACCCACAATACTCACAACAAAACCAGAGAAAGACCTAGATATATTTTTACTATTTTATGATCAATCTTTCTTTCTTTCTTTTTTAATAAAAAAAAAAATTTTAAGTCCTGTATTGTCCTTTAATTTTCACTTTTATAACTATTACTTTGCAAAAAAAAAAAAGACCCTATTTTTTTTTCCTCTTCAGCAAACTTCATATATATATTTTATAATTTTTTGACGGTGTTTTGTTTTTTTCTTTTTCTTCTTTTCTTTAACATTGTATTTTTGAAATTCCAAACTCTACTCTAGATTTTTAATTTTAGCCTTTTGGTATATGTTACCAATTTTGTACCTATAGTTTTTTTCATAATTTCTGTGACTTTTTTTATCCCTCTGTTTCTTTCTCTTCTTCTTTTGTATAACATCGTATATCTGCAATTCCAAACTCTACTCAAGATTTTTAATTTATGCTTTTTGGTATTTGATATCAATTTTGTACCTGTATTTTCTTTATAATTTTTGTGACATTGTTTTTGTTGGTTTGTTTGTTTTCTCTCTTTATTTTTCTTCTTCTTTTTTTTAACATTGTATTTGTGAAATTCCAAACTCTTCTCTAGATTTTTAACTTTTGCTTTTTGGTATTAGTTATCAATTTTGTACCTGTAGTTTCTTTATAATTTTCGCGACCTTGTTTGTTTTTCTTTGTTCGTTTTTTCTCTCTTTCTTTTCCTTCTTCTTTTCATTAACATCGCATTTTTGAAATTCCAAACTCTACTCTAGATCTTTAATTTTTGCTTTTATGTATTTGTTACCAATTTTGTACCTTTAAGAACCCAATCTTCAGGACCCATTTTTCACTAGGGAGCGAGATTACTGGCTTGACTGCTCTCTCTCCCTTTGGACTCTCTGTTTTCTCCACCAGGTCGCCTGTATCTCCTCCCTAACCCCTCTCTACTCTACCCAACTCTGTGAATTTCTGTGTGTTCCAGATGGTGGAGAACACTTAGGGAACTGATTACTGGCTGGATCTGTCTCCCTCCTTTTCATTTCCCCCTTTTATCCTTCTGGCCACCTCTGTCTCCTGCCTCCTTCTTCTCTTCTCTGTATAACTCCGTGAACATCTCTGAGCGGTCCAGTTGTGGAGTGCACATAAGGAAGTGACTACTGGCTAGCTCACTCTCTCCACTATTGATTCCACCTCATCTCATTTGGGTCACCTCTATCTCCCTCCTCCCACTTCTCTTCTCCATGTAACGCTGTGAACCTCTCTGAGTGACCCTCACAGTAGAGAAACTTTTCATCTTTAACGTAGATGTTTTATCAATGGTGCTGTATAGAAGGAGAAGTTTTGAAACTACTGTAAAAATAAGACCGATAACTGGAAGTAGGAGGCTTAAGTCCAAATTCTGACTCCAGGGAACTCCTGACTCCAAGGAACATTAATTGACAGGAGCTCATCAAACGCCTCCATACCGACACTGAAACCAAGCACCACACAAGGGCCAACAAGTTCCAGGGCAAGACATACCAAGCAAATTCTCCAGCAACAAAGGAACACAGCCCTGAGCTTCAAGATACAGGCTGCTCAAAGTCACCCCAAAACCATAGACATCTCATAACTCATTACTGGACATTTCATTACACTCCAGAGAGAAGAAATACAGCTCCATCCACCAGAACATCGACACAAGCTTCCCTAACCAGGAAACCTTGACAAGCCACCTGTACAAACCCACACACAGTGAGGAAACGCCACAATAAAGAGAACTCCACAAACTGCCAGAATACAGAAAGGACACCCCAAACTCAGCAATTTAAACAAGATGAAGAGACAGAGGAATAGCCAGCAGATAAAGGAACAGGATAAATGCCCACCAAACCAAACAAAAGAGGAAGAGATAGGGAATCTACCTGATAAAGAATTCCGAATAATGATAGTGAAATTGATCCAAAATCTTGAAATTAAAATGGAATCACAGATAAATAGCCTGGAGGCAAGAATTGAGAAGATGCAAGAAAGGTTTAACAAGGACTTAGAAGAAATAAAAAAGAGTCAATATATAATGAATAATGCAATAAGTGAAATTAAAAACACTCTGGAGGCAACAAATAGTAGAATAACAGAGGCAGAAGATAGGATTAGTGAATTAGAAGATAGAATGGTAGAAATAAATGAATCAGAGAGGATAAAAGAAAAACGAATTAAAAGAAATGAGGACAATCTCAGAGACCTCCAGGACAATATTAAACACTACAACATTCGAATCATAGGGGTCCCAGAAGAAGAAGACAAAAAGAAAGACCATGAGAAAATACTTGAGGAGATAATAGTTGAAAACTTCCCTAAAATGGGGAAGGAAATAATCACCCAAGTCCAAGAAACCCAGAGAGTCCCAAACAGGATAAACCCAAGGCAAAACACCCCAAGACACATATTAATCAAATTAACAAAGATCAAACACAAAGAACAAATATTAAAAGCAGCAAGGGAAAAACAACAAATAACACACAAGGGAATACCCATAAGGATAACAGCTGATCTTTCAATAGAAACTCTTCAAGCCAGGAGGGAATGGCAAGACATACTTAAAATGATGAAAGAAAATAACCTACAGCCCAGATTATTGTACCCAGCAAGGATCTCATTCAAGTATGAAGGAGAAATCAAAAGCTTTTCAGACAAGCAAAAGCTGAGAGAATTCTGCACCACCAAACCAACTCTCCAACAAATACTAAAGGATATTCTCTAGACAGGAAACACAAAAACGGTGTATAAATTCGAACCCAAAACAATAAAGTAAATGGCAACGGGATCATACTTATCAGTAATTACCTTAAACGTAAATGGGTTGAATGCCCCAACCAAAAGACAAAGACTGGCTGAATGGATACAAAAACAAGATCCCTATATATGTTGTCTACAAGAGACCCACCTCAAAACAGGGGACACATACAGACTGAAAGTGAAGGGCTGGAAAAAGATTTTCCATGCAAATAGGGACCAAAAGAAAGCAGGAGTAGCAATACTCATATCAGATAAAATAGACTTTAAAACAAAGACTGTGAAAAGAGACAAAGAAGGTCACTACATAATGATCAAAGGATCAATCCAAGAAGAAGATATAACAATTATAAATATATATGCACCCAACACGGGAGCACCACAGTATGTAAGACAAATGCTAACAACTATGAAAGGAGAAATTAACAACAACACAATAATAGTGGGAGACTTTAATACCCTATGGATAGATCAACTAAACAGAAAATTAACAAGGAAACACAAACTTTAAACGATACAATAGACCAGTTAGACCTAATTGATATCTATAGGACATTTCATCCCAAAACAATGAATTTCACCTTCTTCTCAAGCGCACATGGAACCTTCTCCAGGATAGATCACATCCTGGGCCATAAAGCTAGCCTTGGTAAATTCAAAAAAATAGAAATCATTCCAAGCATCTTTTCTGACCACAATGTAGTAAGATTAGATCTCAATTACAAGAGAAAAACTATTAAAAATTCCAACATATGGAGGCTGAACAACATGCTGCTGAATAACCAACAAATCACAGAAGAAATCAAAAAAGAAATCAAAATTTGCATAGAAACGAATGAAAATGAAAACACAACAACCCAAAACCTGTGGGACACGGTAAAAGCAGTCCTAAGGGGAAAGTTCATAGCAATACAGGCACACCTCAAGAAACAAGAAAAAAGTCAAATAAATAACCTAACTCTACACCTAAAGCAACTAGAAAAGGAAGAAATGAAGAACCCCAGGGTTAGTAGAAGGAAAGAAATATTAAAACTTAGAGCAGAAATAAATGCAAAAGAAACAAAAGAGATCATAGCAAAAATCAACAAAACCAAAAGCTGGTTTTTTGAAAGGATAAATAAAATTGACAAACCATTAGCCAGACTCATCAAGAAACAAAGGGAGAAAAATCAAATCAATAAAATTAGAAATGAAAATGGAGAGATCACAACAGACAACACAGAAATACAAAGGATCATAAGAGAGTACTATCAACAATTATATGCCAATAAAATGGACAACGTGGAAGAAATGGACAAATTCTTAGAAAAGTACAACTTTCCAAAACTCGACCAGGAAGAAATAGAAAATCTTAACAGACCCATCACAAGCACGGAAATTGAAACTGTAATCAAAAATCTTCCAGCAAACAAAAGCCCAGGACCAGACGGTTTCACAGCTGAATTCTACCAAAAATTTAGAGAAGAGCTAACACCTATCCTGCTCAAACTCTTCCAGAAAATTGCAGAGGATGGTAAACTTCCAAACTCATTCTATGAGGCCACCATCACCCTAATACCAAAACCTGACAAAGATCCCACAAAAAAGAAAACTACAGGCCAATATCACTGATGAACATAGATGCAAAAATCCTTAACAAAATTCTAGCAATCAGAATCCAACAACACATTAAAAAGATCATACACCATGACCAAGTGGGCTTTATCCCAGGGATGCAAGGATTCTTCAATATCCACAAATCAATCAATGTAATACACCACATTAACAAATTGAAAAATAAAAACCATATGATTATCTCAATAGATGCAGAGAAAGCCTTTGACAAAATTCAACATCCATTTATGATAAAAACTCTCCAGAAAGCAGGAATAGAAGGAACATACCTCAACATAATCAAAGCTATATATGACAAACACAGCAAACATTATCCTCAATGGTGAAAAATTGAAAGCATTTCCTCTAAAGTCAGGAACAAGACAAGGGTGCCCACTTTCACCATTACTATTCAACATAGTTTTGGAAGTTTTGGCCACAGCAATCAGAGCAGAAAAAGAAATAAAAGGAATCCAAATTGGAAAAGAAGAAGTAAAGCTCTCACTGTTTGCAGATGACATGATCCTCTACATAGAAAACCCTAAAGACTCCACCAGAAAATTACTAGAACTAATCAATGACTATAGTAAAGTTGCAGGATATAAAATCAACACCCAGAAATCCCTTGCATTCCTATACACTAATAATGAGAAAACAGAAAGAGAAATTAAGGAAACAATTCCATTCACCATTGCAATGGAAAGAATAAAATACTTAGGAATATATCTACCTAAAGAAACTAAAGACCTATATATAGAAAACTATAAAACACTGGTGAAAGAAATCAAAGAGGACACTAACAGATGGAGAAATATACCATGTTCATGGATTGGAAGAATCAATATAGTGAAAATGAGTATACTACCCAAAGCAATCTATAGATTCAATGCAATCCCTATCAAGCTACCAACAGCATTCTTCACAGAGCTAGAACAAATAATTTCACAATTTGTATGGAAATACAAAAAACCTCGAATAGCCAAAGCGATCTTGAGAAAGAAGAATGGAACTGGAGGAATCAACCTACCTGACTTCAGGCTCTACTACAAAGCCACAGTTATCAAGACAGTATGGTACTGGCACAAAGACAGAAATATAGATCAATGGAACAAAATAGAAAGTCAAGAGATAAATCAATGCACATATGGACACCTTATCTTTGACAAAGGAGGCAAGAATATACAATGGATTAAAGACAATCTCTTTAACAAGTGGTGCTGGGAAATCTGGTCAACCACTTGTAAAAGAATGAAACTAGAACACTTTCTAACACCATACACAAAAATAAACTCAAAATGGATTAAAGATCTAAACGTAAGACCAGAAACTATAAAACTCCTAGAGGAGAACATAGGCAAAACACTCTCTGACATACATCACAGCAGGATCCTCTATGACCCACCTCCCAGAATATTGGAAATAAAAGCAAAAATAAACAAATGGGACCTAATTAACCTTAAAAGCTTCTGCACATCAAAGGAAACTATTAGCAAGGTGAAAAGACAGCCTTCAGAATGGGAAAAGATAATAGCAAATGAAGCAACTGACAAACAACTAATCTCGAGAATATACAAGCAACTCCTACAGCTCAACTCCAGAAAAATAAATGACCCAATCAAAAAATGGGCCAAAGAACTAAATAGACATTTCTCCAAAGAAGACATACAGATGGCTAACAAACACATGAAAAGATGCTCAACATCACTCATTATCAGAGAAATGCAAATCAAAACCACTATGAGGTACCATTTCACACCAGTCAGAATGGCTGCAATCCAAAAGTCTACAAGCAATAAATGCTGGAGAGGGTGTGGAGAAAAGGGAACCCTCTTACACTGTTGGTGGGAATGCAAACTAGTACAGCCACTATGGAGAACAGTGTGCAGATTCCTTAAAAACCTGGAAATAGAACTGCTTTATGATCCAGCAATCCCAGTGCTGGGCATACACACTGAGGAAACCAGAAGGGAGAGAGACACGTGTACCCCAATGTTCATCGCAGCACTGTTTATAATAGCCAGGACATGGAAGCAACCTAGATGTCCATCAGCAGATGAATGGATAAGAAAGCTGTGGTACATATACACAATGGAGTATTACTCAGCCATTAAAAAGAATACATTTGAATCAGTTCTAATGAGGTGGATGAAACTGGAGCCTATTATACAGAGTGAAGTAAGCCAGAAAGAAAAACACCAATACAGTATACTAATGCATATATATGGAATTGAGAAAGATGGTAACAATAACCCTGTGTATGAGACAGCAAAAGAGACACTGATATATAGTACAGTCTTATGGACTCTGTGAGAGAGGGAGAGGGTGGGAAGATTTGGGAGAATGGCATTGAAACATGTAAAATATCATGCATGAAACGAGTTGCCAGTCCAGGTTCGATGCACGATACTGGATGCTTGGGGCTGGTGCACTGGGACGACCCAGAGGGATGGAATGGGGAGGGAGGAGGGTTCAGGATGGGGAACACATGTATACCTGTGGTGGATTCATTTTGATATTTGGCAAAACTAATACAATTATGTAAAGTTTAAAAATAAAATAAAATTAAAAAAAAAAAGAAAGTGAAAGAGGAGAGTGAAAAAGTTGGCTTAAAGCTCAACATTCAGAAAATGAAGATCATGGCATCTGGTCCCATCACTTCATGGGAAATAGATGGGGAAACTGTCAGACTTTATTTTTTGGGGCTCCAAAATCACTGCAGATGGTGACTGCAGCCATGAAATTAAAAGACGCTTACTCCTTGGAAGGAAAGTTATGACCAACCTAGATAGCATATTCAAAAGCAGAGATATTACTTTGCCAACAAAGGTCCATCTAGTCAAGGCTATGGTTTTTCCAGTGGTCATGTATGGATGTGAGAGTTGGACTGTAAAGAAGGCTGAGCACCAAAGAATTGATACTTTTGAACTGTGGTGTTGGAGAAGGCTCTTGAGAGTCTCTTGGACTGCAAGAAGATCCAACCAGTCCATCCTAAAGGAGATCAGTCCTGGATGTTCATTGGAAGGAGTGATGCTGAAGCTGAAACTCCAATACTTTGTCTACCTCATGCGAAGAGCTGACTCACTGGAAAAGACCCTGATGCTGGGAGGGATTGGGGGCTGTAGGAGAAGGGGACGACAGAGGATGAGATGGCTGGATGGCATCACCGACTCGATGGACATGAGTTTAAGTGAACTCCAGAAGTTGGTGATGGACAGGGAGGCCTGGCATGCTGTGATTCATGGGGTTGCAAAGAGTGGGTCACGATTGAGCGACTGAAGTAAACTGAACTGAAGTGGTATATTTGCATAACAATTACATTTAAAATCATTTTTGTTTCCTGTAATCAGAGGTTAGACTGTACAGCCAGGCTATCTCTCTTAGCCCATCAGAGTCCTGCATGTTGGACCTGTTTCTAGGGCCTACCAGCTTGGTGCTCCTGGTGAGCATGAGGGCTGCCATGGATGTGGAATTTTTGAAACTGAACGTGAGAAAGACTCTTGAGGAGCAGTGACTAAAACATTGAGTATTTGAGAAGCTACGTTCACAGTAATGCCTCTCACTCTGAAATCTATCAGGGTGAAGATCTGTTTTGTAGGAAGTTTTGAAAGGAAAAGCATTTTTGTTACTTTCACATTTAGTTACATAGATACGTGACTCTCAAAAGAGAACTCTAGATTTTGGTAAGGTTCTCTGGTTTCTGTTTTCTAATCTATAAATGAGAGCTTTTGATTTAATCAATACTTTGAAAATTGATGTTCCTTGGCGCCCTAAGGTTTTGCAGAGGTACTGGGGAGGGGGACAGGGTTGGGGAAATTTGATAGGGAATCTGGGTTCTCTAGATGGGGTTTTGGGGCCTTTATCCTCATTTCAATTACAGCAGAATTAATATATTGGACTTCTGCATAAGAAGATTCTTTTATTGGTAACCAGTGAGTTAGAGGATTTTAAGGTGCTTTTAGGCTCTCAATATCATCTCAAACTCATTGTTCTCACTCCTCTTCTCAGATATACCAGTGTAAAGGGCAGAGAAGAATTAGTCAATCTATATTGTTTAGATCAATATGTAGTAAAATTGAACTATGCTGATGAAAGGCTCCTGGAAGGGAAGTTATATATGGAGATTATTGAGGATTAAGAAAAATGGAGATCATGGATACTACTAGAAGAGGAGTGCAGTCTAGAAGATACAGTATGAGCAAGGGTACAAAGATGAAAAAACTGGTGATGTGTCTTAGAGAAAAAACTAAGTTGACTTGATTGGAACATGGGGAGCAAAGATGATGCTGGCATGGTGGTAAGAGTTGCAATAGAGAGGATCTTAAAGGACAAAATATGGTCTTTTGAGAACCCCTGCAGGTTTCTGAAGAGAGGGGTGATCTAGGCTGGCTTTAGAAGAATCACTAAGGTGGTTCTTAAGCCAGATGTACTGGCTTGAGAGAAAGAATACAGGATATGAGACATACAAGAAATGAGACATATTTGCAAAGGTAGCTCTGACAGGATGTGGGTAGAAGTGGGTGGAGACAAAGAAGAGAAGCTGAAGAGACTGGAACACTAGTGGGATTGTTAACAGAAGCAAGTAAATCAGGAAAAGAAGCTATTCCTTATTTCCACCCCAGTGATGGATACATTCAATTTTAAGCATATTGACTTTAAAGGTTGTGACAGAATCAAAGGATGGAAAAATCCATTGATATGATTAAAATGAAAGTTAGCAGCAAAAACTGAAGACATATTTTGGGAACCAGTCTCATAGATGTGTGGAAGAAGTCTTCAGTGAAAAGAGGCCAGGTCTCAGGAGAAGACAGTGGAAGAACTCTAATGTTCTCTAATGTTCACTGATTGAAGGAGAGGAGGCATTTAAGGGGTCTATGAGATAGGAGGAAAATTGAGACCATGTGATGTCATGGGAATCCAGAAAGGAAAGGGATTAAAGAAACAAATTACTAGCAAATAACTGAGTTATACAAGAGTTTGTGGAATGAATGAGCGATTTCATTTTTTTTTTAATGAAAATAACAAACGAAACATATTCTTTCCACAACCACTCTCTATTCTCTGAGCCCAGGTAACAAAAAGATAAACTTCATTCCAACTCATGTTTTAATAATGATCAGGAATTCCAAGTTAGTGCAATTGGAAATAAAAGTGCTCTGCAAAGTCAAAACATCCCATTCAGTGCTATGTACACATATTTTTTAAAGACAGTATTTACTTCTGGGCCTTGAATCTTTTGAAGTATACCAACAACTGTGTTATTAAGAAGATAAAGGATTAAAGAAGAGAGAGGGTGAATGAGAATGCTTAAAATGTTGCAAAACAGGAATGGGATAGATCTTGGCCAGAAAACTCTCAAAACAAGGGATTGACTAGGGATTGTAGCATCCAAAAAATGGTGAATAACACGGTTGGACTATCTTAAAACTTAAACAACAATAAAATACACAAAACAACAACTCCTGTAAAGCACTGAGGAGTAATCAAAAGCAGTGGCAGAAACAGAAGAGGAGTCTATCCTAGAAACCCAGGAACTGCAACAGGAGTGATTTGCTATCAATGGCTTTTTGCTGAGGAAATTCCTCAAACCCCATATGACCAAGGTTGCTGGAAAACGTATAGCTTTATTGTCTTGAGATGTCAGAGGATAGTGTCTGGGGGCTGTTAGAATAGCTGGAAAGTTAAGCAGTAAAATCCTTTAAGATAAACCTTAAAATTTGCATAAATCCTGTCCAAATTCTTTTTAGCAGACCCCAGAGGATCCCAGCAAGAGGGCAGCAGCTATAAGCTGACATCAGAGAGAATTCAGTTCCCACTGCAGGGAAGACAGAGGTTGAGTCCAGCCAATTTAGCTGTCTTTTAGAACAAAACCAAACACTCTTCAGAAGAATATAACAGAATCCAAAGTCTTTCTAGTATATCATCTATAATTTTCATTTTACAATTAAAAACCACTAGGTGAGATAAAAATGTAACCCATACTCAAGAAAAATAACAATCAAGAGAAACCAATCCTGAGATGATGCAAGCATTGAAATGAGTGGAGAGTGACTTTAAAGCAATGATTATAAATACGCTTAAGGACTTAGAGGAAAGTCTGCTCATAATAATGAAAAGATGGAGTAACTCAGTAAAGAAGTAGACACTATGAAAACTAATTCTAGAGCTGAAACAAAAAAATGAAATGATATTTCATCTGATGGGCCTAACAGAAAATTGGAGATGGCAGGAGAAAGTGTCAATGAACATGAAGATAGTTCAGCTGAAATTATCCAACATGAAAAACAGAGGGAAAAAAGAAGGAAAAAAAAAAAAAAAACCCAGAGCTCCATTGACCTATGGGAAAAGAAGTCTAGTATATGTGTAACTGAAGCCCAATAAGAAAAGAAAAAAATGAGACAAACGTATTAGATGAAATAAAAATAACAAACCTCCCAAACTTAGAGACCCATAAAGTTTCAATAAGGTTAACAAACCACCTAGAAACATAATACTCAAAGTGATGAAATTAGTATATTAAAAAAAATATTGAAAGCATGATGGAATAATAAGAACTGGGTTTATTCTCTTGCCATAAACACCTAGAAAACTGACAAAAATGTATGAAGCTACTGTTTTTGGACATTAGATAACAGATGGTAGTTGGCTGTGATTCCTGAAAGAAAAGAAATAGATTAGTGAAACCAGTGAATTCCCTGCCTTCCTGCTTGCAGGGACATTCTGAGCTGCAGGGTAGGGAGTATGTAATCATTTCCTAGGGTTGCCAGAACAAAGTATCACAGACTAGTAGACTTAAATGACACAATTTTATTGTCTCACAGTTCTGGAGTCTAGAAGTTTGAGATCAAAATGTCAACAGTGTCAGTTCCTTCTGAGGGCTGTGAGGGGCTAGTCTGTTCTGTCTGTTTTAGCTTCTGGTGGTTTCCTGGCAATCTTTGGTGTCCCTTGGCTTGTAGATACGTCACTCCAATCTCTTCATTCATGTGTGCATGGATTTCTCCCTTGAGTGCATGCCTGTCTCTGTGTACAATTTTTCTCCTTTTGGTGGCTCAGAGCTTAAAGCGTCTGCCTGCAATACGGGAGACCCGGGTTTGATCCCTGGATCGGGAAGATCCCCTGGAGAAGGAAATGGCAACCCATTCTAGTATTCTTGCCTGGAGAATCCCATGGACGGAGGAGCCTGGTAGGCTAAAGTCCATGGAGTCGCAAAGAGTCGGACACGACTGAGCGACTTCACTTCACTTCTTCACTTCATAATGACACCAGTCAAATTAGATTAGGGCCTATCCTAATGACACCATTTTAACTTGATCGTCTGCCCAGACTCTATTTCCAAATAAGGTCACATTCACAGGTACTGAGGATTAGAGATTTCAGCAACTTTTGAGGGGCTACAATTCAACCCATATCGAAGGACTATCCCAGGTAGAGCATGACAATCTGGACTAAGGAATGAGACAAAAAACAGAGTTCAGTGAGGTTGAGGCATCTGGAAGTTGAGCAGAATTCTGGAAATGAGAGTGTTATGTAGAAAAAGAGCTCCAGAAATATGCATACATTCATTTTGAGTCTTTGCCCAAATAAAGATGTATGCACCTATAGAGTGAAACTCTACACTGACCAAAGATCAATCAGGGAGCTGTGAATTTACCATTTCCCAAAGTTCCAGAAGGGCTAGAAGGGCTTTAAGTTCTGACCAGCCAGAGTGCAGCATCCTTGTTCACCATGAGAGGAACTCAATAGAGACCCCAGAAAAGCCCCAGGGTAAAGCCTACTGTAGACTAGCTATTAATCAAACTTCAGAACAAACTTCAAAAAGATCAGATTAAACTGAATAACTTAACTGCTTAAGAGAAGAAAATCCAACAATTACTAGAGTACAACAAAATCTAAACACTTGGTATAAAATTTACATTGTGTAGCTTTCAATCAAATATTACTTGATAAGTCAAGAAGCAGGAAAATGTGACCCATAATCAAGATAAAAATCATTCAGTGGGAACAGGTCTAGAAACAACAGGGATGATGAAATTAGTAGACAAAGATATTAAAGCAGGGTATTAAATATTTAAAGGAAAATATATACATAGTAAGAAAATGGAAGTTTTAAAAAGAATTAAATATACCTCTAGAAATGAAGCATATTTTATAAAACGAAAAATTCACTAGTCAGGATTAGAAGATTAAATATTTTGGAAAAAAGATTTGTGATAATTGAAGATGTAGTAATAGAAATTAGCCAGAATGAAGCAGAGAGAGAAAAAAGACTGAAAAAAAAAATCAAGTGGTCAAACATATATTAGTCAAGGATGTGGTTATACAGGTATATCTGCTAAAATTGTATGGCTAAAATTTGTGCATTTTAATAAATGTAAATTTTGCCTAAAAGAAAATGAGTACGTATGGGAGTGGTGCGAAGTTCATGGAAGTAAAAACAAAACAGGAATGGCAGGATATTGTTTGTTGGAGCTGGGTGATAAGTGGGTGGGGTTCATTATGCTGCTCTGTTTACTTTGTATATCTATGACATTACCCATAAAAAAGAGAAAAAAACATGAAATTATTGATCATCAGAAATGGCTCAGTGTTAAAAAATATTGCTTTTCATATAGTCACACCTACAGTCAATCTTCCATGAAGGAGGCAAGAATATATAATGGAGGAAAGATAGTCTCTTGATGAAGTGGTGTTGGGAAAGCAGGACAGCCACATGTAGATCAGTGAAGTCAGAACACCCCCACACCCTACACAAAAATTAACTCAAAATGGCTTAAAGACAAACATTAGATGTGATCGCATAAAACTCCCAGAAGAGAACATAGGCAAAACATTCTCTGACATAAATCACACAAATGTTTTCTTACATCAGTCTCCCAAGGCAATAGAAATAAAAAACAAAAATAAACAAATGGGACCTAGTAAACTTAGAAGCTCTTGCACAGCAAAGGCAATGATAAAAGAAAACGAAAAAACAACCTATAGGAGAAAATATTTGCAAATGATGTAACTGACATAGGTTTAATTTCTAAAATACATAAATTGCTCATACAACTCAACAACAAAAAACAAAAACCTAATCCAAAAATGGGCAGAAGCCCTAAATAGACATTTCTCCAAAGAATACATATAGATGGCCAATAGGCACTTGAAAAGATGCTCAACATCGCTAAATATTAGAGAAATGCAAATCAAAACTACAGTGAGGTTTTACACTAGTCAGAATGACCATCATTAAAAAGTCTACAAAAAGTTACAAATGCTGGAGAGAGTGTGGAGAAAAGGGAACCCTCCTATTCTTTTGGTGTGCAGCCACTGTGGAAAACAGTATGGAGGTTCCTCAGAAAACTAAAAATAGAATTACCATATGATCTAGCAATCCCACTCCTGGGCCTATATCTGGACAAAACTATAATTCAAATAGATACATGCACCCCAATGTTCATAGCAGCACTATTCCTGATAGCTAAGACATGGAAAAAACCTAAATGTCCATTGACAGATGAATGGATAAAGAATATGTGGTACATATATACAAAGGACTCAGCCATAAAAATGAATGAAATGATGTCATTTGAAACAACATGGATGGACCTAGAGATTATCATACCAAGTGAAGTAAGTCAGAAAGAGAAAGAATTTCTATAGGATGTCACTTATATGTGGAATCTAAAATCAATATAAATGAACCTATCTATGAAACAGAAACGTGGACAGAGAACACACTGGTGGTTGCTATGAGGAACAGATGGAGTGGGAGGTTGGGGTTAGCTGACATGGATAAATAACAAGATCCTACTGTACAGGACAAGAACTAAATTCAATATCCTATGATAAACCATAGTGAAAAAGAATGTGTGTGTGTGTGTGTGTGTGTGTGTGTAATTGAATCACTTTGCTGTACAGCATTAACACACACTAAAAGTCAACTATACTTATGTACAAAAGAAAACCTTCCTGCCAGTAGTTTCATTCATTCCTTCATTCATTTACCTCCCTTGAAGTCAGAGATCACTTTCCCTGTGCTTGTGTCACACTTGACTGCAACAACTTCAGTGTGGTTGCCTTCTATGGCAGAAATGGCTAGTTATCCCCTCATTTCTGCCCTTTCCTCCTTCGTGTAAATGAACCCCTGGTTTCTAGGTAGGGCCGTAGCTGCATGGAAGAGAGACATTTCCCACCATCCCTGAAATAAAATGTGGGCCATGTTATTCCATTCAGTGACATGAGAAGGAAAGTGATATGTACACCTTCTGGAACATGGTTGTCAAAGAAAAGATCTGCCTTTCTTACCCCTTCCTCCATCCTACTGTTGACAGCATGTACGTGGAGTGAACTGGCTGGCTTAGGTCAATGAAGGCAACATTCCAGGATGGTAGAGCAACAGGATTTAAAGTGATTTTTATTTTGGCCTGGGTCACTAGGTGACATGGTAACTTGCCACACAATGCCTGGGAACTTCTATGTGAGATAGGATTATATTCCTCTCTTGTTCTCTTTGTATTGTATCAGCTGGATCTTTGCTGTAGGTTGCTAAATGTATATCCTAATTACAACAGTCCTAAATATTCTTTCCTTGCTGAGGCAGTCTCTATCTGCTAGATAGGGTGTTCTACTTCCCTTCACATCTGGACACTGACCACAGAGAGTGTGTGTAACTACTCCTCTTGGATTGAAAATGCTCTTAGGAAAGTCTACTTTCATTAGGAAAGGGAAAGTAAAGACCAAAATAAACTAATTATAACTAAAGTGAATGACTCATATTGCAGGTCACCTGTCTTTTCCATCACATATCTGTCTTTCAATGCTTTTAACCAAACACATAACTCCTTAAAAACTTCCTTTGTATTCAGGGTCGGTATCCTCTCAGCACACATGGAGTGCAGGCCCCTGTGCTTTTACGTACACATTTATGTGCTTGTCTCTGTGTGTACACAGCGGTCTCTGAGGTTTGCCAGCAGCAAGAGTCAAAGGAAGGAATCTCACATGAATTCCCACTGTGTATGTTCCCAGTGAGTAATTATCCATGTTTCACGGCTAATGAGAAAACCTGGCTTGTCACAGGGGTTCCTTTCTGTCACGGACATTTCTCATTTGTTAAAGTAAGAGGAGTATCAATCATTCTTTGAAAGTGAGCAATCTCTCTGGGTGACATCTGCAAGGACACGGAAGACGGCGTGCAACTGCACTCCCCAGCTCTAGAGAGGCTCGATTAGGAGCCATGCCTCCTCCCCTTTGGCTTTCATGGGCACATTAACAGCATCTTCCACAGGGGCTGGCATCTCTTCTTCTGCTTCCCTCCCAGCTACATGAACACTGACCATTTCCATCCTCCCAACCTCAATGTCCAGCCCAGGAAATGGTCCATCACCAGGGATGGACAGTGCTTGCTCTCTGCAGACCTCAGTTTGTACAGGTCTTGGGTTGGGTAGGTGGCTGAGGAGGAAGCTGTGCTTGGGAAAGCTGCCTGAATCCTGAGAGTTCTGGCAACAGGAAGCCCCTATCAATCCTTCTTAACCAGAGAAAGAGAATACGGTGTTCAGGCCTCCATTCCTGAGCCTGCTGCAGGTCCACGCTGAGCCAGAGCCCGGTGGGATTCACATATGTGTGAGGGTTTTCTTCCTAGCTTCACCTACTTTTCTTTTTTTTCCCCAACCACATTAATAGGAGAGGGATAAAAGTGTAGAACGGGGGAGATGTGTGCAATAAGAAATCAAATTATATATGAAATTGTATCAGCTGGGAGTCTGTGTAGCTGTCAGCTGCCATGCATTAATATCCCCGATTAAGTCAAATTGACCTCACTGACTTTTCTCACCATTGTCTCCTATTTCACAAGAGTTTCTGGAACTAAAATAGCCTCGCTCAGGAAAACAGCTTGAGTTCAACAGGTGAGGGAAACAGGGGGGATGGAAAACCAGGAGGCCTGGTGGCCCCTGACCTCAGCCTCCTTGCACCCTCTGTGAAAGAGCCTGGCTCACCTTACAGGAGGTGGGACAGGGTTGCCTTTGAGTCTCCTGTCTAGAAAGAAGCTCTGAACTCATGATGGTCATCACTCACTGGACCTTTCTGTGGAAGGGCTGAAAATCAACAG
The DNA here is from genome assembly GCF_029407905.1 of Bubalus kerabau. NCBI lineage: Eukaryota > Metazoa > Chordata > Mammalia > Artiodactyla > Bovidae > Bubalus > Bubalus kerabau. Next base: position 90,918,400 of record NC_073627.1, read on the forward strand.
GATTTCTGGTCTGCAAGCAGCTTGATTTGTGGACCTCCGTGTAGGATAGCTCAAGCCGACCCAGGCCTTCATTAGCTGCCTGTCACTTATGTGAGTTACACATCCGGAGTTTATTTTCATGAGTTCTTAGCCCTAATGAGCAGAAGGCAAGAGTTCAGACTTGAATATTCTCCCGCCTCTTCTCCCCACACAGCCGAACAGCTCAGAAAAAGGCAGCTGAGCTTGACGCACTGATTATACAGAAGATGTAAATGGACTGAGAGAGGTTTCCAAGGAAGAATGGCTGGAAAATGGGGCTACACCACCTAAAGGAGGAGGAGAGGGAAGCAGTGCTCGAGGAATTTTCATTTACTGGATTTCCATCTAAAGGAGAAGAAAGCTGTGGCAGATTAGGACATGCTGTGTAAAAATATTAGAGACGTGGCATTATGACTTCACAGGCTGGCTCCACGCCTGTCAGCATTTCCGTAATAATCCTGTAGTTTTTCGCCGAGTTAAAACTTTAACTATAGAAATGATGTGTGCTGGGATGAAACTTGGCACGTGGTGGAGCCAGTCTGGGAGTCCTTTCCTTAATCTAATTTTGCACCACTGGAAAACGCTCACTCAGCCATTTACCACTGATGGCGGATCTCCGTTCTGTGCGTGGTATGGGGGGGTGGGGTGGGCCTCACTGCATTTCCTGGCTCCCTCTCCTTTCAGGTGTGGTGTCCCCACTGGGTGACAGAGCTGGTCTCTGAAGCAGCTCCCACTGAATGAATGGGAGTGGGCAGCAGGCTGAAACATAATTAATTCACGTTGCAAAAAAGCTCCCTTCCTTACTCCCCATTTGTCAGCTGGACCCCAGAAGGCTGTGGGAGAAGACAAGCGACTTCAATTTTCATTCTGATTTCTAGGACCTCCCAATAAGCTGGTCAAGTAACCAGGCCAAGACTGTTCCCATGTACATTTGCCCAAAGAAAACGAACATTAAAACATTCCTGGAAAAAAGGAAAAATACAAGCCCATTTTCCATTCCCCAAATATCTTTTTTACCCTTAGGGCAAGCTTTGGGTTTCCATTGGCAGGGGGCATGCTAATGTCTCCATGGTCCCTGGGCATCTGGTAGAAGAACCTATTATATGCCTCAGCGTGAAAAGCAGCACCATCCAGATTAATTACTTGAGGAAGGCCCTGCCTTCTCCAAAACGATTTGCTTATTGCTTGGTCACTGCCCTCATCCATACCTTAGGACCTGGTCATTCTCTTAGAGGTAAGGAAGCCAAGGTGCCTCTTAGGATGTGCATGTATGTACAGTCTTGGCTGAGAAAGTATGATTGTGTGGTCTGAGTCTGCCAGTGCTGAGCCACGTGTTTCTCCAGGGTTGCCTGGGCCACCGTGGGGGCAGGCACCAGGGGGCTCTGGGAAACTGGCCCAGTTTCTTTTAAATTTTCAGCAGGGTTCACTGGGATTGAGGCTATCTCAAGTGCATAATACACAGAGTTCCCAGGTGTCCTCCTCTGCCAGCAGGCTTTTGGCATAAAAAACACCTTTAAAAATACAGCAACATTTTTTTTTTTTTTTTAAAGTTTCAGATTTCTGGGTTTATAAGTCCCTGGTTGTATCTACCCTCAGGCTGCTGGCAGGTGCTACCTGGCCTGCAGGAAGGAAGACTGGGATGACCCCAGAGGAGGCCTGACTGCAGGCTACCTGGGGTTGAGGAAGGAGTTTCAATCTACTGATATGATGACCGTTGAATGAACCCTAGAACGTGGCTCATACTTGGGTCATACCATACTTCCAAGGACGGTTCTAAGACAACTCCCCTCTCTGTGTATGTTTATTGATGACACCCACTGAATCTAGATTCTGTAAATAAGGAGACTGATGGTTCACATTTGGTCCAAAATGGGACAATGTTTCAGGACTTTGAAGAATTGCTCTGTGTTATCAAGGTGCTACTGTTGTGAGAAGGACAGTTTCAGAGTAAAAGTTGTGGACTCTATGAATATTTATTCTCTTCCCTGAAGTAATATAACCGACTCACCCCCTCACTCCAGCCAATGGCAGGCAAGCTAGAAAATATCCAGATTAGGCTGGGGGAAAAAAAAACAAAGCCAGCGGCAGCTCAGAGCCAACATGCCTTCATGAACTCAGCCTAGGTTTGGCTCTGTTTATGGGCCAGAGCCTTTGAAAAGAAATAAAACCCCACACACTCCAAAAAAAAAAAAAAAGAAAGAGAGCCTTCGCTCATGGCCTTGTACACACCCCATTTCAGCTCTCTTCTGTTGAAACAAAGCCACAGAACAGCAGTGGAGATGAAGAATGGCTAATATTCATAGCAGGTATCCTGAGAGGCCTCACTGGGGCATGCTGCAGAGTTCAGCGGCAAGTCATAGGAAGGAGCAACTGCTGACAAGGAATTCCAGGGCCAGTGGCAGGGGTGGGGCGGCTGGGCGAGCACAGAGACCTCTCCTGAATTTATTATCCCCATATACGTCTCCTGGGTGTCAAGGCTCCAGAAACTTCTCAGCTTAGCAAAGAAAATAATAAACAGCGTGAGAGAAGTGAATAAGGTGGGGGTGAAGCAGGCAAGCTGAAGTAGGGACTTGAGCCACGGACAGGAAGAGTGAGGCCAGGTGTTGTTGCTGAGTGTCAGTGAGGATGCTGCTGGCTGAGGTAATCGTAGGTTCTAGCGGGTGATGTCTGGCCTTTGGCAGGCGAGCCTGAAGAGTGTGTGGTTTGTCAAGGGCCCATAAACAGAGGTGTCCTCTGAAGGAGAGATCAGAAACCTACTATCCTAACAGGAAAAGCCATGATAGCAATGTCACTTGCATCTAAAGAGAGAGTAGCCACCCGAATGCTTCCTCTTTGCTTTGGAACATTCCTATATTGACTTGCTTTGGATCCTAATCCTCTCTGCATTTGGTTCTCAGTGCTTTGGTTCTATGTATATCTGGAGACTTCCTTTGGAACATTTAGTGGGCTCCATAAAGGTGTAAGGGAGGAGTATGGTTCAGACCTCTGGGGCCAATTTGGATCTTTGGAAGAATCATCTGGTTTTTGAAACCCCCCAAAACCAATGCAATTTCCTTAGGAAACCCGGGATTCAGGGCCAATCTAGGCCTGAACGGGTGAGGTAGAACACATGGTGTTCTGTTGGGAACAGATCACTTCTTGCTCAAATTTATTCTTTTTGGGGGGCTTCCCCATTCTCCAGAACACTCACACTGGGGGAAGGTAGAGGATCTAGAAAGGAAAATGCATTTTTAAACAGGGTCATTTACCTAACCTCATGACAACTGATGGAAGGGAGAGCTGATGTTCTCACTAAACTTCTCCAAGGCATTCCAGGGTCATCAGAGATGAAAGCCTTGATGTCCAGGCTTGGGCAGAGCAAGGGTGCTCAGTGGTGGGGTGGGTTTTGTACCACATGCAGTAACCTGTACTCTATTTTACAATGTGCAATTAGCATTCCACAAGAGGTTTGCTCCTAGAGCTTTTTGGAAAACTAAAACTGGGAACCCCAGAAAATAGACAAGGAAAGACAACTTTTTCCTAAAGTAAGGAGGTTTCTTCCCCCTAAAATGCATTTCTGACTTTGGAGGGGTAGCAGGAATACGAGTGCTTACAGTAAGGTGCTCACATACTGCTGTCTAACTCCTTGACAAAAAATTTCTTAAAAATGAAGCCATAGAAGGGCTTCCCTGGTGGTTCAGTGGTAAAGAATCAGCTTGCCAATGCAGGAGACATGGGTTTGATTCCTGGTCCAGAAAGATCCCATATGCCATGGGGCAACTAAGCCCATGCACCACAACCACTGAGCCCAGTGCTGCGACTACTGAGGTCCAAACGCTCTGTGCCCCACAACAAGAGAAGCCGCTGGAATGAGAAGCCTGTGCAGCACACCCAGAGAGGAGCCCCTGCCTGCCACAACCACAGAAAGGCCTGTGCAGCAGCAAAGACCCAGCACAGCCAAATAAATAAATAAACACAAATTTGTTTAAAAATGAAGCAGTAGAAAGATTTTGCCATTGCTGTCAGTAAGGAAGCCTAGAGCAGGAGTTGGCAAACTTTTTTAGTGAAAGGTCACAGAGTAAGTATTTTAGGCATTGTGGGCCATATGGTCTCTGTCACAACTACTCAACTCTGCCACTGTAACTTGAAAGCAGTCAGAGACAATATATCCATGAAATGGGTATGGCTGTGCACAGATGAAGCTTTACAGACAAGTGGTGACTAGACTAGGTCCAAGGGCCAACCCCTGGTCTAGGGTAAGAGATCGTTACAGTTTCTGTACACTGAGAACACAAAGTCTAATAAAATCACTAAATGCCTGTGCAAGATGTGTTTTTACCTCCAAAGACAAATGCCATTTTCATAAGAGAAGGGAGATAAATCCAGCACCTCTTTGCCTTTTAATAGGCTCAACTTGTCTTAAAAAAATACCAATGCATGTTCATTATAGATTAAAAGCTCAGTAAAGTATAAATATTAAAAAATCTTAACCATTATGAATGTTGCTTCCAAATTACATGCACATATCACTGGATAGACCGATAAATTTTGGCCAGTCTCATTAATGAATGGAAATATATTATGCTTTTAAATCGCTGCTTAAGATTCTATACATGAATGTATCAGAACTTTTGTTTGTTTAATTCTCTATTTATAAATGATTGTATTGTTTCAGTTTTTCATCATTATAAATTATGGTATGGTGACATTTTTTTAGTATATACATTTCTGTATCCAAAAATCTCCTTAGGTTACATTACTGAAGTGGTATCACTGGGCTAATGAGTATCATTTAAAAATATTGGTACAAATAGCCAAGACATGGAAACAACCTAAATATCCATCAAGAGAGGAATGTGTAAAGCAGATGTGGTGCGTACAGACAATGGAATATTACTCAGCCACAAGAAAGAATGAAACAGTGTCACTGGCAGCAGCACGGATAGACCTAGAAACTGTCATACTAAATGAAGGGAGTCAGGCAGAGAAAGACAGTATCATATGATAGCGCTTACATGTGGAAACTCAAAGGACAGGGAATTTAGCTGTCAAGCCTTTTTTTAAAAAACCTGATAAAAACCTGAACTTATTTACAAAACAGAAACAGTCTGACAGAAAACAATGGTTACCAAAGGGGAAATGCGAGGGAGGGGGATGAATCAGGAGCTTGAGATGAACATACGCGCACACTACATACAAGCTAGATGACTAACAAGGATGGACTATATAGCACAAGGAACTCCACTCAGTATTCGGTGACAATCGATATATATAGAGAGATAGATATGCTGTCACTGAGACCCTTTTCTCTCCTGTTCTGAATCCTTCTGTATACCTGAACCTGACACAGCATTGTAAATCAACTATACTTCAATAAAATTAAAAAATATATATATATTGCCAAGTTGCCCTCCAGAAATGTTATACTAATTCATGTTTTAGGTAAAAATGCATGATAGTACATGTCAACCAATTCTTGGCTATTGTGGTTGGTAGGAAGAATAATGAATAGCCTCTTAAAGATGTCCACATTGTAATCCCTGAAACCTATGAATCTGTTACCTTACATGGCAAAAGAGACTTTGCAGATGTGATAAGAAAGGATGGTGAGATGGGAGACTGTCCTTGATTGTCCAATAAAGGTAGGCCCAATGTAATCACAAGGGTCCTAACAATTGGGAGAATAGAGGATCAGAATCAGAGAGAGATGTGAAGATAGCAGTTGTTGGTCTTGAAGACAGAAGAAGGAGCAAAGGATGCGGGTGGCTCTGGAAGCTGCAAAAGGCAAGAAAATGGCTTTCCCCCTAGAGTCTCCAGAAGAAACTCACTTGACCGACCTTGACTCCTTTAGACTTCTGACTTCCTTGACTGTAAAAATAAATTTGTGGTGTTTTAAGCCACTCAATTTGTGGTACTTTGTTACAGCAGCAATAAAAAACTAATACAGATTTTATAAATATTTTTCATCTTTACCAATTTCCTATCAAATCTTTTTTATTTGCTTTGATTATTAGTAAGATGGAATCCGTTTTGAACCTTTGGATGTACAGCAAATAGTTAATGTTCCTGGGTCACAGATCTCTCTAAGAATCTCAAGAAAGCTGTGATCTGTCACCAGGGAGAAGCACATTTTGCACATATGCTGGGGGCTTATAGAGTCCCCAGAGTACATGGACCCCAGGTTATGAACTTGTGAGCTAGAGAACAGGAGGGAGAAGGGTCTCAGTGATAGCATTCTCTCATTCAAAGTCAGAAACATGAAAATAATAGCATTCTCTGGGCAAATTATATTTGATTCCTGGCTTAGAGGGTAGACCCATGAGCGGTAATCAGATTGATTATATTCTTTGCAGCCAAAGATGGAGAAGCTGTATACAGTCAGCAAAAACAAGACTGGGAGCTGACTGTGGCTCAGATCATGAGCTCCTTGTTGACAAATTCCGACTGAAATTGAAGAAAATAGGGAAAATCACGAGGCCATTCAGGTATGACCTAAATCAAATCCCTTACGATTATACAGTGGAAGTGACAAATAGATTTAAGGGACTAGATCTGATAGAGTTCCTGATGAACTATGGATGGAGTTTTGTGACACTGTATAGGAGACAGGGAGCAAGACCATCCCCAAGAAAAAGAAATGCAAAAAAGCAAAATGGCTGTCTGAGGCCTTAAAAATAGCTGTAAAAAGAAGAAAAGCAAAGAACAAAGGAGAAAAGGAAAGATATACCCGTTTGAATGCAGAGTTCCAAAGAATAGCAAGGAGAGATAAGAAAGCCTTCCTCAGTGATCAATGCAAAGAAATAGAGGAAAGTAATAGAATGGGACAGACTAGAGATCTCTTCAAGAAAATTAGAGATACCAAAGGACAGAAATGGTATGGAAGAAATGGTATGCTTCTAACAGAAGCAGAAGATATTAAGAAGAGGCAGCAAGAATACACAGAAGAACTGTACAGAAAAGATATTCATGACCCAGATAATCACGATGGTGTGATCACTCACCTAGAGCCAGACATCCTGGAATGTGAAGTCAAGTGGGTCTTAGGAAGCATCACTAAGCTAGTGGAGGTGATGGAATTCCAGTTGAGCTATTTCAAATCCTGAAAGATGATGGTGTGAAAGTGCTGCACTCAATATGCCAACAAATTTGGAAAACTCATCAGTGGCCACAGGACTGGAAAAGGTTAGTTTTCATTCCAATCCTAAAGAAAGGCAATGCCAAAGAATGCTCAAACTACCACACAATTGCACTCATCTCACACGCTAGTAAAGTAATGCTCAAAATTCTCCAAGCCAGGCTTCAGCAATACGTGAACCATGAACTTCCAGATGATCAAGCTGGTTTTAGAAAAGGCACAGAGGAACCAGAGATCAAATTGCCAACATCCGCTGGATTGTCAAAAAACCAAGGGAGTTCCAGAAAAACATCTACTTCTGCTTTATTGACTACACCAAAGCCTTTGATTGTGTGGATCACAACAAACTGTGGAAAATTCTTCAAGAGATGGGAATATCAGACCACCTGACCTGCCTCCTGAGAAATCTGTATGCAGGTCAGGAAGCAACAGTTAGAACTGGACATGGAACAACAGACTGGTTCCAAATAGGAAAAGGAGTACGTCAAGGCTGTATATTGTCATCCTGCTTATTTAACTTATATAGAGAGTATATCATGAGAAATGCTGGGCTGGAGGAAGCACAAGCTGGAATCAAGGTTGCTGGGAGAAGTATCAATAACCTCAGATATGCAGATGACACCACCCTTATGGCAGAAAGTGAAGAAGAACTAAACAGCCTCATGATGAAAGTGAAAGAGGAGAGTGAAAAAGTTGTCTTAAAGCTCAACATTCAGAAAACGAAGATCATGGCATCTGGTCCCATCACTTCATGGCAAATAGATGGGGAAACAGTGGAAACAGTGGCTGACTTTATTTTTTGGGGCTCCAAAATCACAGCAGATGGTGACTGCAGCTATGAAATTAAAAGACGCTTACTCCTTGGAAGAAAAGTTATGACCAACCTAGACAGCATATTAAAAAGCAGAGACATTACTTTGTCAACAAAGGTCCGTCTAGTCAAAGCTATGGTTTTTCCAGTGGTCATGTATGGATGTGAGAGTTGGACTGTAAAGAAAGCTGAATGCTGAAGAATTGATGCTTTTGAACTAAAGTAAGCTGAATGCTGAAGAATTGATACTTTTGAACTGTGGTGTTGGAGAAGACTCTTGAGAGTCCCTTGGACTACAAGGAGATCTAACCAGTCCATCCTAAAGGAGATCAGTCCTGGATATTCATTGGAAGGACTGATGTTGAGGCTGAAACTCCAATACTTTGGCCACCCAATGCAAAGAGCTGACTCGTTTGCAAAGACCCTGATGTTGGGAAAGATTGAGGGCAGGAGGAGAAGGGGACGACAGAGGATGAGATGGTTGGATGGTATCACCGACTCAATGGACATGAGTTTGAGTAAACTCCCGGAGTTGGTGATGGACAGGTAGGCCTGGCGTGCTGCAGTCCATGGGGTCACAAAGAGTCGGACATGACTAAGCGACTAAACTGAACTTAGAGGGTAGATAGGCTTCCCTGGTGGCACAGTGTTAAAGAATCTGCCTATCAATGCAGGAGACGTGGGTTTGATCCCTGGGTTGGGAAGATCCCCTGGAGGTGGGAATGGCAATCCACTCCAGTATTCTTGCCTGGGAAATGCCATGGACAGAGGAGCCTGTCAGGCTACAGTCCATGCGGCTGCAAAGAGTCAGATTGGACTGAACACAAGTGGCCTTTTAGAGGGTAGCCCAGGAACCTGGTCAAGCTGAGCCTTCCTGTAGCATGAAGTGTAAAGGCTGGGCACTCTTGCTTTCCACCTGTTTCATTTTTTAGCTTCTAAGTCTGAAAGCAATTTGGTTGCTCTTTAGAAATTCTCACAACAACAGTGTGTGGAGTTCAAGTCAGTGGTGATAGGAGACTGGTTATATAGAAAGGGCTTGATTAAATAAGTAAACACATTAAGAGCCAGAGATTTACAAATATGGAAAGGGTAAAAGCCAGAATAAACCGTGTGGTGTCAGAAAAGAATTGGCAATACAAGAAAGGACTCATGGGTCCAATGTATAGATAAATACAGAAATATAGGGTGAGCATGTGTGTATGCAAATCCATACTAAAATATTCTTTACTTCTGTGCACTGAGAGGGCTTGAGTGTAGTGAAGCTCCAATAACAATAAACAGATCTGACCTTGGAATCTTCGTTCCTAAATACTATTCTCTAAGACTGGGGCAGGGAAAGTTCAAGGTGAGTCCGGAATATATTATTAGGCCAGAAAGCAATGAAGTTCTCAAAAGAATGATATGGAGATGCCAAAGGACATAGGAGTCATCTTAAAGGACCGAATCTGGAAAAAAAATTTTTTTACATCGAAATAGTAAAAGGATATCAATAGATTATAGCCCATTGGATATGACAGCAATCCATGAGTGCATGCAGATAAATAAATGAACACACTGTAAGTTCAGTGAGAAATAAAGTATTCACCATAGTCTCCAAGCACCCTTTCACAAAATATTCATTACAAGGGAAAAGAGTAACTTTATGATGGAAAAGCTTGGCAGATACCACCTTAATCAAGCAACTGGAACTAATATCAGCTGTAATGGTACAGCAGCAACCATGGTCATGTGACTGGGGCAGCAAGAAATCAGCATCACTTCTGTGCTGTTCCTGCCAAAGACGCCCAAGTTGAATATAGTCGTTAAGGAAACATGAGACAAATGCCAATTGAGGACCATATTTTAAAACAACAGGCCCATAATCTTTAGAATGGTTAAGGTCGTGAAAGTCAAGGGTAGCTTGAGGAACTTTTTCAGACTGAAAAAGACTTAAGAGACATGACAGCTAAAGGCAGTGTGTAATTAGGGACTGGATGCTTTCACTATTAGAGACATTATCGGGACAACTGGCAAAACTTGAAGGAAATATACACTGGTGATGGGTATCATGTCATCAACTCACTCCTAGATGGATCAGGTAGAAAGAGTTCTTTGTATGGCACTTCCAACTTTTTTCATAAAGTTGAGATTATTTCAAAATAAAAGTACGGTAATGAAAAAAGATAGAGAAGGAAATGGCAACCCACTCCAGTATTCTCGCCTGGGAAATCCCATGGATAGAAAAGCCTGGTGGGCTACAGTCTATGGGGCTGCAAAAAAGTTGGACGTGACTTAGGGACTAAACAACAATGACAAAAGAAATTGTTATACCAAATCAAGAAATAAAACACCATGGGAGAGGAGAGAGAAAAACCTGCTTTATCCACCAAGACCTTAGGGTTTAGAGCATTGGGAATTGATAAATGTGAGCCTTCAAAGCAGCAAAATTATTGGTAACTCAGAAAATGAGCTTGTTAGAGTTTCATTTTATACATGTTTAATCAGATTTTAATTTTTTTAAGACTTGAGAAGAAATCATCAGCATTTGAATAAAACAAAGATACTATGTTGCAGACTTTGAGTTGTCTGTGGTATTTAATGATGAGAGAGGACCCATTTTCAGAAGAGAAACTAGGTGGAGAAAGGAGGGAAAATCTTTCAAAAGTCACGGAAGAGGGGCTGGTGGTGGGAGGAAAGGGAAGATTGGGATTGACACGTATACACTATTGATACTATACATGAAATATATAACTAACGAGCACCTACTATAGCACAGGGAACTCGACTCAATGCTCTGTGGTGACCTGAATGAGAAGGAGGCCCAGAAGGCCCAGGACATATGAAAAGTATATGCATGGCTGATTCACTGAGCTGGACAGTGGAAACTAACAACACTGTAAAACAACTATACTCCAATAAAAATTAATTAAAAAAACCCTCACACAGGAAAAAAGAGTCATGGAATAGGATGTATTTGTTGGTAGTTTTAAGATATAAAAAGTTCATATTTAAAGCTCTGTAAAGTTTAACACATTTTGTTTGACTTTGAAAGTGAAGTGAAAGTGTTAGTCACTCAGTCATGTCCGCCTCTGTGTGAACCCATGTGACCACCAGGCTTCTCTGTCCATGGCATTCTCCAGGCAAGAATATTGGGGTGAGTTGCCATCGCATCTCCAGGGGATTTTCACTACCCAGGGATGAAACCCGGGTTTCCTGCATTGCAGGCAGATTCTTCAGCCTCTGAGCCACCAGAAAAACCCTTCGTTTTATTTTACCTCTAATTTAACTTTGTGTAATATTTTTTCTCACTGCAATCACACCATTTTAGGAATGTTTTTAGTGTGCTTAACAGATAAATATTCATCCTGTAAATATGTTATAATACTTTTATAATTAAAAAAAATAAAAAAGAAAGATAAATATTCAGCAGAGTCTCCAGGCATTTTGTATCTCCCTGTTAGGCATTTCCAAACTCCTAATGATGAGTCAGTCTGAACTGTGGTTTTCAGCAAGGATCTGAGATGCTGCAAAAATTCATTAAAGTCGAAAACAGCAGGATTACAAGGAGAAGAATTAAGAGGAGGTGCAGTGTTTACTATGCATATAGGAACACTGTAGTCATTTTCTTCTGCGCCTAATTCTTTTTTTGGGCTCAGGAAGCTGGCAGGACAACAGACACAGTCTTGTGCTGTCTTATCGCTCTTGATACCATTTCAAAGCATCACACATTAGATACAAGAGTCCCTGCCATGCTCCAGAAGGGGCCTTGAATGAATTCTTGGTCTTATCTCCTTGGCAACAAACGTTATAGGGAGCTCATTATTTCTGAGCAGACACTGCCACCAGAGAAATGGAGAATTCCATAATCATAATGGATTTTCACATAAAAAGATGCTTGACAGAAAGATGGTTTTGGAATGAGACTTGTCTTTACCTCTCAGAGATAACGTGTTAGAGGTGAAGGATAAAAGAGAGCTTGAACTTTCAAACAGATACAGACATGTGACTAGGTTATGTTTCTAGAATAGGAGTACAATTATTGTTATCATCATTTTTTCCTTTGGCCTAACCTAGCTCTGGCCTGATCCACTTTCTAAAATGTGATTTCATAGGCTCAGGTGGGTAGGGAACAGCAGATGGTAGACAAAATCCTTTTTAAAACTGTATATGTTTTCAAAGACAGTGCAGATTCTTCTCTGTTTTCAGGAATGTTACCTGTATTCCTAGCATGGGGGGTGTCCTGGCAAAGTCTGTCTCAGGATGCTCATGAAAACACTGAAAGGAAAATAAAACTCAGCTCTACCAATGTGATCCTTATTATTGGGATTTTAAGGGTGCTGAAATGCAATTCTGGCTCCCTCCCCGGCTCTCCTTTCTGCCGGCAAAGGGAGGGAGGTTTCCTAAGTGGTTAGCCCTATATTTGCCTCAGATGGGAGACCCAGTCCATAAGCTCTGTGATGGTTAAGAAATCATGAAGTTCTTGGCACATAGTGGAATTAAGCCAGTCTCCAATCCTGATTTTATTAATTTATTCTTGAACAGTTAATACATGATTCAAAATTTAAAAGTAACAAAAAGGACACCTACCCCTTTTTTGTCTCTCTTTTGGGGTAGGTGTCTGGAAAAGGTCAGTTTTCATTCCAATCCCAAAGGAAGGCAATGATAAAGAATGTTCAAACCACGTACAATTGCACTCATTTCACATGCTAGTAGGCTTATGTTCAAAATCCTTCAAGCTAGGCTTCAACAATACATGAACTGAGAAATTCCAGGTGTACAAGCTGGATTTAGGAAAGGCGGAGGAACCAGAGATCAAATTACCAATGTATGCTGGATCATAGAAAAAGCAAAGGAATTCCAAAAAAATCTACTTTCACTTCACTGACTATGCTAAAGCATTTGACTGTGTGGATCACAGCAAACTGTGAAATGGGAATACCAGCTCACATTACTTGCCTCCTGAGAAACCTGTATGCAGGACAAGAAGCAACAGTTAGAACTGGACATGGAACAATGGACTGGTTCAAAATTGGGAAAGGAGTATGTCAAGGATGTTCTTTCAGAGCTGTTCTTTCTCCTCATCTACTTCATACTGCTAGCTCACCAATCTTTCTATGTCAATGTATTTTTTTTTGTTTGTTTGTTTTGTTTTTAAACTAGGTAAGAAGTTCCTGGATATCAG